>NC_041017.1:30111468-30713838 GCF_004193775.1 Glycine soja | reverse complement strand
ACCAAATTTTGAAAAATTTAAGAGCTTTCATGTCACTGGAGAGGCCAGATAATGGTACTATGCATTTGTCTCGGTGTTGGTTTGGCATTGGTTCTCTTTCAGGTTTTGATATGACACTTTCTGTATCTGAAATTCAGGTGAACTTTAATAGTATTACTAATTTATTATAATAGTCAATAGTTGCCCCTGCTGCTTTGTTTTTTAATCAAATATGACAGTCTTTTATTATTGTTTTCTTTTCCTGCATGTACAGCTACTAAAGTTATGTTGCATTTGTTCTAACTTATGTTTTGCTATGCTGATATGCCAGACAATTTTGTTACTGTACTCCGCACTCTCTGGGATATCTAGTCAGAATACAATAAAAAATTTGGAGAGAAATCATTGGTCTACTAGCCATGAAGTTGACAATAGTTTGGAAGCAATGATTCCTGATGGTATTCCAACTCTAGCTATATGCTATCTGTCTGTAATCTATTGCAAAATTTCAGTTGTAATTAGCTATGATCTTGTGTAGGGGCAATTGTTGCTATTCAAGATGTCAACCAACACATGTATTTTACAGTTGAAGGTGAAGAAAAGAATTTCAGTTTAGGCGGTGTCATGCATTATTCACTTGTAGGAGAAAGGGCTCTTTTCATGGTATGAAATATGTCTAGCTTATCTTCCTTTCTATTTTATTTTATTTTTTTAATCACTGTTCGATCTTTGGCTCTATCTCTCAATTGCTGCAAATTTTGCAGATGTCCCTCTCCATTCAGTAATATATTCTTGACATCCTTGTTAAACTCCTAATTATCTGTTTTTAGAAAATAAAGTAATTTTACGGTCTTAGCAATTAGCAAAGCATTGGAGTTTTTTTTTTTTTGGGGGGGGGGGGGGGAGGGAGGGGTACACCCTTATTTTCTCATTTTAGAAGAATCAAACTGTTATAGTTTTATTGGAGTTTGATTTAGACTATCTTAATTACTCACTTATCAAATCAGTAATACTTTTAGTTGTTGTAGGTGTGATTTTTGTTAAGTTGTGGAAGTTTGTGTTTGTGATAAATGAGAAATAAGAATTTTTCTGACTTTAGTGTGCTTATCCAGCAGTATGTTTTTAATTTATATGCATGAAGATTACAGAGATAAATAAATTACAAATACAATTTACAAGGGAGTTATTAGGTTAACACTATTGCTTTTCTTCAGGTCAAACATTGTCCCCAAAGAAGGTGGAAGTCAACGGTTTTGTGGTTTTCCTTTATATCATTGTTTGCTAAGAATGATATGGGTGTGCCGTTAAGATTAAATTTTCAACCAGGATCATGTTTTGTTGACATCTCTTGTACTAATGATGGAGGATGTGCACTTTGGAGAGTTTATCCTCCTCAAGGTGAAAACTATGTAGGAATCACTGACTCAGAGGCTAGCAATCAATCAATGAAGAGAACTTTCTACCTTGTGAACAAAAAGAATGACTCTGCTATTGCTTTTGTTGATGGTGCTCTAGAGTTTGTCAGGAAGCCTGGAAGTCCAATCAAGTTCAAAGTTTTTAATGATATTACTGCTGCTTATGGCATTTCAGAGACAGCCAGCTATCCTAGAATGGCTCCACAAACTACTCTGCGCACAGATGAAGAAAGTACTTCGTGGCAGGGTGGGAAACATCCTTGTATTGATATAAGAATTGAAAAAATTTCTCTGAATATCGTTCATGAACTTTCAGATACAGAATATCTTTTCCCTCTCATTTGCTTGTTCATCAACAATACACAACTTATTATACAAACTTTAGCAACAAAATCCAGGGTCATAAGCACGTCAAGTGCAGTAGCACATTATTTTGATGCTGAAAGAAACTTATGGTTAGTCTAAATTCCCATTTGAAATGTCCACTCCTGTACACTTACTTTTTAACACGTTTCAATTGAACTACATTCATGATATTATTTTATTTTTAAATTATAGGGGAGAACTTCTCCATCCTGTTGAAATTTGCATTTTTTACCGATCTAATATTCAAGCCCAGCTTTCAGAGTATAGATCTCATGCTGTGCCTGTTAATTTCTTCTGCAGAATGAAAGAGGTTGTTAGAGTTATATCTGTTTTTTTGGTTCTTTATTTTCATTTAGCATTGTATCACTATTTTCTTAAAATTATTGATCATCTGGACAGATGGACGTTTACCTAAATGAGAATTCATTGGATGTGCTTCTCTTTGTGATTGGGATACTGAACCTATCTGGTCCTTATTCACTGCGAAGCTCCATCATTCAGGCTAACTGCTGCAAGGTTCTAAAACTAGTGCATCAATGTGTTCTTACCATTATAAAGAAACAAAAGGACCTATTTGATGGTCCTTCTCTCATTTTCCATTTTTGCTTAATCTCATTTTGTTTAATCTTCTCATTGTCTATATCTTGTTTACCTTAAATCAAATAAGCTAATGTTTTAAGCTCTACTAAATTAATAGTGCAATTGGTATCATTATGATCAACTAATAATAATTGCTAGATGGCAGGTGGAAAATCAGTCAGGCTTAAATCTTGTTGTTCACTTTGATCAGCAAAGTATAACAATACCCAGAAAACAGTCTGCCTCCATTTTATTAAGGTATGCAATTGTTATTCATTTCCATGTATATGACTTATTGTCAAATATCAAACAACCCTTTTCTTATGCTGGAGAGTGTAGGCTCTGGCAAAGAAAAGAAATTTCATTTCCACACTTATTTAATTGCTATTTTCATACATAGCATACATATTCCTGATTAATTTTTTTAGTATTATTTCACAATCATTTGATTTTGGTTGGAAATTTGACTATTTGATCCAATATCTTGATTTTTGGCTTCATCGAGGTTGATGCTTTATTGAATGGTAGCTCTTGATAAAATTGTGTTCATATTTTGTGCTTATCTGATGTTATGATAATGTTTTCGAAGGATCCATCTTTCCTTTCTCTTTTGTACTCCTCTCTTCTATTTTAAGCAATGATTCATGCCATGTAATTAAGTTATTGCTTATTCATATTTGTTATTGACGAGAAAATAAATATTTATTGTTGGATACCTGTGTTTTTTATTATCGTGAATTTGTGATTTTTATGTGACAGGAGGATCTCTGATTTCAAACATCAAGCTTCAGAAGCAACTTCTATTTCTATCCAACTTACTGATTTTGGTTCTTTTGCAACTTCTTCTAATCATCTCTTACTTTCACGAACACAAACTCTTGCTTGGAGAACTCGAATTATGTCTACAGAAGGTTTTTCATAACTATTTTCTTTCCCATGCATTATTGTTAAACTGACATTATCTAAAATGGTCTACAGTAAAATTATTTAAAGACACTTTTTTACTATGGCAATGTTGTTTCTAGCCACCAAAGTATTTGAACTACATTTCGTATGCAGTATGCTGCCTTCATTGAAATATTAATTTTGTTACCTTATCTTCTTGAATTATTTGTGACATGCAATATAAATGGAATTATCTGACATGATGGCAAATTATTGATAAACAATATATTTCATACTCATTCATTGCTATGAAGTTTCTTAACCATGGTTGGAGGTGTTGAGTGGTTGTTGGAAAAGCCGCCTTATTGTGGACACCCCGTAGCCTGCTTGCTTTAGTTGTTTCCTCTTTGAGGGTTGCCTGAAGTACAACCTTGAGGGTGGTGGTTTAGTCCCACATCGACTAGAGATATGGCCAACTTAAAATATGTAATTGGGGGGCAACCCTCACCTCACAAGCTGGTTTTGTAGGGTTGAGTTAGGCCTAAACCCATAATTCTAAGATGGTATCAAAGTTTATCCTAGATCCATTGTTGGGCTACTTGCATTTGGCATGCTCTGGGATGGAAGTCCTAGGCGTGAAGTGGAGTGTTGGAAAAGCCGTCTTAATTGCGGACACCTCTTAGCCCGCCATAGTTGCGGCCTCTTTGGGGGTTGCCTGAAGTGCAACCTTGAGGGTGGTGGTTTAGTGGTTTAGTCCCACATAGACTAGAGATATGGCCAAATTAAAATATATAAGTAGGGACAACCCTCACCTTACAAGCTATTTTTGTAGGGTTGAGCTTGTCCCAAACTTACAATTCTAAGAGTGGTTTAGGATGTTTTATGCTCTTTATATTTGTGGTTTATTTATTGGTGTGCATATTTGAGATCATGCAAAATCGGAAAAGACTGTTCTTATTGTTTTCATTATTCATTGAACAGGTTCAACGACTTTCCCTGGGCCAATGTTTGTGGTTAACATTTCTAGAAATTCAGAGGTATCTGCAATGTCACTGAAAAGTAAAAATAATTGTGTGCCTGTCTTTATATGTGTGTATAATTTACGTGATAGAGATAGATTGCCTCATCTATATCTGTAAGTTTTAATGATTTTATTTTTTTAATCAGGTTGGTTTGTCAGTTGAGGTTTCTCCTTTGATTAGAATACATAATGGAACTGGATTTTCAATGGAACTTCAATTCCAGCGGCTTGAACCAAAGGAAGATGAGTTTGCATCTCTTTTGTTAAGACCAGGCGATTCTATTGATGATTCGATGGCTATGTTTGATGCCATAAACTTCTCTGGGGGAGTAAAGAGGGCTTTAATTTCTCTAAGTGTTGGTATACACTTTCATCTACATGTACTTTTATTGACTGCTATTGCTTTTATTGACTGCTATCCCTTAGAAGTTATAATAATATTTTTTGGATGGATAGAAGTATGGTACTTGATAGAACATTATGACGGAAGTTGATCCATGTAGCCGACCCCACCTAGTGGGATAAGGCGTTGTTGTTGTTGTATGCTATCCATTCACTATTCTAATGCATTATTTTACTACGTAGAACATGAAAATGATACTGTATGTGGCTGCTCTTGGTATTGGTAGCTCTTCTATCCTGGTTAATATGATAGTGTATGTGGCTGAATTTTCTTCTGAGGGATCTGTCATTATTTTTCCTCCAAGACTTGGTTGCATCATTTAACCTTTATCCTGAGTTGATGTAGTTTAATGATTACTTTTCAGGTAACTTCTTATTTTCATTTAGACCCAAAATAACAGAGGAACTAATTAATTCTGAAAGTTCTCTTTCTTTGGAATGGTCGGATTATATTAAAGGTGGAAAAGCTGTCCGTCTTTCTGGAATATTTAATAAATTAAACTACAGAGTTCGCAAGGCATTATTTGCAAAATCAGTTAAGTGTTCCTTTAGCACAGCACATTGCACCATTAAGTCTGAGGGGGTGAGTGTTGCCAATATGCATTTTCTCATTCAGACAGTTGCTAGAGATATCCCTGTTGCACCTGAAAAGTCTGCTGTTGCATTTAAAAATGAGAATCCAACAGTTTCAGTGCTAGAGCAGAAAGAAATATATCTTCTTCCTACTGTACGGATGACCAATTTGCTGCATTCCCAGATAGATGTCATTCTAAGTGAAACAGGTATAGAAATAATTGCATTAAAGAATGTATTTCTTTTAATTCTGAATTAATTCTTAATGTTAATTATGCTGAAGATCAGTCGAATCTGGATGGATATGACAAAATTGGAAAGCAGGCAGTCATATCATGTGGTTCAACAGTTGACTTTTATGCCAATCCAGAAGTTATATACTTCACTGTTACTTTAACTTCTAATTCAAGTTCCAAGCTGGTAAATAGTGGGGACTGTGTGAAGAAGTTTCTGAAGAAGAACAATGATGTCCATCATCTGGATATAAATTTGGACTTTGATGGAGGAAAATTTTCCGCAACCTTGAGATTGTACCGTGGAAGCAGGGGTGTATTAGAGGTTGTTATCCTAGCCTTTGTTTTCATTCTGCAGAATATATATCTGGTGAATTTCTATATATAGGTTGGTACAGTTACTCTAGTTTCTTGTGAATCTGTGGGCTGCATGCAGGCTGTAATTTTTACATCGTATTCCATGAAGAATGACACAGACTTCCCAATTTATGTTCTTGAAACTAAAAGGTCACCTTTATCCAGGTATTTCCACACTTTTAGACAATTAATATAAGCATTAGTTGCATGTCTATCCATTCTTGACATATCCTTTGGCTCTCCATATGCAGAATTGAGTTGGAGAATTTAAATCCGAGCATTCCTTCAGCACTAGGCTTATGTTTGCCTCCAAAGTCAATTAGCTCATGGTTCTTGAAGTAAGATGAGTTATTCTCTGTTTCTTACTGATTTATTGTTATACAATGCAACCTAGATTTTCCTGTTTTATTATACTCTTTATTTTTCCCTGTTTCCAGATCTGAAAGAGTGCTAATGAAATTGCTGGACAACCATACATCTGAGGCACTGCTTGACTTGGGTTCTTTATCAGGCCTTACAGAAATAAGCTTTGAGAAAGAAGAGGGATCTGGGATTAAATCTGTGACAAAGCTTGGAGTTTCTATAGGTCCTTCTTCAGGAGAAATTGTTGTGCCATCACAAATGGTGACTTTGGTTCCACGGTATGTTGTTTGCAATGAATATGAAGAATGTATCACCATACGCCAATGCTATTTTCAGGTATGCATTATGTATGTAGTAGTTTATATGTGCACGTGTATGTGTCTTCAGTAAGTGATTTTAGTTGTCTGTGAAGGATGAGGTGGCAGGTGTTATCTCCATTAACAGCAAACAGAGAATGCCACTACAGCTGAAAGAAGGATTTAAAAACACAAGAGAGTTCAGTTTATTTGAGCATTTTATCAGAAAGCACAGAAGTAAAAGTGACAATTCCTTGTTATATATTCAGATTCAATTAAATGAGGCTGGATTGGGATGGTCTGGGCCAGTCTGTATAGCCTCACTAGGACATTTTTTCCTGAAATTCAGAAAACAGACTAATGAAGATACAATATCAGACAACAAAATGACACAATTTGCAGCTGTGCATGTGGTGGAAGAAGGTTCTACTCTTGTCTCAAGGTTCTACAAGCCACCAAATACGAGTCTGCCTTATCGAATTGAGAATTGTTTGCATAGTCTATCAATAACTTACTATCAAAAGGTTGCATAAAATTCTGTCTTTTTGGTATTTTCATTTAATCGTTTCCCTTTTTCCCATCACATCATTTGAGAAATTTCCAGGGTTTGTTGGAGCCAGAGGTTCTTGGACCTGCATGTAGTGCTGATTATGTCTGGGATGATCTAACCCTTCCTCGGAGGCTGGTTATCCGCATCAACGGTTGTCATTTGAACCTGGCTATAGACTCTTTCTTTAAATGAATCTCAGTATAGCTAATGCTGGAGTGGTGCTTATGATTGGGAAAGTTAAAATTTAATAAATCTTGGTAAAAAAAATTCCAATTAATGAATATTGACCATTTAACTGATTAAATTGGCACGAGATTAGTACATTAACCACTAAAATGTTTAATGTTCCTAAGTTGGATTTTTTTAGTTCTGACCATGATTACCAAATTGTGATTCTTGTTTTGTGCTTTCCTGAACAAAAAATATTAGCGATACAACTTAAAGTGAATTAGATAAGAAACTATTGGTTATAAACCACTCGTGTTTTTCCCCCAATGAAACTTTTGGGATACTTGGTTCATGATTGTAGAAACTCTAGAGAGGAGAAAAGGGATTTGTATATTGACCTTAGAAAATACTACAAAAGCCACTGAGATCTCCTAGAAGAGCAGTATTTATACTGCTGAAATTAAGTTGTAACTGAAGACTAACTAAAGCTAACTGTCAACTGACTACAAGAGTTAGTTACTCGTATACACTTACAATGATAGCCATGCAGTCTAGACTTTCATCCTTGTTGTCTGTTTTATACAGAAGTTGAATTTCTGCAGAAGGTAGGATGATACTGTGCATTGTCTAGTTGAAGACCAAAGGACTGCTGTTGGGGGGGGGGGGGGGGGTGTTAGACATAAGACTATTCATGTGTTGGGATTCATTTTTAATTATTTTGGGTTATTTAATTAAATACATTACTGATTTAGGTGATTATGTGATAGATGCCATTTAGTCAGTGAAAGAAGGGGAATGGTCTGCAACTGATTAGGTCCATTAAGAGTGGGTTTTGGTTATAAACTGTCAACTACATGCCTATACATAGGAATAACTGTAAACAGTTTAGGGTGACTTTTGAGTTATAAAGTTGTGAGGAGTGGGGCCAGACCTCTTGAAACATAAAGAGGATTGCATCATTCTCACAGGGAGATATTCCCCTATTATTCATTCAATAAAATTTCAATTTCCTTACTGTTTTTGATACCAGTTCTATCAAATACTCCTCCCCCTAAAGTTTCATCTTGTCCCCAAGGTGAACAACTTGTGATTGCTGAAATAAAGCCCACACTAGGGTCCCACTATTGGAAGCATGATGACTGAGACAATCCGCACAACAACTTGAAGATATGGATTAGGACCAATATTCTCATAGGCTTATACCAAGTCATGAATTGTAGAATTTTCATTACGTGGTACAAGACTGGCACTAAAATTTTCATTATTCACAGGACTTGTTCCATTATTTAACATGTTTGACTCATCAATTTGAAGGTATTTTGTTAAGTCTTCTACTATTCTCCCCCCTGAAGATGATTGCATGGTGTTGTTATATTGTTAAGAAAATTAAGGTTTGCTATGATTGCATTGTTTTGTTGCATTGTTAAGCCCTTTAACGTTTTAGTTAGTAGGTGGATCTAAAGTCTGATGCAGGCAGTGGTAGAGTGGTTTATGTTAAAATCTAATAGCACTATTGATTTCTGTTGTAGATAGCCTTCAATTACGAGAGATTAAGTTGGATAAGGTGCGAGCATGGAAACCTTTTCACAAACTTGGGCAACAAAGGGTATTGGCTCCACGTTTGCTTTTAGACAAAAGATCAAGAGATCAGATGATGGGATTCAGTGAGCATAATGGCCTGGAAATGACAAAAGTGGGGTATGAAATATATGCCGAGGGTCCAACCCGAGTTTTACGAATTTGTGAAATCTCTGATAGTTTCAAGAGAGATACAGTTCTTGATTTGTGTGCAAAAATTCAATTGAGAGCTTCTCAGTTTGCAGTTCACCTACTTGAACATGTAAAACAGGTATTCTTGCTTCTATTGGGTGTTTGAATCTGTCAACATCTAATATCTGTTGATTGTCATTGATGGCGTACCTTCCATGTTTGGTATTTATTGCTGGTAATGTATATATGTTGTGTGAACATAATGAAAAAGAAGTTAGTTTTGGAACAAAAAACATACATTGCATCCTGCTCTATCAGGTCATACTGAACTTTTTTCAGTTTGTAGTTTGTATGACCTTGAGTCCATCCATCCAAAAAGAGACACAAACGTATCGGTGTATGTAAATACACTATATGTATAAATATAAAGAAAAGTAATTTCATAATTAGTTTTTTAGGATATTTGTTAGTTTGTTAGAATATAACAGCTGTACAGTACAGCTGTAGCTTCCTTCTACATAAGGATAGCTTGTACCCCAATTATAATTTGAGTAATCATAATGAGCCCCACCTGTTTCTCTCTGATTTTTTTTTCGAATCCCTAGTTCTTCTTCTTCTTCTTGCTTCCTAATCGAAGCTCCTTCAATGGTGAATTCCACTGCATCTGCTTCGCAATCCTTTCCAAACTCACTCACTGAGCGTCTCGATGATTTGAATTATCTTCATTAGAAGCAACAGGTTGAACCTGTTATCAAGTCGCACAAGTTTCAGCACTTCGTTGTCAATCCGCAGATTCCTCTGCGCTACCTCAACAATGATGATCGTGCTTCCGATCACGTCAATCTTGCATTTAAGGCGTGGGAGGTTCAAGACCAAACTTTCTAGACATGGCTTGAATCAACCTTGTCAAAGTCCGTTTTATCGCGTGCCCTCAGTGCGACTCACTCCTACGAGGTGTGGGAGACGATTCATGAGTACTTCCAACTGCAGATGAAGGTTCGTGTGCATCAACTTTGCCCCGACCTTTGCTCGGTTCAACTTGATGGAAAATCCATGTGCGAGTACCTTTCGCAGATCAAGAGCATAGCAGATGAACTCGCCAGCGTTGGCATTCTGGTGAAGCATGAGGAGTATGTTGATGTGATTCTTGTCAATCTTCCACAAGAATATGCACTGGTCATTGCTGTTATTGAAGGAAATTTCAAAACGCCTCCGGTCAATGAAGTTGAGGCTCAACTTCTTTCCTTTGAGTCTCTCAACAATCAGTTTTGTCAGCAGTCCTTTCCGAGGGTCAATTACGCGTCGCACGGTGGTTCTGGAACTCGCGGTGGCTCCTCTGGCAGTCGTGGTGGCTATGGAGCCTCCAGTGTTAGTCACGGCAGTGGTAGTGTCTTGGAACACGGTGGTGCCTCTGATTGCAGTGGCCGTGGTCGCGGTGGTCGCTTTGCAAACTTTCAGCGCCAAATCTGTTTAAAATTTGGTCATACTGCTAATGTTTTCCATTTCTGAGCTGATGAATCCTATCAACCACCAGATTCTATGGTGTTGTATGATCCAACAACACAGCAACCTGTCAATTTCAAAAGTTCCAACATTTGGACGAATCCTAGTTACAAATCTGCTGCTCCTAGTGCTATGATCACTGATTCCACCTCTCAAGGTTCTTCTGCTGAAGCCAACACAACTTGGATCCCAGACTCAGGTGCCTCGAATCATGTTACTGGTGCAGTTCAAAACATCACTCAGTTTTCACACTTTGATGGTCCTGACCAGATCTACATTGGTAATGGTCAAGTTTTGCAAATTAAGGGTTCTGGTTCTTCATCGATCATCTCTCCCTTTAATTCTCAAGTTTCCTTTAAACTTAATAATTTACTCCATGTTCCTGCCATTACTAAAAACCTGTCGAGTGTGAGTCAGTTTGCTAAAGACAATTCAGTATACTTTGAGTTTCATCCTCATTTGTGTCTGGTCAAATTTTAGGAGACTCATGAAATTTTGCTTCAAGGTGCTGTTGGATCCAATTGTCTCTATTCCTTTCCTCATCTAAGGCTGCACGATTCTTCTGATTCTGCTGTTTCCCCTTGCAAGAATAAGGCTGATGTACATTCTGTCCCTGTACATTTCCTGGCTACTGTCACCTCTGTTGATGTTCCAGCTCCTGCTGTTGTCTTCTAGTTCTAGTACTCTTTGGCACACTAGGCCAGGCCATCCAAATTTACATGTACTGAAGCTTGTTCTCAATCAATGTAAACTTGGTTTAGTAAATAAAAATACCTTTGTCTTTTGCAAATCATGTGTTATTGGCAAATCTCATTGTTTACCTTCCGCACTTTCTGATTCTGTTTACAGTACTCCATTGGAGTTGATTTACATAGACTTATGGGGTTCATTCCTTTTCTGGTTATAGTTATTACATTGCTTTTATTGATGCCTTTTCCAAATATACTTGGATTTATCCCTTAAAAGAAAAATCTGAGGCTCTCTGTTTCAACACTTCAAGTCTATGGTTGAACTTCAACTTAATCATAAGATAAAAGTGTACAATCTGACTGGGGAGGGGAATTTAGACCTTTTACATCCTTTTTAGCCTCTCTTGGCATTACTCACAGACTTAGATGCCCACACACTCATCGTCAAAATGGGACTGTTGAGAGGAAGCATAGACATATTGCCAAAAGTGGTCTCACTTTGTTGCATCGTGCTTCTTTACCATTAAAATTTTGGGACTTTGCTTTTATGACTGCAGTTTACCTTATTAGGTTACCTAGTACTGCACTCAATTTTGATATTCCTTATACTGTCTTGTTCTAAACATCTCCAGATTATAATTTCTTGAAATCATTTGGTTGTGATTGTTTGCCTCTCTTAAGACCCTACAATGCTCATAAACTAAATTTTAGATCTCAAGAATGTCTATTTCTTGGCTACTCTCAGTCTCACAAGGGTTATAAGTGTCTTTCTGCTTATGGAAGAATTTACATCTCCAAGGATGTTATTTTTAATGAACAAAGATTTCCTTATGCTGATTTGTTCCCTCAATGTCCTGTTGCCTCCTCCATCTTGCCTCAATATTTCACTCTCCAACCTGATTTGTCACCCTCTTCTTCAGTCATCTAATTCTGTCACTCATTCTGCATCTTAGTCCTCTCATACTGCAGCTACTGAGTCTGCCTCCTCCGAGTCTTCTTCTCAGTCCTCACCTCAACCAAATGTTCTTGTTGCTTCCCCTAGTTCAAACCAATGTTGTTAATGACGGATGGCGGTTCATGGCGGAAAGCCAAAAATCCGCCATAAATATATGGCGGATGTCATGGCGGACAAAAAAAAAAATACATATATATAAACTCATTGAAATTGAAAAAAACAATGGATTGCATTCAAATAAACTAAAAAAGTTTCATGAGTTCATACAATAATCAATTACCAACACCAAATAAACTCATTAAAGAGTTCAAAATAAGAAAATGATTAAAACATAATGTAAAGTGCAAAGTGAAGGTTGAAGCTCTAATCATCTTCTCCAATCCCAACATAATCATCTTCGTTGTTATCATATGGTAATGGAGCATCTCCCTCTCCCTCTTCCCCATTAGACGCCTCAAAATTGACCATGATTTCTTCTTCTTCAGATTCAAGATCAATATTCTCCTCAAAATCTAGATCCTCATCATTTTCTTGGACTGCTTTTTGCTTCCTTGATCCAACAACCATTGCCTTTTTTTAGAAGTTTGGGCAGCAGCAACACTTGTTGTTTTTTGCTTTTTCCGCCTAGTATACATCCTACACTCTCCAACCCCCGAAGCCTGATACACAGTTGCCCAATTTAGAGCATCATCATCTTCAAATACCAAATCATTTCCAGCATCATTATCATCATCTTGATCCATCTCTCCCACGAGCCATTCATTGCACACATCAATATCATTAAGAGAAATTGGATCAATTTCATCTCTTGCATTATATCTTTGCTTCAATTGTTGGTTGTATTTGACAAACACCAAATCATGCAACCTCTTGTGCTCAAGCCTATTTCTTTTTTTGGAATGAATCTACAACATAACAAATAAATGTTGATTTCAATCTCAAATATACTCCAAATAAAACTTGATCATCAAAATTAAACAAAATTAAAAAGTATAGTTAGAGTTTAGTCACAATTACTTGCTCAAACACACTCCAATTTCTTTCACATCCTGAAGCACTGCAAGTCAAACTCAAAATTTTAATAGCTAGCTTTTGCAAATTTGGAGTTTGTGACCCAAATATTCGCCACGAATATGCTGCAATACCAATTACCAACTAAGAGCATAACTTAGAATTCTGAATTATAACACTAATACATAAAAAAATTTCTGTCAAATGGTAAAAGTTTCTTACTAGGAGAATGAGTTTTCCTTTGAGCCATTGCAAAGTCAGAACCAAAGTGTTCAACACCAATCTTGTAAAGATGCAACTCGGTTAGAATTTTCTGTTGCACATCAAATTGTGAAATCAACTTCTTAATGCACTCAAACAAACCATTGGTGACCTCAAAATCAAACTCCAAGTCAGTGTTGTCATAAAAGAACTCTGGATTTAAGAAGTGGGCAGCTGCATGCAATGGCCTATGAAGCTGACAATTCCATCTTTTATCAATGATTGCAAACACATCTTTGTACTTGCTTTCATTGTTGTTGAAAGACTTGATAATTGTTTCTTTTGCCTTGTCCATTGCTTCATAAATATAGCCCATGGCTGATTTCCTTTCACCATCAACAAGACGAAGCACTTTCACAAGTGGAGCCATGACTTTAAGAGTGTATATCACACTATTCCAAAAAGAAAGCATGAGCACTACCTTTGCAGCTTCTTTTCCCTTAGGCTCCTTAGATAGCTTGTTCAAGGTCCATTCATCAGAAGTAAACATCTTTCTAATATTGACTTTCTCTTTGTGGAGCCTTTCCAAGGTTAGATAAGAAGAGACAAATCTAGTAATAGCATGTCTCACCAATTCTCTCTTGTTTGTAAAATTTCTCAACAAACTTAAGGTACTAGAATGGGCATAGATAAACCCAACTAGATTAATTCCCCTTCTAATTGTCTTCCTTATCAAGGGAAGTTTCCCAATATCTTCAAGCATGAAATCAATACAATGAGTTGCACAAGGAGTCTAATAAATATGTTTCCTTTTCTCCTCCAAGAACTTACCCGCTAAAACATAGTTGCTCCCATTATCGGTTACAACTTGAACAACATTCTCTTCTCCAACTTCCTCCACAATGGCATCAAGCAACTCAAAAAGCTTTTCACCTGTCTTTACAAAATCAGAGCCATCAACAGACTTCAAAAACATGGTACCAGCTTGAGAGTTAATCAAAAATTAATGATGCATCTTTGTTTCCGATCAGTCCATGCATCGGACATAATAGTACAACTATACTTGACCCATTGCTCCCTATGGCCTTTCATCAAATTTTCAGTATATTCAACTTCCTTCTTCAAGAGTGGAACTCTGATGTCATGATAGCTAGGAATGGGCAAATGTGGCCCATATTGACCAATGGCTGCAACCATATTCTCAAAGCTTTTCAATTTAATGAGGTTGAATGACAAACCTGCTTAGTACCAAAAGCGAGCAATATGTTGATGCATCTTCAATACTTCATTCTTATCCATTGACTCTCTTCTGTTCATTTGCCTCAACATCTCCATTTTTCTTCGATTGATTGCATTTTCTGGATTCTTACAAAATTTGTCCATTGGTCCTTTTTTAGTCCACACTTTGTCTTTGCACTTGTAGTAGCATTACAAGAGTCCGCAAACTCATCTTCTTCACTTCCATCACATCCAATTGGTTCACCAAATTCAAAATCTCTTATATTTTCCATATTACCACTGCCAGAAGTATTTTAAGTGGTCCCACTTTTTTTGGTAGTCATATATTTCTTCAACTCTTCGACTATATTTGGTGGAGTTTTCTTGCAAGCTACAACGTTATCCGACTTCCCAATTAGGTGTTGTTTGGCTCTGGTTATTCCTCCCTTTGTGATTTTTTCACAGAAATTACAAACAATGGTGTTTGTATCTCCTTCCACCAGTGTATGACAATATTTCCAGCCTGAGTCTGTCTTATTTTTTCTCGTTGCACTTGCAGTACCAGCATTAGATGATGGTTCAGCCATTTAAAAGAGGACTGAATAGAAAAAAAATGTGGTGTCAAATAGAAAAAAAATAAAAATGGGACTGTCAAAAGTAAAAAGGGGTGTCAAATAGCAAAAGGAAAAAAAGCTGTAGACAGAAAAAAGGGGTGTTAAATAGCAAAAACAAAATTTAAAAAAAAATAAAAGCTGACCCGCACCACTTCGCCCGCGATGTTGACTGCCTTCGTGCGGGTGCTCGTCGCCGCCGTAGGGTAGTCTTTGTTGGCTGCGTTCTGCGTGCAGGGGGTGTCGCGGCTGGGTGCGGGGCGTTGCGGCTGAGTGCGCTTTTAGTTGGAGGGCTGCGTTCTGATTCACAACTGCGTGGGAGGGGAGGGCTGCACTTTTGAATGAATTACCGGGTAGGGTTGGGTCGGGTCAGCCCAACTCCTACCGCGGACAAAAAACAAAAAAAATCTGCCATTTCCGCCACGCCGCCATGACCGCCATGGCGCTGCCATTCACAACCCGCCACGCCACCGCTATTCGGTGACGTTTTTTCAAAAAACCGCCACGCCTTTCCGCCATGGCTGCCATTTAACAACACTGCTCTCCATCCAGATTTGAGGTTCTTAAGGCCAAACTCCATGCGAAAGGATTTTCCTCTGGAAAACCTTCCTCATGAGTTTGAGGGGGGTATTGGTGTATGTAAATACACTATATGTGTAAATATACAGAAAAATAATTTCATAATTAGTTTGTTAGAATATATAACGGCTGTACAGTGCAGCTGTAGCTTCCTTCTATATAAGGATAGCTTGTACCCCAATTATAATTTGAGTAATCATAATAAGCTCCACCATTCATTTCAATTCTGTTTAGTCTTTCCTAATAAAATGGAACGGGGTATTTCACATATATCTGTAATTAAGGATTTTATATGGATAATATCAATGGCACAATTTCAAACATTGACAAAAGTATAGTGATTGTGAAGTTTTAGTGTCATGAAATGTTTCCCTTGGAAAAGGGACTTCGTTTTTCTTTGTTTACAATATGTTATCATATTCCATTCACAGTGAAAGCACAGCAGGTACAGTTATGCCTTTTGTTTTCCCAAGTTTTAAACTCCACTTTTCTGTTTTGAAACATTTGCACACTTGCTAATTGCTACTGATATTACGAAGCTTCCATTGTGAAGGAAGAAGATGACAATGAGAGCAAAGATTTTACACCAATTGTAATTGCAAAGCTTGGGAATCTGCACATGATTAGTATTTCTAATAATCACCAGACATATAACCAGTTCAGTTTACAGGTAATAAGATTAAAATGCTTAATTCAACTTCACAACTTCCTTGTAGTATTTAATTCACCTTTTTAAATACCAAGTCTCAAGGAAATTATTGCAGTTAAGGACTTTGTTGATCATATCCTATTTGTTATTGTTCCAGTACATCAATTTGGAGCTTAAGTGGAATGGAGCTCCCTTTGCATCAATGCTTCGCAGACATCAATTAGATTACTGTGACTCAAATGATAGTGTACTGACGGTTGTTTTTGTTCTACTTGCATCAAGTTCCAATGTTAAGCAATTTAGATACTCATCAATTTTTCTTCAGGTAAAGCTGAACGCTAGCTTTTTATCTCCCTTTTTTACCCTTGTTCCTGGATTTTGTTTGCTTTTAAGATTTTTTAGATTTTAAGAAGCCAATAATATTCAACTGTGAGGAATCAATTCAACTGTTCCATATGTGAACTGGTAGTGCTGATTTGACATACCATTTTGTGTAGCCAATTGATTTGAACCTTGATGAGGAGACATTAATGAAAATTGCATCATTTTGGAGGACATCTCTTAATGAATCAGAGAGTCAGCGGTTTTACTTTGATCATTTTGAAATCCATCCAATAAAGGTTTTGTCCTTCATTAATATCTATCCTTCCTTAAATTTGAATATTTTGACTTCATTTTTATTTCTGAATCTATCCTGTGTTTTGTAGATCATTGCAAACTTTATCCCTGGGGAATCACGTTCAAGTTACAGCTCAACGCAGGAGGCTCTGAGGTCCTTAATTCATAGTGTGATTAAGGTTGTTTAACATACTTCATCAGCCTTGTTTTCTAAACTGTGATGCATACTTATGTACTTAGTCATGTTAATACTCATTTTGCTCTTCTCAGGTGCCTCCCATAAAAAATATGGTAGTAGAATTGAACGGGGTCCTGATTACCCATGCTTTGATAACAATGCGTGAATTATTTATTAAATGTGCACAACATTATTCATGGTAAGCCTATGAAATACTCTTTTCAATTTTATATCAAAGTCACGACTGAAAATTGAAGAGCTTGTCCAGGTATACAATGAGGGCCATATATATTGCTAAAGGAAGCCCCTTGCTTCCTCCAGATTTTGTTTCTATTTTTGATGACTTGGCTTCATCATCTCTTGATGTCTTCTTTGATCCGTCCCGTGGATTGGCAAATCTTCCAGGATTCACCTTAGGTATATGATATGCTCTATGGGCTTCTTGTCTGCTCCCACTTGTATTTTGTATTAAGTTCCATTTTGTGTTAAGAACCCAGAAATAGATTCTGTGTTTTCAGTAGTGCAAAGTGAAAGAATACTTCTGCAATGTTTTATTAAATTAAAAAAACAGAGACCAAAGTAGAAAATTCTCCTTCCAAGGCTTTCCCCTTTCTACAACTGGACTAAGGCCCAATTCCCATGTGCTAACCAATCTGAATGCCTCCCCCCCTCTAATATTTAAGCTGATTTACCTTAAAATTTGAATCCCCTGAACATAACTATCTATTCTAGATTCCTCACTTTCTTAGTTTCCTAGTATATTAGATATTTTAAACCATGTACATATAATGAATTTGGATGAGGATTTCCTTAAGCTATTCAGAAATTTTGTCCATCCCTAGATTGAGAAAATTGAAAAATACTGCTAATGGGATGATATGCCTTGTATGAAATAGGAGTATTACTATTAGGTAAGTATTTCCAATTTAGTGGTGGCATCAACATTATTTCTCTGTTTACTTGCTCCATACCATTTGGAGAGGCAAACATTCATTTTTTCCCAGTTTGCATTTCTTTTTATTTTATATTAATGCCCTTTTAATGTTCAAATATTGGCGTTAACTTTATGAATTTCTAATGAAAGCTTTTCCAATGATTTTAGAGAGAAAATGTTTATAATATCCTTCATGACAAGAAACATCATTCTGTAAATAATTAAATAGTGGCTAAAGTGATAGTGTTAAAGAAAAGTATTATTTGTTTTATATAATTTTATCATGAAGTGATACTGCTAATGCACACGCACGTGTGATTGTGTGGTTTTGTATTATATAATTTCTTTAAAAAATATATTGCATAATGTACTTTTAGTCTTGTACTCCAAATTTAAAACTTTGTCGTATCTTGTTTCTGTACCGTGTCCTGGTACCATACCTGTATCCATGCAATATACATAGTCATGAATAGGCAATAGCCTAAATTTACACCTCCTCATGAAAGTTTGACATACTGTTTGTTTCTTGAGTGATTTCTTATTAGGGGTACTGAAAATCTAAGATAAGATGATTGATTTTGTAGGTTTTAGGGATAATGTGGCTTTTGGCTAAAGTTTTCCCCATTTGGTAATTTACAGTGTTTACTAAAAGAGCTTCCCATGGCAGCATAATGGTGTTGTAGTATCTTCCTTGCATTTTGATTTTGACTTAGAATTTGAGAACCTAAGATGTAATCTTCTTTGCAGGTTGATAGGTGTAACATTTGTTGAGTAGTGGCTTTGCAGTAAATAGTTTTATGCAGCACTAGCAGGTTATTCACATTAGAGTTGAATTTAAAGATAAAGAAGCACCGATTATGGGATGCAAATTATGCACTCCCTTATGGCCTTTCCTCATCTTTAGGAGATTCAATATCAACTTTCAACTGAGAATCATTTTATTTTCAATGATATTTCTTGAACTCAGTTCTTGTAGATTTGGATGAACAAATAGATAAGTGGGAAAGGTTACTCACACTTGGAGCAGAAGAAAACCAAATATTATTTTACGATGTTTCCAATACAAGCACTAATCTATATTTGTAGGCTAAACCTATTAAAGGAAAGACAGAAAATACGAAAAATAACATCTATCCTAATAATTACAAAATAATCTGAATATGTTCGGGGAATAGTCTATCCTAAGTTGGTGTCTATTTTCAAAACTTTTCCTCAAGTTAGTGAATTGATTTCAATCATTCCCCACTTGCTAGTAAGTTCTTGGAATTTGCTGTGGGAAGTCCCTTGATAAATACATCATCCAATTGGAGTCTCGAAAGGATGTAGGGTAGCTTCTCTTTAATAAAGTGTGTTTATCTCTCTGCTTGGTTCTATCATGTTGCATTGGAGTTGTGTGCAACACTAATAACAAAATCATTCACAAAATAGCTTCATTGGGTTCTCATACTTTATCTTTAGGTCATCAAGTATGACCTTCATCCATAACACTTCTCTGATACTGTGACACTGTTCGAATCTCCACTTCTACACTTGATTGTGCAATTATATTTTGCTTAATATTGCATTCCATCAGATTTCCTCCAAGAAACATGCACTACCATGAGGTGGACCATAGTCTGCATCTTTTATAGATAGTGTACCTACTCTTTTTTTAATAACAATCCTAATTTGGCAAAGTTCTACCTCTGTAGCTCTAGTTGCACCCTGTTAGAGACAAGGTCAAAATGAGCTAAAATTTGAAAATCAACAAGGATTTTCAATAAAGTCCAATTATGTTTAAACATCCAAAACTCAACTAAAATGCCCATATAAAAAAAAAATAACCATCCAATAAAGTCAAGTTCAAAGCTATAATAAGCATATAAAAATTTATTGATCAAGGTGCCAGAAGGCTTACTGAGAACCCTTACTAAAAGAGCATTTACTAGGACCCAATGATTAGAAGGAGGAACTTGTCTTCAGCCATGATGAAAAATTGCCCATCCTAAATTAGTGTCCATTTGCAAAATTCACTTATTTTTCAATTAATCTTTTCTAGTAAGTGCAGGGTGATAGTTGTGTCTGCTATTTCAAATATGACATTAGGACAAGTATTCCTACGGTATTTCTACTAACTATTTGTATTAATTTTTTCTGCTTTGCTATTGATCAGGTACTTTTAAAATTATAAGTAAATGTATCAAAGGTAAAGGTTTTTCAGGGACAAAACGGTACTTTGGTGATTTAGGGAAAACTGTAAGTTCTTATCTTTTTGTTGTTTATTATTTTTTTCATTGAATTACACTGTCATTGTGGGGTATCAGCATATTAATCAATTCATGACTGGTCAGCAGTTGAGATCAGCTGGCTCCAATATAGCTTTTGCAGTTGTAGCTGAAATATCGGATTCTGTTCTGAAAGGTGCAGAGGCGAATGGTTTCAATGGATTGGTAATGAATTACCACCTTTTGTTTGTTAATTCAGTTACCATAATTTTAGCTGGATTTATTCTCTATTGAATTATGATGTGTTTCATATTTGCAATTTTGACAAATTTAATTTTTAAGGTGAGTGGCTTTCACCAAGGAATTCTAAAATTGGCTATGGAGCCATCAGTTCTGGGAACTGCATTGATGGAAGGTGGTCCAGATAGAAAAATATTGCTTGATCGAAGTCCAGGAGTCGATGAGGTGTTAAATAATATCTTGTTGTGCCTATAAAATCTCTGTATTTCATTCCCTTGGGTTGTATGCTTATACCCCGGATTATCTCTTTCTTTGTTCTTTTGTTTTAAAAAAAAATTGTTTCCGATTTCTTAGGTTGAACGAATGTATGCATGTATCAAACATATGATATGAGGGGTGGGGGGACTAAGAGAACTAGAAATTGAATGAAAAAGAACTGAATATTATATTTTTGAATAAATGCAACTGTACACAGCATTACACTAGACTAATTATTAGGGATCTTATCTTTAGGAAGTTATTATTTGTTCTTTAGAATAAAAAATATTGATATAGTATTAAGGGTTTCTGTTTCATGCTTTGCATCTCATTCTAGTAATGCAACACATCATATAAAGTGGTCTAGCCCTAGTTTTTGTCCATGAGTACTGATCACAATGCCAGATTCAATCTTCGTAGCATATATTGTCAAATTCTGTTAGACTGATGTTAGGAACCAAGAAATGATGAGATGAAAAGAGAGAATATTATTGATGGGTAAGGACAGTACAAGAACTAGGAGAATGAATCCTCCTCCAAGGGTTGCCCCTTCACAAAGAGCCTAAGCTCAATTTACAAATTTGATGAATAATGCCCTCTCTTTCCCTTAACACACACTATTTATACTAACAGACCTCACTTTTCACCACAGCCTAATAACATTCTCACTTTCCCCAAACTACCCTCGTTACTAATTTCCCCCCTTTCCTCCTCTTTTTATAGTAAACTTGTAACTGTATGGGGCATTCATTCTCAGTCCTAACAAATGATAACTAAGTCACTAACAATAGTGAGCAACAGATACAAACCAATTCAGCGCAATATTATGAAATATGGAAACCACTCCTAAGAGATTTACTAGAGTTGAGAGAATTTGAGAGAAGAGAAAGATTGAGATTGAGAGAACAGATATTATTCAACCCAAAGTATAATCAGATTACAAGTCTGTTTATATAGTTGGATAACTGTCAACTAACCTGAGTTAGTTGATACAGATGTCACAAAGCTGTCAGAACTAACAGTCTAAACAACTAAATATAAACTGACTAACTACTAACTATAGTTAGAATAACAACTAAGTAAAAAATATACTGCAAGAAATGTATACTCTTATAAGATCATTTAATATGTTATTTATTCTAAGAAAGATGTTACAATATCTTTTAGTATTAGGCCCACAGGCCCATTTAGCTCAGGTTATATTTTATATAATCTGTCTTGTACCTTCAACTTTTGGATTAAGAAAATTATTACTTGTCAGAGACTTTTACAAGATATTTCTAGATATTCTAACAAAATCTACGAAGAGTTCTAAGGATAATGATTAATTATGCTAATGACTTCAATTTCTAACTTATGTGATTATGTTTATACATTAATGTTTGACAAAAGAAATATTTATACTTTCAGTTCTTCCATCTTGATTTTTGAAAATCTTGATTTGGTTGTCTGCTAATAATTAGATTTGTGGCCTGGTGCAGTTATACATTGAAGGATATATCCAAGCCATGCTTGATACAGTTTATAGACAAGAATACCTTAGAGTGAGAGTTATTGACAATCAGGTAATAGTTGAGCTAAGTGCTCATATAAGTTGGTGAGGTATGCATAACTGAGTATCTTTCAAGTTTGACTACATCTGGAAAAATTGCATTGCATGCCAACACTAGCACATTCTTTTGAAATTAATCACAAAACCTTGTTTTGAGAATGTTCACAACTTTTCATGTACGTTATGCAGTGAAGTGATAGGTTGGATTTTAATACTGGAGAGCATACAAATTCGAAAATCATTAAACAAAATATCTTGAGTATGCATGAAGGACAACTGATTAAGGAGTGTGGAATTTGATCTGCACAGTGATTGTGCTGTCTTTGTGCATTGTTACTGTTGAGCTTTTTTTTTATTCTTCTTTGTAATATCCTTTAGTTAGTCGTCTGGTGGATGACCTGTTATCCTCCTATCTTTATAATCATTTGCTTTCTTAATGATTTTTTTTTCGATATAAAAAATATATTAAACTTTGCCCTTTACTGTGCGGTTGTGATGGACTCTTGTACATGTTTAGGTTATCCTGAAAAACCTACCTCCAAATCATTCTCTTATCAATGAGATAACGGGTCGTGTTAAGGAGTTCCTTGTGAGCAAGGCATTGCTAAAAGGAGATCCCTCAACCACATCGCGCCCTTTAAGCCGTCTTCGTGGAGAAAGTGTATGTTCTATTCTAGTGAGCGTGTCTCCTTTATCCCACTATCTGATCTTTTTCTTCTCTATTTGGTATTTCCATCTCCCTGCTTGTCATATTTTGTCACAGCAATAATTTCCCATGATTATAATGATGACTCATCTATCTTCTCTACTTTCATTTAAAGTATCCCCGTTTCTTTATATGAGAATTGCGGGTATATATATTTATGATATCGTGCTAAATATCTTTCCGAACTAATACTTCTCTGCATGCCTGGAATGCACTAGTTTAGTTGCCTCAAAGTGATTCTATATATGATTATCTTATATACTATTGTTAGTTAGTTTAACATTCAGAGCTTGACTTGTTTGGAAATCTGCATACTTCTTGATATAGAATCACTAATGGCCGTAAGTAGTTTTGCCAATTATATATGTGAAGTTATTGATTCGGGGATATATATTTGTGTCAGGAATGGAGAATAGGGCCAACAGTGTTGACATTGTGCGAACATCTTTTTGTTAGCTTTGCAATACGCATTCTGCGAAGGCAGGCTAATAAGTTTATGTTCAGCATAAAATGGGGAAAGAAGTCAGAGGATGTTGGCAATGATGCCGAAGTGCCAGAAAACTCTAGTCAAAAAGTGCAGAAAGTGAGCTTCATTCGAAAATGGGGAATCGGCAAATTTGTCTTGTCTGGCTTGTTGGCATATATTGATGGACGTCTATGCCGTGGCATTCCCAATCCTGTAGCACGGAGAGTAGTTAGTGGTTTTCTATTGAGTTATATTGACCAAAATGATGATGAATAACAAATTTTACTTCTTATGTTCGCAAAAGAAATAGAATGTGATGTCCCCTTGTGCCTTGACATGCCGAAAACAATCCCATCGTGTACATGAGAATATCGGTGACAAGCTTGCGTAACTTCACGTTCAAATTCAATACCTTTTAAATAGTATTAAGGGTCCTACTACCTCCAGTATTGACTTCACTGGTTTCTGATCGACCAATGCTGTTTAATCCTTCCCTCCTTTTGGTACTAACAATTTAATCATTTTTTTTACGTAACTGTGGTCAATATCTCACTTGTCCCCAGAACACAATTGAGATTGGTTCTCTAATACGAGTATCTTGGAGCAGTGGTAATTGATGCACCGGAGATCTTGATTATCTAAATAGTCACCCTATTTGAGAGGTGAGAATAATTTGCTGTAAAAATTATTTACTCGTCTTCCTCTGTTATATAAAATTCGATTTATTGCATACCGCCTTTAACTGTTTTAATAATTATAGCGTTATACTAGTACAGTACATTCTTTATGCTCCAAACCCAATGCATGTTATCGGTTTTGCAGTAAATGATGAACCGAAATATCTCTTCACCATAACTGGCCACGTAGGAAAAGCAAAAAATGTGGCATCATGTAAGATTGACACCACACTACTTAACAGAGGCAACTGAATGTTGATGGTGTGGTGTCAATCCTTTTGCCACGCGCTCTTTCTCTCTACCGCCATATTTTCGGCTATAACCCCTGTTTGAGTAAAACCACTGGCTGAAAAGAAACTGAAACCATTTCCCAGAAATAAACACGAGAAAAAAAATTTCACATAAAAAAGTTAGTAATATGTTTCCCTGAGTCACTATATATGTGAACCTCAATAATCAAGTATCCGCTCTTAAAGATTCAGATTCTCAATAGAGAGAAAGAGAGAGAAATGGCTTTCACGATTTCCAGATCTCAATCTGCTTTGACAGATAGAGAGAAGGAGAATCTTGACAACTTAGTTGACAAGGAGTGTGCAACCACAGAGGGTATGATATCGAGCCAGCTCAAGTTGAAGTCTTCTTTGTCATCCAAAGCGTCTTCTCATCAAAGCATGGACAAACATGCAATCCTTCGACGTATCAGGCAACGCAGGTTTAATAACAAAGCCAAAACCGCTCTGGAAGCTCTCATAGGCACCTCAGAAGCCAACAATACCGGCACTGCCCAAGAACAGAAGTGGCTTCAACTGGGTGACTCTTTCTCATCTCCTTAACTGGAAACACAATCTCCCCCCAGTTTGCAACCCATCTATAAATACCCTCTTTAGTTTCCTTCACCCAACAAAGTCATCTTTTCCATACGCTTGCATGGCTAGGAAAGGAAATCCAACCCGATCTTTATCGGCATGCTTAAGAAATCCCACTATGTATCTATTAACTGTAGTAGACCTTGTCGGTTTGCTACTTTAGGTGTGACCTTGTGAATACCACGTTCAATTGTTATATAAATATATTATATTATGATGTTATATATCTAATATGGAAAGTCTAAGCTTTGTTTTGCAAGTATATCATCACCCATCACTATCAGGTTGGCAATCCTTGGAAACCTTTGTTTGCTACTTGGATCGGTTTGATCCACAGACAATTAGTTTTTATTTTGTGTCACAAAAAGAAAAGAAAAATTGGCTTAAGATTCTTAAGCAGCATCCATGTCACTTGCAAAGAAATCTGAACGTCATATGCAGCTCTATTTTTTATTATTATTATTATTTTAGTTTCGGGAGGAAACTTTAGATAAAACTGTTAAAAGAATGGTATCAATGAGTGTTGTAAAAATCGACCCGATCTTATTGAAGCACTGGGTAGCCAGTCAGTAGTAGGTAAACCAGTTAATTCACTTTTTTCTTTTTACCGTTAAGTATAAAAGTTGTTAGAAGGCCATAAATAAATAGAAGATGTATAAAGTAGATAAATATTTTAAGAGTTATTTACTTTATACGCCTTCTATTTAATAGGAGGGGGAAGAAAGAAAAGTAGGGTACAAAAAGAAATAATCTTTGTCTTTGAGCTACAGTTTAGTTGATGATAGGTGTACCCAACAATTGAAATGTCCATGATCCGTAAGCCTTTTAAATTGATCCGTAAAAGACTTACGGATCATCTTTTACGGATCAAGTTGATCCGTAAAAGACTTTTACGGATTAACTTGATTGTCTTTTACGGATCAACTTGATTCGAATGCTTAATATCAACATACGGATCAACTTGATTCGTACGATTTACGGATCATTCTCACGTATACCCAACACAAATGCGAAGAAAGCGTAGGGGCATTTGACATTTTTAAAAAATGCTGGATGCACCAACAATAATATTGGGTGTACCTAACATCAGCCCTACTATTGGTGGTCTATTCCATAGCCTATGACCCAAATAAGGGTGTTGCTAGGTTTTTTTCACCCAACATTTTTTGTTAAAGCCAAAAATGTCCCTGACTCGATGTTTCTTTTCAAGTTACTTTTTTTGGCTAGTGGTGATCTATAAACAGATTTTTCACAAATGGATCAACTTGATCCCTATGAATTATACGGATGAAGTTAATCCGTAAGTATGAAGTCCGTATGTATAAAGCATAGGGATCAAGTTGATCCATATGGTTTATATGGATAAAGTTCATCAATATTGGTTTTTCTTTTAATTCCTTAAAGTTTTTATTTTTTTTAATTATTAGTATGTTAAATTACTCATTTGTGCATTAAAAAGATTACTATTACAAAATTTAATATATATTAAATTTTATAATAATAAATATTTTTTATTTATAAAAAATATACAGATTAAATAATTCGTATGAATTATATCAAAATTAATTGTCACAAAATTTATTATTTAAATTTACATACGCATTAAATATACATTAGAAATTTTAATGTTATGTATAACAACATTATTTATTTTATAATGTTATGCCTTATACGGACGGATGAAAGGGTAAAATTGAAAAAATATGAAATTGTTGGATGATTCTTCTTGAATTTGTTTTGCTAAAATAATCCTTCACATAAACTAATTTTTGAAACCTTGTTTTAGGAATACGCAAATGCGTTAGTTCCTTAAATATATTAAAAACATTCTTTCTTAAAATCAATTTCCAAATCATATATTAGATTTCAGAATATTATCTTATAAAAAAAATACATTTAAAAACTTAGTTTCAAAAACGATTTTTTTACCAAAAAATCAAAAGTTAGGGGTGAGATGAGATAAAAGAGAAGAGTGCAAATAGAATCATATGAGAATATGCCACTGTTTAAAGAGCAAAAAAGCAGGCCTTTCTGTTTGACAGCTCAAATGTCAATCAGACAAGAAAAGTGAACATATAGCCGAAAAAGAAGGGAAAGAAAATGTGAACTACGGTATACTTATATATATATATATATATATATATATATATATATATATATATATATATATATATATATATATATATATATATATAAATGCGTGTTAATATTCCAATTTTAAACAGTGGAAATTCAAGTAATATATTTACTTGCCTGAAAAAAAATAGTGCTGAATGTATACTAAATAAAACTAGTTAACTTCTTATTTATTGAATCTTTTTTATTTTTTAATTTTATTAAATTTTAACAATAATAGAGTATGTTAAATAAGTGTGTTAGAAAATATGTCATTAGCATTTTCGATGATAATAGTGTCATAAAGTTATTGATTTTTATAAAGTTATTTTAAGATAATTTTTATTTTTTCTTACACAATGATACAACGATACGAGAGAGACAAAGAGTAGTTGTTATTGTGTCTTAAAACTAGGTTATGTTTGATTGAAAAACTAACTTAAAGCTAAAAAAATTAGTCTAATAAATTATAAGGGTTGAAGTAGTTAAAAAATATAAAAAAATAAAAAATAATAAAATCATGATTTACTTAAAAAGGATAACTAGAAAATTAGATAAATATATTGAGAATAAAAAAGAAAAAAAATATAAAAAGTTATAAGTTAGAAGTTAACGTTTTAAAAAATATTACTTCAATTAGTGTTTCGAAAAAATGTTAGAAACTATTAAAAAAAGTTTGTTTACCGAACAGCCAAATAAATTTTTTAATTAGTAAAAAAATTAAAAATTAATTAAAATATGTTGTTGAATATAACTTTAGTAGTTAATGTTAACAAGCATTAATAATTTTAAATCAATTTTAGAGTAAATTAAAAAATGTATTATTAACACTCCTCCTCTTATATATAATTACATTCATTGACACAAATTAATCATATCTACACACATTATTAACTACTTTGTTGTCTTACGGCTGGATAAAAAAAAAAACCTCACGGTACGTTAATGGGTACTCCGGTGCTGTTTTATTATGTTTTTGGAAGAAAAAAAAATACAATTTTTAAAATAGCTACGTATTTACATATAAGTTGTGGAGGAATAATCTTATTGCACTCCAACGAAGTAGAATCAAGACCATAATATGAAAATATGCCAAAATAAAGTGTGTAAAAAGAATAAAAGAAAAAAAGGTGTAACTCCTTTGATCTTTTACAAGTGTGGACTACAAGTCGTTGTGGCCATTGAAAATATCTTCGGCTTACGAGACACGGTCCCTAACGCTCATTTTCTATGTTGAATCCTTGTTAATTTCTCTGCGTCTTATTAAATGTGTGATGATGTTATTCTACTACACTGTGGCAATCATAGTGATAGTGGTTTCAACCAAACCATTTTGAGGGCAATTGTACAGTGTGTATGTAATTATGTATGCATGCAAATAAATAAGTATATACACACACGTCATAAAGAAGATCCAATTGGAATAATCCAAATCCAAAGAAAAAGATAAGAAACAAGAGCCTAAAGTAATTGACCCGTCACAATTAGAAGGTTTCTTATGAATTGCCATGATAATATGATGGACTTGCAATGCATGAATACGCAGTGATTGTGGAATGGAGAGACACGCATCTGTCTATTCTAACAATGCCAAGAAGAAAAGGCAGAGAAAAACTAAGAAAAAGTGCACACAAAGCCAACGCAAGTAATTCAAGAGGGGCACATTGACATTGGACGTGGCGAACAATTTTTCTGAAGGGTACATTGGTTTTCTTCGCAAGACTGAGTAAAAGGTTGATTTTGGTTGGTGGGCCAATCAATGAAAAACAAGAAAATGACGTACAAATTGGATGTGAAGAGTGACGGCTTAAGGTGGATTCATAATGAACTTCCATTAGTTTATGATTCAATTGCTTTTTTCAGTTAAAATTTTAGAAAGTTAACTGAACTAATTGTATTGGTTACAACTTGATCAAGCAAATCATTGTTAATTTCAAAGATCTTAGTTCTCCCCCCATGGCCAGGTCTCTTATAAGTATTTGGGTCTCTTAATCAAGATTTGGAATTAAATCTCCAACTTAAATATGAAATTGCTTAGTAGAGATACTACTTTTTTAAAAAATTAAAAATTGACATAGTAAGGTTAGCTACTATTTCTACTAAAAATCCTTCTTATTGGTACTACCAAGGAAAATTTCTTGATAGGAACAGAGGATTAACTAATTACACTAACCTATATTTGATAATTCTTCTCTGGTTCTTATTTTCTTTCCATGGTATATTTATAGTGATCATACACAATTGATAAGGCTTGACACTTATGACCCATAACAGAAAAAGATAATGATAACAGAATTACAAATAACAGAATAGTGAAAACATGCTAATTTGTTATAATTGTGATAGTGCTGTCGAGCAAGGAATATGTTGGTGTCTTCTGCACCCTCTTGGGCCTATTTTCCCTTTGGATTGTATTGTTATCATTTCTCTTTTGCCCATTCATCAATCCCCACACCCCCATTTCCTTTCTCCTTAAATTCAAAACTGTCTCCGTCACCCAGTCTAGATCCAGAACACATGTGTTGCCACCCTCCCTCATGCCACCCCAGATCGTGCCTCCCTCCTCTACACCACCCATCCCCTCGCGCCACCCTTTCCCTTCGAGGCTTTGTGAGCATCATATCATCCACGCACTCCATCACTACAAGTGTGACTCCCCTTCACCATCATTTTTGCATTTTGTTGCAATTTTTTTTAGGGGTTTGGGATGGTGATCTAGTTTGGGAGGGGGCAGGAGGGGTTGCGGCAAGGAGGGGAGGAAAGGGTTGGGGGTTGGGGATGTTTTGGTTTGATAGAAGAGGGTTGCAAGGAAGGATTGGGGAGAGAACAATGAAAATATGATTTCGTTGTTATACAATATACAATAGAATCATATTTTTATTATTTTTTTCACCCCCAATTCATCAATGAAAACAAGATTTTGTTGTCTATATGGACGTGAAAAAATTACAACAAAATCATATTTTTATTATATTTTATTGTTTCTCACCCATTTAGGCAACCAAAATATATTTCTTTTTTGTTTCTATCTATGGAATCCTTTTGGAATATGTCTAAAAGGCACCCACATAAGTAGTGCCAATAGCAATACCTAGACTAGGTGGAAGAAAATTAGTTGAATACCAAGAAAAAAGTCCTATATACCTCTTGGATACACATACCAAAAAAATCTTAATAATTTATTCTTGTTTGAAAATAATTGATGTAATTTTTCTTAACTTACTTCAACCATAAACAGGTTTTTCTTTCAAATTGAAAGAAGGATGGATTTAAACCTTATATTCAACAAATAACAGAAAATAAATAATAAAAAACTTTTCTTTATAACCTCTGTTTTGTAACCTTTGACTTTTAAGTAAAATTCTAATACATTTTCATATGTTTTTGTGTTTTGTGTTAACTTTTTGTTTCTCTAAAAAAAATTGTATTATATTAGTATCAATCCTATATCTCTTTTTTACAAGTTTAATGTATGTTGTTGACCGACAACTAGACCACACGGTTAGATAAAACAAACTAACTTTTTTAATAACAAAATAAACAGAATTTAATTGTGATTTTTTTATGTTTATAATTATATTGAAAAACAATTACACAGTCAAATTAATAAAGTCTCAGAACTGGAAATCAAATTAAAATAATAAAAATATTTTTAACTATTAATATTAAAAAAATAAGCTAACATTAATTTATACAACACGTGTATAACTTCAGAAAAACAATTGAAGCCAGGCCAGACTCTTATATTCCTCCTGCTCTTGTCTGATAAATAATTAGTATTGCTGCGATTTTTCTCAACCTTTTAGAAAGGTTTTCCCTCCCCAATTGTGGTAGCAATCATTGATATTAATGCCTTGAGAACACAGCCAAGTTTGGTTAAGTGACATATTATATTTATGTTAGGTTACCTAAACATTGTTTGTTTCCTGTAATTATCCAAATCCAAATCAATACATATGTAGTACTACATAAATTGAATTGACTTGGGAACATAACATAGCATTTAGGTTCAACCAGAATGTGTTGGACTGGGAAGGGATACACTTTCATCATCACAATCCAAATTGCAACCCAACAACTTAATTTGGCAATGATAAAATACTTCTTTTTTTCTTTCTAAAAAGCAACCATAAAATACTGTGTGCCTTTAACTTGTCCACTTGAAGATGCATATGCTGTCCTACGCCTAGCCTTTCATAAATTTATATTATTGATATACTAAGTTTGTGACCTCACAGCACATATCCCACTCACTCCATCTTGTGTTTTCTAGTCAAACCATTTTATAATTTATTGGTTGACCATCACCATCACCAACATGTTCCTACTTTTTTTTTTGTTTTACTTTTTCAAATAAAAAATCATTATCATGAAATTTGGCGTCTGCTTCGGGGCGTTTTCCTCATACAGTACCTATTCTTCGTGTTAATCTTAAAAGAAGATCTTAGTCACTAATTTGGTGTATCAAATTATTGAAATAGTAGTTGAGTACTGTAGCTCGTCATGTTTTTTTATTTTCAACTTAAAAAAACAAGGAAAGATTTAGTATTTAACAAAAGTTTCTTATAGAGTTTATGATATAAGTATTTAATTTAGAAAGTTTATTTCCATAATTATACTTGTGATATGGAATTTATTGAAATAGATTAAAAATAATATATAAAATATTAGTCATTTTCATATGCGTAAAAATCTTCTTTTCAACTTCCAATTTAAGTGTGAATGATATAATAAGTTCACTAAGATTCTGTCAAAAAAAAAAAAAAAAAGTTCAACCAAGTTTCAAAAAATGTTATATACTACCAAAAGTTAAGTGTCGGGTTTTGGTGTAGACATTATTTAATGGAAAATAAATTGGTTCGTGAGCTTGTAATAACATAATTAATGCATATTAGGAACATATATCTCTAAATATGGAATTGACTGATAAAAAAAGATATAGAATCTTAATATATTACTATAGTGTTGGTATATTATACAATTAATATAAATAATTATATTATTGATATAAACACACAAATTAATATATATACTAACAATTTAATTTCTATAATTTTTTTATAAAACTGGAAATAGTTGTAATGCCTAACATCTGTTTTTTTTAGTAATGACAATTTTTTTTATAATATTCTATATAAACATTTCCAAACACTCTAATAACATCTCCGATGGAATGATTATTTGACTTGTTTAAGTATAAGTAATATTGCTTAACACTAGAGCAAGTGATATAATATTGTTTATATAAACATATTGCTTAACAAATTTATAACAAAAATAACATTTTTCAATGATTGTGGTATATGTGAAATTATGTTAATCACTCATTTTTAACAACTTTAACATTGGAGTAAATTTTCGTGTAGAATACTTAAATTTATGTAAAATTATAAGTCCACAAAATTAAAATAAACAACTCATCTAATCAATTATGCATTGTTAATGCTCCATTAATACTTTTTCTATATAAATTCTCAATTATTAATTTTATCTATTATGGTAAAGATTTACTCTCTTATTTAGTAGTGTATCATAATAATATTTTTAAAAATTAAACATTTTAAAATGAATTATAATTATTTTTTTAATAATATAGAATTAAATTGTAATATAAAATTATATGAAAATGAATTTTAACAGAAAACTAATTAAAATAAATATATAGAAAATAAAATAAAAACTTAAAATAAGCTTATGATATAAGCAAAATTTATTGAGCAACAATCACCATATAACCTGTTAAACTAAATGTTTAACGTTATTTTTGGTATATTATATTTTGTAGTTGTTTTGTTTCCCTATATTAAGTATTAAAATTTTTATTCTAGTATTTTATAGTTTCAAAATGTATCATTTTGGTCCTTTTTGTCAATTTTTTGATAAAAATGTTCATATTTTGTTAACTTTTAAATTTAAAATGGTTTAATATTATTTTTGTCGCATTATGTTTTTCAATTGTTTCGTTTTAGTAGATTATATTTTAATAGTTTCATTTTGATCCTTTATATTTTTAAAATATATCATTTTAGTCATTTTTCAATTTTTCGTTAGCAACCTAAGTGTCTGTTAGTGTTTTCAATTTTAAAATAATTAAGTTAATATAATGACCACTAAAAATCGACACTATCTTTTTTATTTAAAAAATAAAAAAATCACTAAGTAAATGAATAGAATATGAATTTGAAACCACAAATAACAACAACCTTCACTCACATAATATTATTATTATTATCTTCTTCTTATTTTTTTTTTCTTCTTCAAAGAACTCTTTCTCCTTTGGTCAATTCATCTCTTGTTGCTGACCCAAAAAGACCGATGTCTCATCCCTACTTTTATCTTTGTCACAACCTCTCTACACAACCCAAATTGCCACCTCACCTAATGACAACAATCATCTCATCATGGCGGCCACCGGTAGCATGACATGCATTAATAAAGATGATCCCATCGAGATTATGTGTTAACACCATTCAATCTATATGGTATTGTATTTTTTTACCTTTTTCAAGACTGAAAGTGGTTGGAGGAGATGTTAATTTTTTTTACCTGTTTATTTTTTAAAAAAATAAAATAAAAATAGTGGCGGCTTTTAATCATTCCTATGTAAAATTAATTATTTTAAAAGGTTTAATGTCACTTTTGGTCCATTATTTTTTGTAGTTGTTTTGCTTTGGTGCATTAAGTTTTAAAAGTTTCATTCTGGTCTTTTGTGTTTTCAAATTGCATTATTTTGATTTTTTTTAAAATTTAAAATTAATAGAATACTAATGTTTCTAACTGAAAATTGAAAAAAAAAGGACAAAAACGATATACATTTTGAAAACATAAAAGATCATAATAAAACTTTTAAAACTTAATGTACCAAAATAAAACAATTACATGATGGACCAAACTTAATGTTGATGATGATGATTAAAGCATCTTTAATGAGAATTCTTGAGTAAAATAATTTCTCTTCACCGATCTATCACTAGACATGTCCTAAGTTCTCGAGGCCAGGGGTTAGGTTTTAGAGGAAGAATTTTCAAGAACTGTTCTTTTTAAAAAAAATAATTTTTTTAATGTCTCTTTCCCTAATTGATTTCAAAGGGAAGCAAAGAGGCAACACAATTTGTTGGTCTGAGAGGTGATCATCGCTTTCAAGTGCTAATCTATGTCCTTTTTCTCAAGATCTTGACCATGGCTACCCTAACCTTGAGCACTGAAGATGTCACCCAGGTAGTAAAGATCTCGACCTTGAGCACTGAAGGAGTCCACTTCGGTGAAGACAACGGCGAGATCGGAGGAGGTGCGACCATGGTGGACAAGTGTGGGTCATGACTATGGGTCGTGAGGAGGAGCGACCATGGATGAGTGTGGGTTGTGAAGAAAAGCATCCAAGGAAAGGGAAGGGGAGCGGTGTGAGGAGAGAAAGAGAAGAGGTTCTCTGAGTTTTAGGATTTGAGATTGGGAGGAAAGGAAAGGGACTAGTAATTGGTTTCCTTTTTTTGTGCAAGTAACATCTTACCATTGCACATTGCCAATTAGGCATCAGGAATGACTGTATGCAATAACCAGCTGCAATTTGAAAGTTTGTTACAAAAATTATAATGTTGGCTATTGTAAAATTAGACCAATGTAGTTGTGATTTTTGTCAAGCAATCTTGTCTAATCAAATTTAAAAACTATAAAATTAGGTATTTTAAATTTTATAAATTCACCCATTGGTCATGATATATTTTACACCATTTTTTCATTCTCCTTCCTTTTTGAGTGTCATTCTCTCATTCTCAATCCAAATTTTCCAAACCTAGTTTTAGGTTAACTTTTTTTTATTGCCTAATGAACATGAATCAACAATATTGGCAAGCATATTTAATTATTTGCAAAATAACCCAATACCTTTGTCAATCGAAAATTCTTAAAATCCTCCTCATTTTTTTCCCATTGCAACCACCACCAATGAATTTCATGCAAAATAGTAAATCCATCTCAACCGAAAATTCTCAAAAGTTCTTAAACTTTTTCTTCAATTCCACCAAACACCTCCTGTGTGTTTTGTATGCCAGCCAATGCTTATAGTGGTACACAATCTCCTTCCATTGATGAAGTTGAAACATAATTTCACAATTTTCTACCAAAATTATGCTAGAAAGTATCACACTAGATGGAGGAGGAGAGAATTTGAAAAAGAAGAAAAGAAAGATATACTTTACAAATGATGAGGATACACATCTATGTTCTTCTTGGCTAAATGTCTCAACCAATCCAATTATCGATGATGGTCAAGCAAGAGATTTGGTTTTGGTTGAGAATCACAAAAGTTACAAACAATTATGAGGCAATCTACCAAAAAGAAGCTTGATTCAACTTAAACCTTGATGGCAAAAGATAAATCATGTTTTGCAAAAGTTCATAGGCCCCTTTTTTTTGTCTTAAACCTCATATTTATCATAGGAAAGAAACCTTGATTAATTCAAAATTCAGACGAGAAATAAGTAAAGTCTAACAAAAAATTATTTTCGTTAAGGATCAAATTCGGACATTATCTAAGTGATTCAACCTTAACTTTAACACATTAATCACTTGTGTCTAATCATTTGATTGATCATAGTTCTTTTTTTCTTCTATTTAATGAATCTCACATATTTAACTTAAAAAAAAAGAAAAGCAACATTGTCAATTTTAAATTTATAGTTGTATTGAAATAAGCATATTTTATTATTTTTTAATTATGAGCAAGTTTCATATTGAAGAAATTTGAATTAATATTAAATCTTTTTAATAATATAAAAATTATCAATTTAATTTTTTATATACACAAAAAATCTTTCCCTACAAATTTATCTGTTCATTGCATGTGTTCACGCTCTATGGTAAATCTCTCACACTAATTAATATATGTAGTTATGAACCAATCCCTCCTTATTACATTAAATCTTTCTGTGATTGTTTTATTTTCATACACATTAAAAAAAAAATCCCTCCTTAGTTGCAGTTTCCTTTAATAACCTTTTAAAGCTCCTTGTTGGCCACTACAATCAATTCAAAGATTTGATACAACTACTAGTGGAATTTAAAAGAGTATACGACAATTCCAATTTTTCATCCATGGCCCACAAGCTGTCACCATCTAAAAAGTGTTTGTGTCCCAACTTTTGTTTCCCTTACTTTTTTTTCTTCTTTAAACTTAAAAAAATTTCCAGTATCTTTACGCGGTTTATTCATTCATTTAATTGCAATTGGATGACTATTACACTGTACTTTTTTATTATTGTTATTATTATTATTATTTCCTCTTTGTTCTTGTTGTTAATCAATCACTACCGTGGTTATTGATTACCGAAATTTGGTCTCTTTGTCGTTGTCCACCGATGATGACAACTTTGGTTGCGTATTTATAATTTACTATCTTCTATTTTGCTTGCCACATTATATATTTTATTTATTTATTTATTTTATCTTTCTTATAAATTAATTGTAAAAATTATTATACATATACAAGTATCACTATCCCTTCTTTTATCACTTGTAGGTTAATGATGATCAATGGCTTTTAACTACTGAAATTTGACCCCTCCCACACACTACCGGATTATTCGTGTTATTCAAAAACTAGTTTTTTGTTCAAACAAACATAGACAGTCATCATTTTTTCATTGATACCATCCTTAAAAGTTAAAAACGTAATTTTGTATGGATCTAAGATATAATATACTAAAAAATTAAAAATTAATTTCTCAAAATATTAAAATTTTATTTTAATGTGTCAAATATAATTTTAAATTTAAAGAGAATTATTTATATAAACAACTATTTGATGTTGCTCATGATTTATATGAAGTATAATCAAAGCCGTGCACAAGACACGGCCAGTTAGGCCACACAAATTAGGTCTCATATTTTTTTAACCTTTTATATATATATATATATATATATATATATATATATATATATATATATATATATATATATATATATATATATATAATAGATGATGACAATTGGCTTGATAAGGAGTTTCAATAATTAAGGCCTAACGAGGCTACAGTGTCGTTTGGGTATGGTAAGTGGGAGTTATGTTTTCAACTTACAAGGTCTAGCTTTTAGGTTTTATTGTTGTTGCATTTTTTATTATTAAAATATTATTGCCTTTATTATTTAAAGGTTACAGTGCCGCGTTTAATTTAATCATCTCAAAATTCCAAAACTTAACCATTATTTTATTATTTATATATATTCTAAAATTTTCTTATTATCACTTAAATTTTTTTGAGTTCTCTTATTTTATCTCTTTTTTTCTTCTCATTTGAATATTATTTTGAAGACTTGAAGTGAATTTTCAAAGGTTATATCAAATCATTATAGACTTGCAAGAGATAATATGGACATGCAATTGTTTTCATTTTTCGGGTTCTATCATTTCATTATTTTTTATTTACTTTGAAAAATTATTTTATATTTCTTGATTGTTGTTTCTTTTTTTTCTTGTACTTTTAGTAATAGAAAATGTGAAATATAAAAGTATGAATTTGGTTTATAGTTTTTTAAAGAAAAAATTGAAAAATTAATTCAATTTTAATGCAGCACGTGCTCTTAAAAAATTGTTATCATTCATAAAACACATTTATTTTCTGAGTCTTTTTTAAAAAAATTACCTAAGACTCCAAAATTCCTATATGCAATCTTGAGTATATGAGAGAATAAGAGAGAGAATTTGATATACTAAAGAGAGATGGAGGATATTTGTGAATTAAGCAGTTGTTAATAGAAACTCTCACTAGAGAGAAAGTTGGTTGAATTAGTACAATTAAATGACATAAAATAAATTGCTTATACAATTAGCATTGGAAAGACTCTTAGTGAATTTAGAAGGAGCTCAACACAAGTTTTAAAATCACACACTATAGGATTACATCCTCATACCATTTTTTCTTTTGTAACAATGTTATTGATGTGAAACATTTCCTTTATCAATGATTAATTTCTGTTAGAGATGCTTATCCAAATAGTGTCAAACATTATTACTTTATTTGATACAATGAAAATGATAGACACATTGAGAGGAGAGAAAAGAAATAAAGCTAAAATTTGAAATTGAGCTCATTTAATGATTAAGAAACATATCAAAAGAAACTTAAAGTTGGTAGGCTTCACATAAAAAAAAATTCATGCTAAGAAGGGAAAAATGGGGATAAGATTCCGAGACATGAGAAGAGAGAATAGATTATCAAGTGAATGCTAGACAAGTTGAGAGGAGAGAAAATAAATAAAGAAATAATTTGTAATTAAGCTCATTTAATGAGTAGGAAATGTCTTGAAAAAACTTAAAGTATGTAAGTCTCACATCAAAACTTTTTCATGCTGAGAAGGAGAAAATGGGGGCAAAATTATGATACTTAAGGAGAGAGAATACGTTATCAAATGAATGTTAAGCAATTTGAGAGGAGAGAAGAATAAAAAAATTGAAATTGAGCTCATTTAATGAGTATGAAATGTTTCAAAAGAATTTGTTTATAGGTTCCACATCAAAACATTTTCACGCCTAGAAGGAAAAGAAACGGGATGAAACTCTAAGACTATAGGAGAGAGAATAAGACCTACTAAGAGAGAATAGGTTATCAAGTGAATGTTAAACAAGTTGAGAGGAGAGAAAAAAAAAATAAAGAAAAAATTTAAAATTGAGCTTATTCAATAAATAGAAAACGTCTCGAAAAAACTTAAAATTGGTAAATTTCACATCGAAACTTTTCATGCCAAAAAGGAAAAAATATGATGAAATTCTGATACAAGAAGAAGAAGAGATTATAAAATAAATGCTCAAATCAACTCTTTCATTTCATTATTCCTTTCGGTCCTAAGACGAGTCTTTGTCTCTCAACCACTACAGAACTATAGATTTATTCCCACCTTCGTTGGATTTGCGTCGATCAAAGGCACACGTAAGTATGCACGGAATCGATTTTTAGATGCTATAGAGATTACATGTTGCCTTTTTATGCTTGATTGTTGATTATCTTTGATGCCAAGTTAATGGTTTAAAGCTTCAATTAGTTTGTGTAAAAAATTGTTTTTTTAGGTCGTGGAGAGTCTTGATCTAAACTTTTACAAGAAAAATGCTTGTTTGGATGAAAATTCCTGTGAGTTGAATGTCCTTTCAAATAAAATATATTTTCGTCACTTTTGTCTCAAACATACTTTTAGGTGCCTTTAAACCCTCGCTTAAACATTTTAATAATCAATTGTGAGATATTACGGTCAATTCTTTTCCCTATTTGTCTTGATTTATCTCATGCATTCAACATAATTGAGTGTGGTTCAACTGAAATCAAGTATTCTCAGTTTACATAATTTTCTTCCATAATTAAGAATCAATTTTTATGATTGGACAATCAATTTATTTGTTAGGATAGTTTAGTCTTATAATCTATAATTTTTTTTTTTTGAAAAAATGTAAATTATATTAAACCCAAAATGATACAACATATCCCGCAATCAGAGAAAATCAAAAGTTTTCCTAATACAATAATACCTATGTGAAGATGTTAAAACAAATACAATGCGCTTGTCTATACATAATAAACTTAATCTTGTAAATAACCTTTATTACAGAAAATTCATTATTTTTTTTTCTTTCTTCTTTGTTTTCGTTGCAAATCAAACAAGATGGAAAGAATTCTATTTATTCCTTCCAATTCACTCCAATTTCTTTCAAATCAAATAATCCAAAAATCCTTTCTATTCTATCCATCCTGTTGCCCCAAACACAGCGGCACAGAGGCAATTTATCGTGAAGAGCAGGGGCTTTTCTGTGCCGAAGAAAATTCAACAAAGGCCATATTCGTCATTCAGCAAAAAAGAACCGTAAAATGAGGACATGTATTTTACTTTACGTTACGGTTCCATAACAAGTCTGTGATCTTAGCCGCCACAGAACAATTACAAGCGTGTCTCTGTGAACCATAAGAACCTTCTCAGAAAATCTCCCTCATTGATTCATAACCAAACGCTCCCTGTCTTTTATACCATGCTTTTCTTTCATTCCATAGTTTTCTTCTTTACAAACAACATCCATAGACAACTCTGTTTTATTTCTTATAGTACATGACATTTCATTGATGTTGAAGCTCGATCTTCGAGTTGTTTGGTTTGGTGAGTAACTCCTGCCACTGCCACACCCATTAATTCTCCAAACGTTACCCAGCCCTGAAGCTAAAGCTATCACCAGGTAGTAGTAGTAGTAGTAGTATATGCATATTCATGCATATCAACATCACTCTTTCAATTTTCTTCTCTCTTATTTTCCATTGAAAACCTTTATTTATTTCCTGCAAGCATTTATTGAGATAGATGGCTCCCCAACCGCCTCGTTCACAAGACTTAATTTCCATTTAGTCCACAAAGTCAACCACATACTTATACACTTTTTTTCCAATTTCACCAGAAAAAAAGATAGATACTTCATGGTACTACTAACTTTATGAAGATATAAGATTGGTTGGGTAGTTATGAAAAAAAGAGAACGAGAAGACCAGTTTGATCCCTCATGATGACAACAAACTAACCAAAAAAAAAGTACTAACTGTATCTCTTTATTTTCCGCAGAAGGGTGATGATTACAATTTATAACACTGTTCCCTCAAATCTCCAGAAAATGTTTCACTACAACACAAAGTTCGCTATGGTCCTCACTTTCTTTATCTTCATGTTCTGTTTTTTCTGTTCAACGAGCGCCAGAAGTAACAACAATTGCGAGCGTAGCTGTGGAGAACATTCCCTGCAATACCCTTTTGGCTTCTCTTCTGATTGCGAAGTGAAACTAAATTGCAGCAAAGAGAACAAAGCTGAAATTGGCGAGTTAGAGGTTCAGAGCGTGACCTCTGATGGCATCTTCGTTAGTCTTCCGGTGCAGTGCAACCGCAGCGTGAGTTTCATTGACCCTCTCTTCAGAGACAACTTTGCTCCCACGTGGAACAACACCTTTCTTGTGCAGAGCTGCAAGCCCAAGCTCGATGGCTGTGTTATCCCCACATCGAGTTTCGCTGGCGGCCGCAAAGATGTGGAGGGGTGTGAAGATCTTAGTTGCTTCACGCAGTTGCAGAAGAGTAAGAGTAATGGCTCGAGGGAAGATGATGTTCTCACGCACAGTGATTGGGAGCGAGTTGGGTGTAGATTCTTGTTCTCTGCTCTTGCTTTTGATAGGAGTAAAGTGAAGGAGCTCTCGCTCCAATTTCAGATGGTTGAATTGGGGTGGTGGCTTCAAGGAAACTGTAGTTGCTCCAACAATGCGTCCTGCACGGAGGTGAATACTGATGGTGGAAAACGAGGCTTCCGGTGCCGCTGCGATGAAGGTTTCATCGGAGACGGATTCAGAGCCGGCGATGGTTGCCGGAGAGGTTAGTTTGTCTTTTCACATTGTCATTTGTGATAAAATTTGCAAATTTTTATAATAATTATTTTAAAAGTTATATTAAGAAAAATGTCTGATTGGTTAATAGTGCAGAAATTGATTGTAGATGTATTTAACTTTATCCTGGTTATGGGAATAATTGTAATAAGGTAAATGGTGAATAATGTCTAAATTATTGTTTAAGAAAGGAAGTCTATGTATTGTTTACTTTTTATTAAGTAATTATTGTGAAAATGATTATTATTATTATTATTATTATTATTATTATTATTATTATTATTATTATTATTATTATGGACGGTGATTATGATTGTTGAATGATGACCAAGTGGTGTTTGACATCTGGTTGCGGCTTTATGCTTAGGGGAACCAGGTTGTTTGAGTATATATCATACTAATGTGGGGATTGTGCATCGGGAATTTTGGGTTGAGTTTTTTAAGTGGGGGAATCTTTTAAAGATAATGGTGTGCTTTTACCAAGTCCATAATGGCGAGATTTGATTTGTTAGGAGTGTGAATGGTGTGTCGATTTAAGCATAAGGTTCACTATTTTGATTCTTGTGGGCCAAATCTAATATTGATCATGATGTTCTTGATTCTCTGGAGAGTGGGGTAATTGGTTATTGAGAAAGTTTTGAAGTTAATGGGTGATTGGTCACCCTTAATTTCGCAGAGAATATGGAAAAATTGGAACTTTTCAATGCTTGGCTTGATATGTTCTTGTTTTGAATAAGGGTAACTTGACAAATAAAGAATCCTTCAAAAGTCAACATTTTCTGGTGGTACCTTTGGGTTTATGGATCAATATAGGCAAATCCCATGTCTGGTAGGATGGATTTGAATTTTTTTATTCTATATTATAAGTGGTCAATGGGGAGAGATTAGTGGTAAATTATCATGTGGAGAATTAGGAAATGAACCTAATATCAAGTTGTAACTTCTAAGTTAAGGACATCACCAACCGACACATGTTGCTTATCATTTTATGTTTTGCAGACACTAGAAATTGAGTGTGATACGAGTCCTCGGAAAACTAAAACTAAGTAAACATCTACTTTGACTCAATCAATAAGGAACATTATTGAACTCACCGACTTTGTTGTTCAGACCAGAGTAATGCCATAATGTTTTAGTTTAGGTGTAAGTTTTGGTGTCTGGAATAAAATCATGTGTAAAAATATCAGCTGCATCGTGTAATAACTGTAGTACTAACTATTTGATTTCCTTGGAGAAGTAAGCTTCTATGTATTTAATATTGTCATTTTCCTAATCCCTTTTTTTCGTTTTTGCCTTCTCATCAGTTTCTGAATGCAAAGCTTCAACACTGTGGTCTGGCGGATGTAGGAAAGCAGTCAAAATTGGTGTCCTTGTTGGAGGTAAACCCCTACCAACTTCTGCTAATATATTGTATATAGCATAGTTCATAGACTTCTTATTCAATGATTACCTGATAAATGGATTTTATACAGAAATCATTATCCCCTCAAAGTTTCTTGTTAATTAGTGTACTGGTAGATTTATTAAAAGATAATACTAAAATAAACAACAGTTGGAGAAAACTGAATGAAAAGTAAATCACTAATTTCAATTTATAAGACTAAGTACAAGTAGTTTTTGTGTTTTTCTTGATTCAATTACTTATCTGCTCCCATTATCCGGATACATAATTGATTCAGTTATACTCTTCTTCTTCATTGTTCATGAAAAAATGTCAAGTAGAATTTGAACAAATGCTGCATAATTGTTTGCAGGGATCATATTTGGAGGTATCCTTGTGGCTGCTCTGTTTCTTGTATGTTACTTTAATAGGCGTCAGTCCTCTTGGCTGAGAAAACAAGTGACAGTAAAGCGCCTATTACGCGAAGCTGCAGGAGACTCCACTGTTCCTCTATATCCCTACAAAGAAATAGAGAGAGCCACCAGTTTTTTCTCTGAAAAACATAGGCTGGGAACTGGGGCTTTTGGCACAGTTTATGCTGGACACCTTCACAATGATGAGTGTGTTGCTATAAAAAAGATTAAGTATAGAGACACCAACAGTGTTGACCAAGTTATGAATGAGATCAAGCTCCTTTCTTCGGTGAGTCACCCGAATTTAGTGCGCCTCTTAGGTTGCTGCATAGAAGGGGGAGAGCAGATACTTGTTTATGAGTACATGCCAAATGGAACACTATCTCAACATTTGCAAAGAGAGAGGGGTGGAGTACTTCCATGGACAATAAGACTCACCATTGCTACTGAAACCGCTAATGCTATAGCATATCTCCATTCCGCAAATGATCATCCAATTTATCATAGAGACATAAAATCCAGCAACATACTCTTGGATTATAATTTTCAATCAAAAGTGGCAGATTTTGGGCTTTCTAGGCTTGGCATGTCAGAAACATCACATATTTCGACCGCCCCACAAGGGACCCCGGGCTATGTTGATCCTCAATACCACCAGAACTTCCACCTTTCTGATAAAAGTGACGTCTACAGTTTTGGAGTGGTTTTGGTAGAGATAATAACAGCCATGAAAGTGGTTGATTTCGCACGGCCTCAGAGTGAAATCAACTTGGCTGCACTTGCTGTTGATAGGATCAAGAAGGGTTGCATAGATGACATCATAGATCCCTTCCTTGAGCCACATAGGGATGCTTGGACGCTCTATTCTATTAACAAGGTGGCTGAGCTTGCATTTAGATGCCTTGCTTTTCATAGTGACATGAGGCCTACCATGATTGAAGTGGCTGAGGAGCTAGATCTTATCAGGCGCAGTGGGTGGGCGACCATGGAGGAAACCATATGCATGGCTTCTTCGGTTGGGTCCGTGTGTTCATCGCCTCGAAATGGAAGTGTTAATTCACTTAGAGGTGTTAGTTTTGAGAGAGCTGCAGGACTTGGGAGTGAGACATTGATTGTTCCCCACAAGACTGATGTTTTTTTGCAATCAATTGAGGAGGTGAAGGACAGCTCTCCTGTGTCTGTGCATGATAGTTGGTTAAGTGGAACTAGCTCACCTTCAACAAATAGCTTGTTAGGACATGTAGTTCAGTGACATATATACTTATTTTGGGTGGAACACCTATTATTTGAATGGCAAAGGTCATTAATGTTTTCCTTTTCTCTTTTGTAGTTGTAGGATATAACCATTTTGGTGTATGATTGGCACCAGGATTCTGCTTTCGTTTTTCTCTCTGAATCGTACTAACTCATCCAAGGCAGTTAATTATGTTTGACCAATCCTAAGTAATTAATAAACAGAATTCACTATTCTTTGTTCATACAGAAAGTGATATATGAAGAGCTACCATGTACAATTGTTGCTGGAAATAACCAACGCCTGAGCCTATAGCTATCTTGTTTGTATTTGTTTAGTTAGGGTATGTTTTGAAACGCATTGAAATCCCGTTGAACGGAGAAATCACATGTCCAAATGCATAAAACCAAAAGCTACGTGAGGGTGGCTTTTTTTTTTTTTTTAGCACTAGTTGTGTTCTCCTCAACTCGTACGCAAACACACACTTGGTGATGGAAGGTTGCTAGGTGAATATACTACCAGGGCACACCTATTAGTTGAAACATGCAACATGACAATGCTATTTGCTATCGGTGCTTCAATTGTAGAAGTTAACTTAGCCAATGAGCTAATAAGTGATATTACAACAATCATTGTTTTCGTTTCTGTGTTTGATGTCATGGTTCCGATTCCTACCATGCCCTTTTAGGCTTTTACTCCTCTAACCCCGTTTCTGTGTAAGCCAGAGAATTTAGTCAAGGGAAAGGCTCAAATTTAGCAACTCAAACTAATAAAAAAAAGTATTTTGATCAATTTTAGCAATCTATCCCGTCACTGATCAAAATATACATCAATAAATGCACACCAATTTAGTTCTTTCGCGATCAAAATTTACTGCTAAATTGTTGCAAATTGGATAAATTAGAAGCTAATATTGGATTTTTTCAACAAGAAATGATGTGTTCCAAGTTCCAACAACTCTACCTTCCCTCTAGTGGTGATATCTGTAGGCCTAACTTTGCATTCACTGGTTGTATCAGCCTATCAGGATTTAATGACAATTTGACAGATGCTTGTGTAATGCGGTTTATTCATTCAACTTCAGACTACCATTAGAACCTAAAGGCAACCTTCAAGGTTTTTCTTATTGTTTTTTGTAGTCCCTTATTCAAAGCACCCATAATTTGGGTGGAAACTATAGAAAGAAAGAAAAAAATGTTGAAGTTTTGTGTAAGAGGGGGCTGGGAATGAATATGAAGGTGAGTTAACTTAGCCAATTTTGCTATGAAATTAGGCGTGTAGGATTTGTAGCATTCAGTTGTAGGAAAAATAAAATTGATAGTAATACAACTCCATCAAGAGTTTCACTAGTCCAATAAAAAATATTGCTCAGGTGCTGCCATTCAAGAAATAGTATCAAGTTCATGCAATCAGCCAGGGAAACTAATATATATTTCGACAAAGGTCCTAGTTGTAGCACACTATTAGCATGTCTGGGGGTAGCAGCCAGATGAACCAAACTCAATTATGGAATCATGGTGAATGTGAAGCAACATATAGTTACTTTGCAAAAATCATGGTGACACGTGGTTTTGAGGTAACCACCAAGATTTTAAAACATGCTCTACTTTTACTTTACCCCTTTTCAACAAGAAAACTGAACGATCTTTTGCTGACAAGAGTGTTATTTTGCTACCAAAAGAGTTCGCTGAAATTAAATTCACCTGCCAGGTATTTGAAAGGTACCAAATAAAATTGGAAGTAGGAAAATGAAGTATCAGACATCCTCCATTCTATCCAGTTGTAATTCAAATTTCTCCATTTTCAACCGATTTTAATAAGCATTTGAATAACGCTGCTTCCGCTATCTGAGTTTTCCGTAACATCATCAATGTTGAATTGACAAATAACATGAACGACAGGTGGCTGTTAGATTAATGTGAAAACATAGTGCATGTTTGAATTAAAGTTTGTAGAGCTTAAAAGTACTTTTACTTTCAAAACAACAACTCTTTCCTTCTCATTTTATACATTGAAACGTGCAATTTTGCCTTAAAATTTCCAAACACTATTATAACTTTAAATCAAACATACCCTATAAAATTTTGTGTTGCACCAAGGAACATTACAAGAATTGAACCTAAAGATAGTGGCTCATAGAAGAGTGTCCAAGTAAAAGGAAGATAGAACCTAATAAAGTTGTAGAAGACACGCATTAGGTTCAACTCATCAAGCATAATTTCATTACGGTTTCTTAGTTGTGAGTTGTTTCCATCTACCAAACACGCGCTTTCTGATTGGGCACAAGGGGAAGAGGATAAAAAGTGTTCATGTTTACTCATGGTTATCCACATTGAACATAACAAAGTTCACCCGTTCCCTGTTCTCAGATGTCAGTGGAATCAAGATAGTAAATTATTGCACCTAAAAAGTTACAAAAAGTTCAATAATTTGAGATATTATGCAAAAGGCATCTACAGCAATAGTAGCCATCACTTATACTGCTACTTTCTCTCTCTTTTAAGGCAACTGCATGCTTAGGATTCAAATCTGAAACCTCTTGTTAAGCCACACCAGTTGATCCACACACTGTTATACTGCTACTCTACTTCGTACACATCAGCAGTTAATTCCCCTCATACTTCACACCAATCAGCATTAAACTCCACGACAGTGGACTTCCTCCCATTGGGTCGAGCCTGGAACACCCAACAACAAAGTAAATTACAATTAAAAATCCTATAAGCAAAAATGAAGTGATGTAACAAATTAAAGTTTTCGCCAATCTATCATATATATCTTCAAAGAAACAATTTTTCCTTACTGAGTTACTGGCATGTAAAAAATGAAATTCCTTATTGTCAACTATGTTCTGGTGGAATTAGAGTTGGGTATAAACGAATTATCAATTATCATGTTCGTGTGACATGCATGAGGAGCAAACCTCTTTGGACGGTACTGCATGAGCATGAGTACAGTGATCCTTCATAGGAACACCAAAGAAGTGAAGCTTTAAAGATAATAAAAGTCCCAGAGCTCCTAAAAAGGAAGCAATGTCGATTTTCTTCTTGACATCTTTGCTTGGGAATTTAGGGGGAGCACCATTTGTGGAACTTGTTCCTTTGCTATTGCCAAGTTCAGCTATAGATTTTTCCTGGCACCATAGGTGTAAGTGTTATTACAACTAACCGAAACATAATTATATGGATAAATAGATTTCTTTAATATGTATTGATAACTTAATTTTAATATACTGGTGTAGAGATTATATAATATTTCTTTAAAAGATCACGTGTATTTTTTTATTAAAGATAATTTCAAAATTATTACTTTTAAAATAAATATTAAAAAATCAATGATAAGATTAGTTAAAAGTATAAGAATATTTATATTTTAAATCTATTTTAATTAATCTAATATGGATCAATATATGATGTAATGGTATTAATTTTTCACAATAAAACACTATATTATTGTTTTCTTTTGTACAGACACTATAATATTGTTTGATCCATACAACATGATTTAATTCTACTCAACGAGAGAAGGTTCAACTATTTGAGGAATTATTCTTAACAAGTTCAATAGATTAACATGACTTATGTTAAAATGAATCGTAGACGTGCCTAATAAAATTGAAAATTAAAATAAACTAATCTTAATTATATAGTCATAATCATATATTTATATATGAATGATAATAGTATAAATTAAAAAATTTACCGTTGTCTATGATTGGCCAAGGTTTTGATTAGCTTGGCAAGCTAAGATCTTGATTTTACGAGTCTTGTGATGCTGCAATATTAATAGATTTGCAACTATTAGAGGAGATTGAGGAATATTTAAGCATGGTCTGAATATGTGAAGAGCTGAGAAGTTTAAAGACAAGCGAGCCATTGAGATTTGAGAGAGATTAAGGCAAGAACCATGAAAGAATAATAGATCCTCTGGAGGTTACGTTTTTGTAGCAAGAACCGAGTACGTAGTAGCAACAACTAGCACGGAACTGATGGTAGTAACTTGTACGGTGAATTGGATTTGATTGAAACTGCTAATTAATTAGACTAATAAATAAAATTTGAGGAAAAATAATGAAGCTTACATGAGAGAATATCAGAGATTAATTTAAATGCTGTTAAATAATAATTAAGTGAAGAGTTTATTAACTTGAATTTCCTGAATTAACAGGCAAAAACTCGAGCAGAAAAGTTCATTTGTTTATTTATGAATACCTCTATATTCTGTTAGAGTATATATGATATATTAAGGTGGTGTTAAAACCATATTTAATTAAGAATTGGAAAGGAAGGGAAGGATTTTAAAATTGTATGCTGGTATTTTTTTTTATGAACACACGCTCATAAAAGCATCACAACAGGAGAAGAAGATTTTCCAACTACTATGTTCATACTCCTCCTTCAGACTAATCTTGTGCCAAAATATACCTGCAAAATTTATTGATGAAAACAAAACCGATTGTAATACACTTTGGGGGACCAAAAAAAAAAACCCAAGAAGCAAGACTATAAGAATCTATAAAACGGGAGTACTTGTTTATATTGTAGGAGCTATGGAAAAATAAAGGTCATTGATGTGACTTTAAATGTGTTATGTATTGTTCGATCATATATGACAAAATAAGTTACCTAATATTATATGATTGAATAATACATAACATACCTAACCTATCACACCAAAATAACTTTCATAAATAAAATGGGTGAGGGGTGGGGGGAATTCCACCAAGCTGATCATTGCTAAAATCTGGACTTTTTTCTTGGCATGCTCTGCAGAATCTATGCAGAGGATTTTGAAACTTACCGGTTATCACAGAGATTACTAGAAAGCTAAAAATCTTAGAACATCTGGTTGAAAGTTGAAACCCAACGATAGTAACATTGCTTGCTTGTAATTCCACTATATCAATGATATTGCAACATTTAAAAGGTGTTGATGTTTTCATTCTACAATGGAATTTTGTTTAGGTCTATAAGGGTATGATAGTTGATGATTTTAGACTACAAAAAATCATTTAGTGAAAGCTCCTTAGCATTGTCACTTCTCGTAGTTTTAAATTATATTCCAAATTGTGTTTGAACAAACTGAACAAAAAAAATTAATTAGTCTTGGTTCTTCTGACTTGTGCCACATTAGGTGCAGCCAAGTGAGCCTTGTGCAATCATCCACCAATGTTAGAAAATAATGATTACATCATGTGTAACTTACAAATCCTATATTAGCTTCCATGAGAAAATATCAGAATTTATATGCTGTTAAATAATTAGTGAAGAGCTTATTAACTTGAATTTCCTGAATTAACAAGTAACAAGTAACAACTCGAGTAGAAAAGTTCACTTATTTGTTTATTTATTATCAATACCTCTATGTTCTGTTAGAGTATGACATGTGAAGGTGGTGTTAAAACCATATCTGATTAAGAATTGGAGAAGGAAGTGAAGCATTTTAAAATTGTTTATTTATCAATACCTCTATGTTCTGTTTTCGTTCTACAACGAAATGTTGTTTAGGTCTGTAAGGGCATAATAGTTGATGATTAATACCTTAATTTAGACTAAGAAAAATCATTCAGTGAAACCTCCTTAGCATTGTCATCACTTCTCATTGTTTTAATTGTTTTTCCAAATGGTGTTTGAACAGACTAATTAAAAAACAATTTAATTTGTCTAGGTTCTTCGGAATTGTGCCACATTAGGTGCGGCCAAGCGAACCTTGTGCAATCTTCCACCAATGTTAGAAAATAATGATTACATCATGTGTAACTTGGGAAAATGATCGCATACATGATAGTTAGCCTTTGATAATTCTAATTAGATGTTAGTTAGTCAAACATGGCGATTCTTTAATGTTTACTTCCCAACTATTGTTTGGAGATGCCTTATATTAAATTGATATATATGGCATGATCCATGCTAAAACTGTGTGCAACTTTTCCCAACCGGAGAAACCGAATGAAAGTGTAGTTGGACTTTGGAATGGAAGGATTATCAACTTATGTAGTCTTGCGTAAATATAATATATTTTTCTTTGGCAACATGGTTATCGTCATCTAAAACATGAAAGTTTTCTTGGATTTTACAGCCAAATGTTTTGATATTGAACTAATGTATACGTCACTATGTAAGTTCTTTTTATGAAATTATTTTATTTATATTCATTCGGGTGATGCACGAATGCTTATTATCGCTAGGTACAAATTTTTAGAATTTTCTATAATGTTAACATGATAACTCTAGATTACATATACTAAAATAATCTAATATTTCTGGAAGTAATAATTTTAGATTGAACTAAATATTAAATATTTGTAAACTGTCTTACTATAGTCGGTGCAGGAACTCTATAAATATGCAAAGAACACCATATTGTATTAAGCTAGTAAAAGCAATACAATTTTACTACAATTGTTCAAAGACTCATTTGCTACTCCCCAGTATCTATATTCCACTAACAATTTGCTACACGTTCATTACACTATTTCTCTTCAAAAGTCATTTACTACATTTTCTAACTAAACCCATGTATAACACCAATCAGCATCTAACTCTTTTTTATTCGCCTAAAATACTTACAATTAATGGCAGGCAAGGGAGGAGGAACGATGATAATACCAGGAACGATAAGTTTCAGTTTCTGCATAGCTTTGTGATCGATATATGGATAGATAATGGATTTGACAGAAAACCCTACAGATTTTGATGTGATTTTAAGAAAAAAGATATACATTTTAAATTTAATAAATTAGTTTGAAAGAATTATCTATTTTTAAAAAAATTCTTAAAAAATTGTAAATAAATTCACAAGAAAGATTGCATAATACTAAGGACTTTCCTGCGAAAATTTTCAAATTTAAAATATATAAAAACTAATAAATGAATTCCTAGAAAAATCTGTAAGAAAATTACTTTCAAATTTTCCTGAGTTTTTTAAAAAACTAATTAAATTTTTCCTGCATATTTAAATTGACAAGAAAATTTGTATAAAAAATAAAAGTTTCCTGTAGATAGATTAATCTCTTACAAATTTAAATCTGTAGGAAAAAAACTATATAATAAACAAATTTGTAACAAAATTTACAGAATTTTTTTGCTAAAAAATCAACGAGAAAATCATGTGAATTTCTAATAACAGTGGTTATATATAAACAAAATATTGAGAGAGTAGGTGCACTTTAATTAGCAGGTTGTTAATTATCCTAGGAGCGGAGACTTATTTGTGAATTAATTCTTCAGTTCTATAGTGGACAGTTCTAGCCTTCTAGGCCAGACGGGAAAAAAGATGAGCAGGTCTATTTAACATGCAAAATTTAAGTACAAATGTACACAAAATTCATGACGGTAATTCCTATTGGTTGATTAATAAATTAATCAGCAATATAAGAAAAAGGTTAAGGAATGAAACAAAGCTAAGACCATTACATCATGTTTCGTAGAAAAATTTCGTATTGTCCATCAATTTCAAAAACATATCGCCAAATTACAAAAACCAAACGCGTGAAAGCTAGTTGTTTCGACCAATTTTGTCCCAGTATTGTGATTTCGCGACGCAATATATGACTCCAATCTTTGTTCCTTGAAGTGTTCAAAACCCATCCAAGAGTGGAGTGGTAAAAGCTCCAAACTCAAAAATAGAGTTGTACTCACTATGCTAGGGCGTTACTACCTTAAGCAACACAAGAAAATGGTATCGATGTTTTCTAAGTGCCAACACTAATATATATATATCTCTCTTCTATTCTAAGTTCAGGAAGTATTGTATCACATTTAAATAATTTGTATGTGAGGCATAGCTCATTAGAAAATATAAAAATAACTCGATTTTCAGGGTTCCAGAAGCATAATCATGTGTTTTAAGGTGTTGTGTCGGAGGTGTGGGAAATATACCTGGGGTGGATGTGGCAATCACTTGAGCAATGTTTATAATAGCATAGAGGAGGGAAATCATTGTATGTGTCGCTCATGGCCTGGCCTTGTCATACCAAGACCTACTCAGGAACCAACAAAATCAAGTACTACTCCACCCCAAGGTATAACTATGTTGTTTGATTGTTGGAGATATGCAGGAAAATTTTTTAACAGCATGTTTGGTTACGCGTTTGGAGGAAGAGGAGAGCGTGTTGCTTTGAAGCAAGCATCTTGAAGTAGCTAGTTTTGCATCATTTTTGAAGATTTGACGTGGATTTTATAGTTAAATATGTGTAATCGAAGTCAATCCAAATACGCGCTAAATTAAAAAAAGTTGTGATTATATCAACTTATCTTTAAATTGATGCATATGGTGTAATAGAGAACATTAGCCTTCTTTTCTTTTGGTTATTGAATAAAGCAAAGTGATTTGTACGAAAGGAACGATAAACTAAGAAGAGTTTAATAAGCTTAGACTTGGCTAGCAAAGTATATTGTACTGTACTATCTTGAGACATAAATGAGAATGTATATCATTGAAGAATTATGAATAGGACACCTGAACCCTACAAATAGTTGATTTAAGTGACAAGATTAATTGATATATATATATATATATATATATATATATATATATATATATATATATATATATATATATATATATATATATATATATATATATATATATATATAACTAAATAGTTTAGAGCAAGGAAAACCTTGACTAAGTAACTCGCTAAATGTGCTAAAGTGTCTTATAAAGATGAAATTTACTTTTTTCTAAGTGTTGTTTAGTGTTTCATGCAGATAATGGGAATCCTCGAATTCTTGAAGCAATCGCAGTGGATGGTCTGCAATAAATATTTTAGCTTGATGGTGGGATATGCTGAGGAGAGAAAGAGAGAAAAAGATTTGGATGTCCTCTTATGTTGCTCCTAGGTTTTGCTGACATAATAACTACGAAAACAATCTTATGTTAATGAAAAGGATGTTGATCCTTTAGCTTGTTTTGTTTTTTTTATGCTAAGTATGGATTTTTTGTGCTAACACTTGGTCTCTTAATAAAAATCTTTGGGTTATCCAAAAGTTCCCTTAAGCTTGTTTTTGTTAATGTATGTTTTATTTATTAAAAATTAAGCTATTAATAGACATGGTACATCTATATTACGAGTATTTTATAATAATAATAAATTTTATTGATACTAGTATATATTATTTCGTAGTGTATAATGATGTAACGTAGGGGTGGTCAAGTTAAACTAACCCACATAACTGCATGCTTTTTTATGTTTATGGTTCAATTAATAAAGAATAGTTTCCTCTGTTCTTGTGCTGCTTGTTCTTCAACTTGGCACATAACTTTTGGATTTAATTATTATTATTATTATTATTTTATCTTTTATCATGGTTCTGTGCTCCCTTTTTTAACCTACTCTTCGTAAATGTGTGTATGTCCTCGAGCGAGAGAAAGAGGAGGGCGGGAATTGGTGAACGAGGGAGAGGGGAGACATTTGGAATTTTAAATATAAGAAAAAAAATAGTTTGATTTGAACTCATTATCAATATAAAAATCATCAGTAAAAAAATAGTAATTACTAGTAAATCTTACAATATATATATATATATATATATATATAATAATAATTAGAAAAAAATTACATAAGGAGTTAATAAACTAAACAACTAGCTAGCAATTAGCATATAGTTTAAGACTTGGAAGAAAGGAAAACTCACATTGCCTAATCAAAAGAGCTATATATACTTTGAACTGAGTCTTGTAATTATCCCCTTTAATTTGTTATTTTGGTTGTGGTGGTTTGTCTTTATACTGTCCTTTAAGAACGCCCAAATGCATGGCCAGACTAATAGGGTGCATTATTATTATTGACACTATGACACGACTTCTTTTGTGCAAATCCTCTCATGGTGAGCCACCAAACACGTGAAATTAAAAGCAGCATCAAAGACATATATGCCCTATTACCTATTAGTGTAAACCACATTCTCAAATAATTGGTCTATCCTCCCAGTAACTTTGTTCATTCAAAGACATGCATTTGAAACCCATGTAGGGTATAAGTGGGGCTTATTTGACCTTTTCCACATCCTTTGTTGAGTATATTGCGCCCTTAGACGTTCTTCTTGGACGGTCCTAGCTTCCAACACGATTTGATATTTTGTCCACATTTTCGACTCTCTCAGTTTGAATATTTGAAAAATACTACCTTCCGTTCACTTTGAATTTGTGATTAGAATTACAATACTTTATCTTACAGTGACTGTCTACTTATTAAATGCAGCCATAAATTTTAAGTAAGGAAGGATGAAAGGGCAGATATGCCAACATAAATGAAGGGGTAGCTTCTTTCCGTTAAAAAAATAAAAAACAAAAATCTCTTCTTTTTTTTTTGGTACATAAAAAATAATCTCTTTTGTTCTAAGAGTAGGGGGAGGGGCATTTCCAGAAGATAGAGCAAGGGGACCAGAGCTGAAAACTTTAAAAGTTTCAAAACTAAAAAATCTTAACAATAATGATTTAGCGATTCATATGAAGCAAACTTTCTTTTTTATATACCATTTGCTACTTATGACTATTTATATGTATGCCCACTTGATAAAGTAGGAAAATCTAGAACCAATTAAAGCCGATCGAGTGAGTTTATGAGCTGGAGCCTGGTGGTGGTCACAAAAATTTCAAATTGAATTCAATGACTAACAACTAAAATTGACCACTGCTTAGTTGCACACTCACTAGCCCCTAATTTGAACGATGTTACTGTGATTTATTCTTTGCCAATGACATTGACAGATCAAAAGTAACGTACATTACTAATCACAGTGATTAAAATTTGATTTCATTTTCTGGTAGTACTATAATAGAAAGAGATTTGATAAATTTCTTGCTCTTGTGAAGCCTATGATCATTAATAACTGCAATGGAACATACAGTAGTATATCATCCGTTCAGTGCAACATAATGCTAATTATCATTGATTTATTAAACTAAGCTAACCCAGTCAATAGGTCACAATGAGAATTGCATTTATAAAATACTACCACAAAATATTACATCATTTGCGCAAAGTGCAAGAAACTGGTTGGCAAGCAATGAGAGAGATACTATAAGGACCAATAGGTGATTATTGTCTTTTCAAGGGTTTTAAGTAGAAAAGCTCATGGAAGACACTTCCTTTTAAGTCATGAGAGAGAGAGAGAGAGAGAGAGAGAGAGAAACATTATGTGAGAATGAAATTCTGATCTGATTCATAGAAAAGAAAAAGAAAGAGGGTTTGGTAAAGGAGGGAAAAACGACCCAATATGATCCCCTTTTTAGGAATTTGATCAAGGTCCATTTGTCCGCTTTGAGTTTGTGGATTCCATTCTGTTTCACCTATTTTATTATTTTGTATATTTATTTTCTTTTGTTAGAGTTTCATCTGTTGTTGTTTTCTTTCAACAAAAAAAAGATCCTCAACAAAAAGCACAAACAAACAATTTCTTTCATTCTCATCTTCCCTTTCTTTTTTTCCAATTGGTAGTGCAAGTCAAGTCCATTTCACCACCCTTCAACACTACCACAACAACTCTGGGTATTATCCCCCCCACATTCTGCATCCGTCCAATCTTTCAGTCGCAAAATTTTCAGTGTTTCCCACTCTCCCTTAAATCATTCCCACCCTTCTCACACTCATGGATCTGTCTGTCCAGTAACCCACACAGAAAAAACCCTGAAGAAAAACAAAACCATATCATACATTTCATTTACAGAGAAAAAAATGTCATCAGCAGAAAAACCCAGCTCCAAAGGACAAGCATGGTTAGATTTTAAGCTTTTCATAAATCCATTTTCTTCAAGAATTGTTTCTTAAATGTTTTCGTTGCAATTCTACTCTGCAGGTTCTGCACAACAGGATTGCCCAGTGACATTGTGGTGGAAGTTGATGACATGACATTCCATCTCCACAAGGTAAGCCTCAAAACACAGAGAATCAAAATTTCTCAATTCTCACACACATGGGTCCATTTCCACTTCCAGTAACGACAACATTCCGTACTTCATTCTCTGAAAAATTTGTCTCTGATACCTATTTCAGTTTCCTCTGATGTCAAAAAGCCGAAAGCTCCACCTTCTAATTACGCAGCAAGAGGCAGCGTCTAACTCCACTGTCCCACAGCAGCAGCAGCAGCAAGAAACAGAAGATGAAGACGAAATCGTTGAAGAGCAGTGTCACGTGACCTTCACGGGCTTCCCCGGTGGCTCCGAGGCGTTCGAGATGGCCGCAAAATTCTGTTACGGCGTCAAGATCGACCTGACGCCGTCCAATGTGGCGGCGCTCCGGTGCGCTGGGGAGTTTCTCGAAATGACCGAGGATTACTCCGAGGACAACCTCGTTTCCAAGACAGAGGGCTTTCTATCGCAGCACGTGCTCAAGAACCTCAAGGACTCTGTCAAGACGTTGAAATCGTGTGACTCCTTGATGCCTATGGCGGAAAATCTCGGAATCACGCAGAGGTGCGTTGATTCTGTTGTTTCCAGAGCTTCCTCAGCGGATCCTGCATTGTTCGGCTGGCCGGTCAGCGACGCTACTTCTGTGTCCAAACAGGTTCTCTGGAATGGACTCGACGGTGACGGAAGAAGAAAGGTTGGCGCCGGTGCCGGTGAGTCTTGGTTTGAAGATCTGGCGCTTCTGCGTTTGCCTCTGTTTAAACGATTGATTCTTGCGATGAGAAGTGCGGAGCTGAGTCCTGAGATTATTGAGACTTGCTTGATGTATTATGCTAAGAAGTACATTCCTGGAGTTTCGAGATCGAATAGGAAACCGTTACCGTCGTCGTCGTCTTCTTCCTCCTCCGTTGCGACGGAGGCGGAGCAGAAGGAGCTTCTGGAGACGGTGGTTTCGAATCTTCCGCTGGAGAAGACCTCGAAGGCCGCGACGGCGACGAGGTTTCTCTTCGGATTGTTGCGAGCGGCGAACATACTGAACGCTTCCGTAGCCTGCAGAGACGCGCTGGAGAAGAAGATAGGGCTGCAACTCGAAGAAGCCACGCTCGACGACCTTCTCGTGCCGAGTTACTCGTACCTGAACGAAACGCTTTACGACGTCGATTGCGTGGAGAGGATTTTGAGTCACTTTTTGGAAGGTATGGAAGCAAGAAACGCCACGAAGACGGAGGATGCGGCGGCGACGAGGTCGCCGGCGCTGATGCTCGTCGGAAAGCTCATCGACGGATACCTCTCCGAGATAGCTTCCGACGCGAATCTGAAGCCGGAGAAGTTCTACAATTTCGCCATCTCACTTCCCGACGAGGCCAGACTCTTCGATGACGGTCTCTACCGCGCCGTCGATGTGTATCTCAAGGTACCGAACTACCGATTCCGTTGCGATTTCACGTTGCGAATTTTGTGTTGATTTGCACTTTTGCAGGCACATCCGTGGGTTTTGGAAGAGGAGAGAGAGAAGATTTGCGGATTGTTGGACTGTCAGAAGCTGACGCTGGAGGCGTGCACGCACGCGGCGCAAAACGAGAGGCTTCCGCTGCGCGCGGTGGTTCAGGTGCTGTTCTTCGAGCAGCTTCAGCTGCGACAAGCCATCGCCGGAACTTTGATGGCGGCGGAGGCCGCCGCGGAACCGGGAAGGCAATCAGCGGCGCTGGAGCGGGAAGCGGAGGACGGCAGAGGAGAAGGATTAGGGTTAGAGCACGTGCAGGAACGGAACGGCACGTGGCGCGTGGCGGTGAGGGAGAATCAGGTGCTGCGCTTGGACATGGATAGCATGAGGACGCGCGTGCATCAACTGGAACGCGAGTGTTCCTCTATGAAGAGAGTCATTTCCAAGTTTGACAAGTTTGCCGCCTCCGGCGGCGGTTGGAGGGCGTCGCTGGGCCGGAAATTCGGTTGCAAGTTTAAGACTCAGGTTTGTGATTCGCACGAGTCAACGGCCGTTGATACCCGCAAAGGACGCCATCACCAGCAGCATCATCCCCATCATGATTAGTTACCATGCTCAACTTCCTCCCCCTCACGTGAGAATCATTGTTGGAGTATATTTCATATGGGCCCCACTTGTAATTCTTCATTTTTTTCTTTAATTTTCCATAAATTTAGTTTTAATTGATTAATACTATAATAACTTTACTTTCTCAAATATTCCGTATATGAAAATAAGAGATGAAGTTGTTTTAGAAATTAAATTATTGATACTCTAGTTTTAATTAATTAAATCAATCACAATCTATTAAAAATGATAAATTTAATTTTTTTAAAATAATTCAAACAATAATTATAATTAAATAATAGATAAAATTATAAATTTAGTCTCCTATTTATCTTAAAATTATAAATTTAATCTTTCTATAATTTAATTTACAAAAATTTAATCTCCAATCTTATACAATTTTATTATTTTAATCTCTAAAATATTTTTGAAAAATTATTTATCTTGATCGCATTACGTGTTATTTTTTTATTGAACATTAATTTTATAAATTTAATTATAAGAGGATTAAAATTAAATTAAATTATGAGACAAATAAAAGATGAAATTTATAATTTTACCTAAATAATAATATAAAATTCAAAACATAAACATTAAATTCAAAATATATTTTAACCTGGCTAATGTTAAGATAATCTTACTTTATGGATGAATTTCATTTAAAATATGTTTCTTTCTTATTGTTATCGCGCTCCAGTGCACCAATTATTGGGATTAAATTTATTTGAGGTGATGGCGATGTGCGGAGAAGCATAAGACATGAAATTCTAAGGTATGACAGTATGAATGGTAGTGGGTGGCATGGTGGAGACAGCAAATAGGTATTGGAAAAATCTTCGAAGTTTGTGTGATTATTATTGTTGGTTACAGTACTCAATCACACTCATAATTGCTTCTAATAAAAGATGGGGTTATGCTAAAGTGCTTTTCCGAAGCTGAAAGTACTCGTGATCATTATCCGCAGAAACAGCTGCAAAGGCTTCTTCACTTTCTGGGTATGCCGCTGGACTCATTATTGCCTTAATGCGTTTGCTTCCATTTCTCGTTCAGCAACAGTAAAGTAGCCTTTCTTTGATTGGGTTTGGATAGAAGGGGTAGAAATAGAATAGTCAAACTTATTATTTCATGTGTTCCTTAATTCTATAACCATCATCATTATGTGGGGATGTTCATAGTCGGAAACTTTGAGCTTTCACTTCTTGGTGTCTTCTTTTATTATTGTTGTTGACTTGAGAACATGGAATTGGAAACTAAAAACAATGGGCAAGTTGACATCCATCAAAGGCACCTTTCTCTCTATAGATTATTATTTATTCAAGGAAAATAAGAATACTGATTAATTGAAAAAAATATATTTTTTGGATAAAAATAATTACTAATTTTTTTAGTAAAACTATTTAAAAAGATATGTTTAATGATTGATAACTACGGATGAAAATGAGCTGAGCCGCTTGTCAAGGGCCTATGGCTCGGCCTATTTAAGGCTCGGCTCAGCTTGACTTGTTCACTATAAAGGTCAAACTCAAACTTTTTAAAAAGTTTTTTTTTAGATAAAAAGGTCAAAGCCAAACTATAAAAAAGTTTGTTAAACTTGACAAGCCGACTTGTTTAAGTAATAATAATAATAATAATAATAATAATCATTATCTATACCATTTTTATGGCATTATGAATGATAGGATGAGATGACATAAAATGCTTAGAGAGTTTACTTGCATGTGAAAAATTTTCAAAAAGAAAAAAACTTAAGTTAAAAGGATAATATAACCAGATTAATATTTCTAAAGAAAAGAATGTTTTGTAAAGAGATTTTAAGATAATTTAAATATTTTTATTTGGCTATATTAGTATAAGTCATCTCTAATCCATATATTTTTTAATATTATGCTCTTTTGTTTCATTTTCTTTTGATATGCTTTGTGTTTTAATAACTTGAATTCAATATGATTTTGTTTATCAATTATTTTTGGATTTATACACTACTAATACGAAATTTTATAAGTTTCTTTTTTTAGTTAGTATTTCACTAGATTTTAAAACAATTAATTGGTTAAAGACGTCTTTAAACAGACTTTTACATAGGCTTGTAGGCCAAGTATGTAAGCCGAGTCGAGCCTTAAAAAAAAAAGCTTATGACTGATAATGAGCCAAGCTTAAGCTTTGAGTATTCAACTCAAGCCGAGCTCAAGCCTACTAAAGTTTGGCTTGACTTGACTCATTTCCACCCCTATTGATAACTAATGATTTTATCACATCATTAGTATTAAAAGTTTTGTGTTTTATAAGTTCAATATATGAGAGTTACATATCTTTGTAGTTTGTGGGAGATATGTTGGTCTGTGATTAATTGCACTAAATATTTCAATCAATATGAAAAATTTTGTAATTTTTAAAAAATCGGTTCTACAAAGAATTAATTTAAAAAACATTTTCTAAATAGATGTACTAACAAGACTTTTAAATTGGTTGTACTAAAAATAGACGAAGAAAATATTTTCTGAAATAACTCTCTATACTGATCTAAATAATTAAATATTTTCTTCAATCCTATTTATAAAACTCAAATTAAAAATGATGTTTAGTTTTTTTATAAGACTTAACTCATTGTTTTTTATATTAATTAATTTTATACCAAAATATTCCTAATTAAATTTATTTCTCTTATTTTAATAAATAATTGGCCAAATATAAAAAATTGAAGGTGCTGATGAAGATGAAGTTGTGTGTATGTATATATATATATATATATATATATATAATTATGACTCACTTTGTCATAAGGTGTGGTTGTTTAGAAAGAATTTTCAACAATAGACTTAAACAAGTTTCATGAAGATTAATACGAAAATGTCAATTTCAAAGAAAAGTGTAACGACTTTAGATGTTATTACATAAAAATACTAGACTATTTATGGGGAAAGGTTCACCTTTGATCATTAACAAAAAAAACTCTTGAATAATTTAATAAATTAAAATGCGTATGAATTTTTTATGATACCAAGTATGTCATCAATTAACCATAGATAAAGGTTCTTAAGTCATATAGCACAAAAGTACTTGCACCTAAGAGCACTACAATATCAAATACCAAAAGGAATATCCAAGACAAATCTCAAGGGTCTCCTTGAGGAAATATATACAACATAAATCCATAATCATTTCTAATTCCTAAGTTGGTCTTCACTAAGACAAAACATAGATAAATAAATGGTTAAAGGTCAAATTTTGTCCCTAACCACACCACTAAGTCCACATCAATCATGAGTTACATTTTCCTCGAAAGCTATATCAAAATATATGCTCCTATGTCAAATAACATGATAATCACAATTCAACAAAAAATATAAGAATAAGTTCATTTTAAAAAGAAATATCATGTAGAAGAAATACCATAAGTTCATTTCAAAAGCAATATAGAAATCATTCACACTTTTAGTATCAAGGCATATCCACAACTCGTCAAACAACACCTCGTGCTTTAGTTATAAATGTAAGTGCGCATGTCTATGTATTAAGATATGTCATGTTGACACTTTACTCCAAGGAGATTTGGCCTCCTGAGCAATATTAACCCAAGTACATCCCTTAACATAGTCACTTTCTTGATTATTCAAAGATACTTGAATTAACCTTCCGGAAGAAGTGCAACTTTATTGAAAATGGATGAGTGTGGGTAATGCCTACTCACATGCAATGACATTCATCAATGCATGCATGTTATGACAACTCAAAATAAATGCCATACACCATGGTCAATTCATTCATCAAATATCATTATATTAATTCAATTCATCATCAATTCACCAATCATGAACTCTTACATAGTCCATCAAACCTCATCAGACTTTTCACAATTCAAGTTCTCATACTCCAACACCAACATCATCATATGAATGTGAGTTACATGAGAATAACGAGAATTCAACTCAATTCCATTCTATTTAGTGTTCATAGACACATCAAGAACATTTAAGATTGAAGTTTGATTGAAATGCATAAAAGAAAATTTGATAGATACCCATGCTTAAGCCTCACGCTTTAAGCCATCCCCCTACCACGCTTAAGCGTCACCTTGGGTACGCTTAAGCACGACATGTTTACAAGGTTGCATTTTTTGCTGTTAGATTTCCTCTAATGGACCTCCAATTAATTCCAATTGAAAACATTCAATGCCTAACATGAATATCCATTTAGAATGCATCTAATGAACTCAAAATAGTGATTCAACTACAAAACATAGATTAAAGATGGTTTAAGCTTCCCTTACTTATCCAAACTCAATGAACTTGCTTTGAGATGAAAGAAGGAGACTTTAGGTTCAAGATAAAAGCTTTCTCCCATTCACACAACAACTCTAAATCATTTGCACCACCCAAACCCCAAAAATCAACAGAAACCACATCAAAACCTTGAAAATGAGCACTTTTATGAACTTCCGAAAGTGCTCATGGAAGGAAAATGAAAATAGAAAATGAGAGGGGAAAGAGAAGGGTCTCTAACCATTGAAACCAACCCACAACTTGAAAGAAGCACAACTACAAAGTTCCTTGAGCAAGGGAGATATAAGTCTCAAACTCTCCAATAAAAGGTTTTTCTTGAAGAAGAAGAAGAAGAAGAAGAAGGGAGTGAAATAAGAATGTTTTGAATGTGGTTCACTTTTGAATCTCCTTATGTTGAGTTTATGACTCTTCCTATTCCTTCTAATTACACTCTTACTCTTTCTAAACTCACCCACCTTATCACTCATCTTGACACAAACACTCTAAAACTCATTATTCATATCTAAAATAAGATTTATGCATACGTAATAATAAACATAGATATCAACACTACAAACCGTCACCTCATATTAATTAATTAATTATAAACACTTAAATAAATTTAGTATCTCTTGTAATGTAATTAAATCACTTGTAAAAGCATAAAGTTATAAAAACATAGGGAAAAAGTGGTATAGAAAATGTGTAAAATTTACCTTGATAAGTTTTATTGACAAATTTTTCATATGGATATTTTGTTTTGTAGTGCCATCTTCAATATTAGTGTTCCTGCAAACTTTATGTTTAATGAAAGAAATTGATGTATGGCTTTAAATTTTATCCTTTTATTTGTTTTAATTTTTAGCTTTTGTATCCAAGATGAGAATTTGGACAAATATCTACTAAAAAAAATATAGAGCTTGAGCAAGATTGTAGCAATACATGGGAATTTGGAGAGATCTAGTGCACAAAAGATGTGAAGAAATGTGCTCTTCGTTAGAGATTTCTTTAGTGTCCTTTGCACTATTTTTGATAAAATCGCTATAAGATTTGGGCTCCAATCAATGTTTATATGCAGATTTTATCTTCGAAGAGACCCAAGGCATATGTTTTTCCCAAGGGTTTGACACCATTTATTTTTGCAATATCCATTAAAGTAGGAAAGACTGGGCCCCAAGGAAATTCCAAATCATGAATAGAATAGAAAAGAGGCCATTAACATAGACATATCCAAACTCACTACTTCGTATTTACTGAGTTGGATTAAATCATATATGCCTATTTTCTTCTAGAAATCCGGTTTTTTGGATTATAATCTCCAACTAGGTGAAATAAGTTTGTCTATTTGTTGGAGAAGCTAAAAAAATATGTGTTTTATCCTTCAAAAATCGACCCTAATGTGTTCCTTGTGAACAAGGGGGTATTCATCATCACAATTTGAAATCCTCTAAGTTGAAGTGTGGGCGGTAAGGACCCGTCAATGGTTTTGTTATGAAGATTAGCATGGAGTAATACCTATGTTTTTGAAATGTGTTTGCATTCATCTCCAAATCTTGGAATCATAAGGGGTGTGTGTCCCAGTTAGACAGCAGAGAACAAAAATACTATGCTCTCAAAATTAGATTCTCTCGAACACAATATTTTTGGAGACATCTATTATCTTTGTGAAGAGAAATTTTCTAAGTATAGAAGGAGTTTGTGTTTCGATAAAAAAGAATTTGATAATAGTAGTTGAATTCTAATTAAGTTTTTGTTAGAAATAATAAGTTGACTATTGGTCCTATTAATTTAATCGAAATACCTTTTTTGATTGTATGTATCGAAGAAGGTTTTTTCGATAGCAGTTGGTTTTGATTGCTAATTAGGCACATGTAACGAAAGGCCGTCAGAAGGAAATTCATATTCAAAGGTGCAGTTGTAGCAATTTTTTTGCAAAGAACTAGACGAAACAAGCGGCTTTGTTAGATTTAGGAAGTTAGTAAACTGTTGTTGTTCACATTTTGAAATCACATAATTTCATTGTTAATATTAGAAATCTATCGATAAAACATTGGATAGTAATTTTTTTTCATTGAATTACTACACAACACACATAAATATATAATGGTTAAGGGTTCAAAGGTACCAAGTGTATTCAATTTTATTTTGATTTGATTTAGTGTATTTTCTCTCAAATCTCAATCCTTTAACCTTTTCTGATCTCCATTTTTTTTCAAAATCTTACTTTTTTAATCTCAATTTCTTATAACAATCTAAAATAAAATACTATAAACTATTCATTATTATGGATGTTATTATCAAAATTATTATTACTATCAAAATTATGATGAATTATAAGATTGACTTGATAGTTAAGAGAGAAATAAGAAAAGATAAAATCATAGATTTAACTTCTTTTCACTAATAAAAACTAACATGATTAGATTAAAACTTATCAAAAATATATTTATAATTTTCATTATTAACATTGTTATTATGTCATGTGCAATTAATAATGACATCACAAAAAATTGAGATTCTATAATAAATAATTTAGTAAATTGACTAATTCAATGAATTGAAATATCTGATTATTTTATTTTTCCAATCATAAACCTATTTAAAAAGTTTGAAAATCAATATTATTAATCTTAGTAATACACACAAGTACACACATTACTATTGTTAATATTATATCTTTTATATAATGATTTTTATTTTTTCATTTTCAAATCAATTCGTGGGTAATATATCTGGTATAATGTATAATATATTGCCAATCCTTTTAGCTTACTTCACCTCCCAGCATGTAGAAGTATATAAAGGCCAATCTTAAAAAATAGAAAATTCGTATGCAAAAGTTATACAATCATGTGCCTTTTCAGTATCATTGTTCCTTCTCTGTGAAGTGTCCCTTTACAGCACAAGCTGGAACCCTTGATGCCATCCAAGTTATTATTTTAGCCTTACCTTGCAAGCTCAGCATGCCGGCTTGATTTGCTCTACAATCTTATGAACATTCCTTATAGCAAGTAACTATCTTTTAAAAGGCTATTTTCTTTTTTCTTTCATTCTTATTATATAAAAAGCTAGTTACACAGTGATGTACTCGTGGGTGATGATTATATCAATTTTGAACGAATTATATATTCATAAAAACAATGAGATATACTAAGCACATGATGTGATCTATCGTAACAACCAAATTATATATTAAGTTTGTAACTCCCTTTGATTTGTTTTCTTTATCCTGATTCTTATGGTTTTCATCTGTTTTTCATGACTCCTTAAAATGTTAAATTTTCTTATTATAACTAATTACAAACAATGATTTAGTCAACCCTCGGAATCATCAACACCTACAGATATGCGACCTAACCATCGGAATAGAGGAATTCATACAATTTTTTTTTTGTCAACCCCATTATGGTGTTGTTCGGCGAGGGAGGTGGAGAGAAGTAGACTAGGTCTTCTAAGAGAGATGAGAGATCATCAAAGGAATTTTCACAAAGACAAATTGGGAAACGAGAGAAAAAAAAAAGAAAAAGAACATCAACAATGTAAGATTTTAAGTTTAATAATATCGAATGGTTTATAAAACTTTCATATTGTAAAGTGTTTCACTTTTCCCACTATACAACTTGTCCTCTTTCAATAACTTTTATATGCTTATTTCAACTTGTTTAGGATTACTATTTTTTAACGAAGATCATAAACGTCAATTCAATTATTTGTTTTTAAAATAATAAGTTTTTTTAAAAAGATTTTATATATTTTAATTTATGATAATTATGTAAATACTTCTTCTCTTTTTCTATGCGCCTTTGATAAATTTATATAAAAAATAATGATTTTAAGAATAAATAAAATTATTCTTTTTTCAAGAGAAAATGATGAGAATCATGAAACTGGTCAAATACAGTCTAAAGGCCCAAGTGGAGAAGGACAAAGCCCCCGAGTGGAGAAGGATGAAGGCCCAAGTAGAGAAGGATGAAGGTCCAGAGGCAGAGACACTATCAAGACTATTAATTGTTGCTGAATGCCCAAACTAATTTGAAGGTCCAAGTTAAATAAGTTTTTAGTTATAATTTATTTTTATTGTAATTTTGGCCCAAACTGTCTAGAAGACCCATGTCTATTTTTATCTTTTTGTTCAGATACACTATAAGTATTTGTTTTTGTTTTCAATAAAGAAACTTTTGGCATTTTCATAAAATTGGGTGAGAGTTTCTCTCTGGGTTCCTTGTTGAACCAATTATCAGACTTATCAAGGTAATCCTTGTGGCGTCTACCCAGACTTATCTTCCTTCACTGGAAGTGGCGTCTACCCAGACTTATCTTCCTTCACCAGAAGTAGCGTCATCCAAATCTTCGTAGCCTGTATCAAGTGATCCGTTCCTAGTCAGGTTCACATCATCTGTTATCAGAGCTTCGGCTCTTGATACAGGTTCTATCCTATCCTATTATTTTTCTTTGTAATTTGTCTAGGTTCGTGTTTTGTCCTTGTTTTGTTATTTGCGTTTTTGTTTACATCTTGTTTCGTTCTTGTTTGCGTCTTGTGTTCTGTTATTTGTGTTCTTGTTCTTGTCACGTTCTTGTTCTTGTTTCTTGTGTCTTTCACACTTTGTGTAAAAAAAAAAGGTTGCAGAAATTTTGAAAAAAAAAGTGGGCGTTTGATCTTTGAACACGAAATTGAGGCATTTAGAGGTGTTTTTTTGGAAATAAAATCGTGGAACAAATCCCCTTATCTAGATTCTCCTCTGAATTCTGAGCATTTTGATATATAGTAGGCCTCAAACGGACAACCGTAGCAAAAGTTACGAGCATTTGAAGTTTACTTGTCATATCTGTTATCTTATCTGCTATCCTATCTATTATCTTATTTGTTATCATATCTGTTATCCAAATTAAATCTAATTTGTTATCTAAATCTGATCTGTTATCCAAATCAAATCAAGTCTAATCTGTTATCCAAATCAAATCCAATTTATTATCCAAATCAAGTCTAATCTGTTATCCAAATCAAATCTAAATCCAAATCAAGTCTAATCTGTTAACCAAAATCAAATTTGATTTGTTATCCAAATTAAATCTACTACACAGTCTGTGATAATTAAACTGTCTTTCCTGTTATATACCTTGTGTGTCTAATTTGATTCATCCAGGAACTTAAGAGGGAGTGAGTGGTAAAAGGCAAGAGTGAAAACATCACACAAAAGCATATATTGAGAGCATCAAACATGAGTGAACTACCATCAAAGAGAGAAACACGTGAGTAGAGTGTGGTGAGGTCCTAAATTTTTTTTTTTTAATTTACTCCAAAATTCTTTGTTCCTTAATCATGGCAAGAGCTGGTGACAATGGTAGTGTATATCATCAACTGGACGAATCTCAGCGCTTATTTTTGGACGCGTGGACTACACAAATGCAACGTTTGTTGAACCGTAACAAAGAAGAGCCCTACAGCCAATAGCCAAATCTTCCTCGTTTACTCTTAAACCTCTATCCCCTAGAGAAGTGTGTGATGACCAAATCAGAATGAGAGAAAAGAGAGAACAGGAGAAAGAAAATAGTGAGGCACCACAAAGGAATATGAAAAAGAAGAGTGATACACCCGAGGAAAAGAGTGATACACATAAGAGAGAGAGTGATACACATGAGAGAAAATTTAATTATTTTGCAGAGGCGAGTGAAGTGAGGAAAGTGTTACCTGCTCATGAACCACTCAATCTACAGTATTGCAAAGACAGTAAAATTTCTACTGATAATTCTAATGAGTTTACTATTTCAATTTCTCCTAGTGTTCAACCATTATTGCAGGAATTTAAAAATGTCTTTCCTAAGGAGATTCCTCATGGACTACCACCTTCAAGAGGCATAGAACATCAAGTTGATCTCCTCCCCGGAGCTTCATTGCCTAACAGGCTAACTTACAAAAGCAATCCCCAAGAGACTCAACGTAAGAATGCACATGCCAAAGTTGAGTATGTGAAAAGATTGTATGACCAAGTGAAGGTGCAAATTGCAAAGAAGAATGAAAACTATGCCAAGCAAGCCAACAAGAAAAGGAAGGAAGTGGTACTTGAACCCGGTGATGATCCTGGACATTTGAGGACAAATGTTCCAAGAAGGAGGGAATGATGAGAATCATGAAACTGGCCAAATACAGTCTAAAGGCCCAAGTGGAGAAGGACGAAGGCCCAAGTGGAGAAGGACAAAGCCCCCGAGTGGAGAAGGATGAAGGCCCAAGTGGAGAAGGATGAAGGCCCTGAGGCAGAGACACTATCAAGACTATTAATTGTTGCTGAAGGCCCAAACTAATTTGAAGGCCCAAGTTAAATAAGTTTTTAGTTATAATTTATTTTTATTGTAATTTTGGCCCAAACTGTCTAGAAGGCCCATGTCTATTTTTATCTTTTTGTTCAGATACACTATAAGTATTTGTTTTTGTTTTCAATAAAGAAACTTTTGGCATTTTCATAAAATTGGGTGAGAGTTTCTCTCTGGGTTCCTTGTTGAACCAATTATCAGACTTATCAAGGTAATCCTTGTGGCATCTACCCTGACTTATCTTCCTTCATCGGAAGTGGCGTCTATCTTGATTTATCTTCCTTTACCGGAAGTGGCGTCATCCAAACCTTCGTAGCCTGTATCAAACGATCCACCCCGTAAGATTCACATAAGAAAAACTTGTGAAAAAATGAACAAAATTAACTTCTACACCATTTGAAACCAAAAACTATCTTGAGTACACAAGGATATATCAAAGGAAATGAGAAATTTAAGAATTGTTTAGAATGTTATTATGAAAATTGCTTTCACATTTAGTAATATTCACCAATAGTAAATTTATGTACTAAAATTTATTGGCTGAAATATACTTTTTGCCCTTAATTTATATTTTAGGTTTCAATATAGTCTTTTAAGTTTAAAAAATTTTATTTTAGTTTTTAATAGTGTTTTTGTTAGACCAAATTGATTGTTCTGTCAACTTTTGCACTAGTTTGATTGACGACCTACATAGCATTTATCACAATTTGTCATATATCACCAAGTTAGCCTAATTTTTTAACATAAAGATCGATCTAAAACTTTTAAAATAAATAAGTAACCAAAGTTTTATTTTAGCTAATTTTATTCTTACTCTCCCAAAATTTTGGTTGAAGCTTCGCTATTGTGTGCACCACATGAATACTTGGTCTACGGTAACACTAACCTTAACATATTTGATATGTTTAATTTAATAATATTGTTTTTTATATTCTCAAACTAATTTTTAATCAAGATCTAGAGACTAATTTTTCAAATATGAATATCTATTTATTAGGAGATTAATGTATTTGAAAATATGTTATTTCATATACACAACACTAACGTATGTTTGTTTCATGTCATCTTCTAATATAGTTTTTTTAAAAATTATTATTCTCAAACTATATTTCAATCAAGAGCTAAACACTAATTTTTCAAATATCAAAATCTATTTAAGGGATTAATCTCTTCTTTCATATACACAAACTATCTGAACATTTTTCTTGGTGAATAACTAATTGGGCATTTCCTTCAAGTAATCTTTTCTCATTTCCAGAAATGTGAGGGTGTGAACAAATATTCTCATGTTCGAGGGAAGGTTATGAAAATATATTCTTAAGTATGTTTTATTCTCAAGAAGGTTACAATATTACATTTTACGTAGTTTTTATTCATATGAAAAAGGAATAGATATCTCATATTTCCATAAGAATGAAAATTACTTTCTCTCATAATTTCTTATTCCTATTACATTCTTCTACGATATTTCTTTTCACATTTACTTTTATAATTTTTTAATTATATAAATTTAGTTTTTTTTTAATGCATGACTTCACAGTCACCACACCCTCCAAGCAGGGACGGAACCACTGGCTACAGGGGCTAAATTAGACTAAATTCTAAAGAATTATTAATAATAGAAATTAATTCTTGTTGATTTTACTTATTATGTGATTTTTTTTAATTTTTTTTTGCCCCCTAACATTCTTTTCTCCCCAAGGGACGAAATGCAATGTGCATCACAAACCCGTAATATGACATGGTAAACCCATGAAAAAAAAGTCAAAGCCAAGAAACAAGTGGAAAAAAAAAAAAAGTGAAGAGGATCCGAAAGTTCGCATCGTTTTACATTCCCTGACCATTGGTTGAAACTTTGAATTAGGAACTCTCATAACAACATAAGATCAATTCCACAGTTAGTTATTTCAAAAGTACACCCCAAGCTACCGTTATATATAAATCTTTCTCACTTGTTATTATTATAGTCCTATTAAAAGAGAACCTCAACAGCGTAGTGAATTGTTGTGAGTGAAGCACGATGGGTAGAATATTACAAGAGTATGTGGCTATGAAAACCGATGCTGTTGTTGCTAGTTTAATCGATTACGATATAGAAGAACTCAAGGTTGCAGCCAATAAGCTCCTCCACGATGCCACCATGCTAGGAGGCAAAGGCTTTGGCACTTCTTTCTTTAAATGGATAGCTTCCTTTGCTGCCATGTATAAGTTCAATTTTCACCCTGTTTGCCAATACCAACCAATACATATGTTTGTCTAGGAAGGAAAAAAATAACGAGAAATGCTAACAACATTTTTAATATATTTCTTCTAAAACATTTTCTCTATTGTTTGATTGTTTCAATAAACTTTAAGTAATAAAGAAAAAAAAAAGTGTTGTATTAGAGAATATGTTATTAAGACTTCTCAACATTGCTTTAGTAAAATATCAATTAGTGCACGTTTGGATTTTAGGTGAATTTTTTTAAAGTAAAAGTAATTTTATTAAAGGATCAAAACTCTTATTTTATTTTTATCCGTTAGATCTACATTATAATAGATGCACAACCTTTCTTATAATTTCATTCCAAACATGCACTTAATCCATTTGTGAATTTTCACATATCATTGGTTGCAAATAACATATGAAAAAAATGTGATTCGTATATCATTGTAGTTAAACCTTTTTTATTTAAAAAAGAAAAATACTTTGCTGTCAGATTTAATTTAGATCCTTATACTTTTATATCGATGAATTTTATGATACTAAATTACCAACCATTTTAAGTTCAAATTCATTGATATGAAATATAAAAATACAAAATAAGGACTAAAAATATTTTTTTAAAAAAAATTGTATGCATCTTATATCATATCTTAATTTGTTAATCGAGGATCCATATACAAATCATTGACAAGTTGCTAATTAACCAGTGATCAGCTTAAGGAGGAAATTTTTTTATTAATTGAGGAAATTTTCTGTTGCAGTTATTTACTGATACTGGATAGCACAAACTGGAGGACAAATATGCTAACAGCGTTATTAGTGCCTTACATATTCTTCAGTTTTCCCGAGTCCTTGTTCCACTTCTTAAGGTAATAAAGAAACGACGACATTTGGTAGTTTTCGCTTTACCAAATTAATTTTCCCTCTTCATATATACAATTGTTAGTTATACATTGATTGACTGAAAACTCATTAATTAATTTCTATGGTTCAGAGGAGAAGTTGGAAAATGGATTGCATTCATCGCAGTCGTGTTGAGGCTCTTTTTCCCTAGACATTTTCCCGGTATATATGCCTAATACATTTCTGCATTTTACCTAAATAAATTGAAAAAATTTAAACTTAATTTTAAACTTCATTTGTATAACATGGTTCATTGTGTGTGTGGGGTGTGTGAAATGTTAATTTTGTATAGAAAATAAATTCAATGAATTGTAATTTTATCTTAAAAAATTATCATTATATATTTTATATTCCATTTTTTTTAATTTCGTTTCTCTTCAAACTTTTATGTCATTCTCTAATATGAAACGTTGAATACTAAATACAAAAACTTAAAAGATACTTGAAGACTATATTTAATAAATTAAGAAAATATCAAATTATAAAGAACAAGTCAAATTTAGGTTTAATATTTTCCTATTAAGCCACTTTACTTGTTTTAAATAATCTAGTCAATTTTGAGCTTTGATGTTGTGCTTGATTTAAAAGATGAAAATAAAGATGACAAATGAAAGTAATTTATCCTCCATATGTGTTTGACCAAAAGATCATTTGATTCATGTGATCCTTTGATTCATTCGATCAAAATTTGACACTTGTCATTTCTCTTCTAACAATAGCATTATTTTATTATCATTTGAGACACATGACATTCTTTGCCTCATTTCATAGGGAACTCCAAAACAGCTCTATTTTCATTATATTACATCCTTATACTAATTTCATTCGTTTGTATGGATCGAGGGAATGTGTTTGTTTATAGTAATGCTCATGCTGAAAATGAAAGAAATTTTTTGAATTAAATGAAAGACCCACATAATTTCTTCTCCATTTCTCTCATTCTCCTATCACCCACAACATAAGTGATCCACTTCACTTATTTGTACTCTTACTCACATATACATATATTGATTTTTGTCTTCTAGTTATAAACTAAAGTACTTAACTACTGTTCTAAATTGGTTTGGAATCGATCCATGCAGATTGGTTGGAAATACCTGGATCAATGATCCTTATTTTGACAGTGGCCCCAGACATCTTTGCTCACAGATTAAGGAATAATTGGATTGGATTAGCAATTGATCTTTTCATTGGTTGTTACCTACTACAAGAACATATCAGGGCTACCGGTGGATTCAGAAATTCTTTCACACAGAAACATGGAATATCAAATACTCTTGGCATCCTCCTCCTCATTGTCTATCCTATTTGTGCATTCATTATCCATTAAGTATATATAAAAGCATGATAATTGGTATCAAAAGAAAAAAAAGTATAAATCATTATAGTATATATAGTCGGTGATGAAGTGTAATCTGTTAGGAAAATAAATTTGTAGATGGTGGAGTTTGATATCAGCCTTACCCTAGACAAAAGAACTCCATTACTTAGCTTTTTACCCACACCAATGCAGATTTTATAGTAAATTATCCAAAATAAAATAAAATAAAATAAACTGTACGTGTTGAACATCAATGCACATGGCAATCCTGAAAAATTCTTCTCACTACTATTTTGGAATATTCAGGAAAAATAGTTAATAATCAATTCGATTAATGTTTGAATTTTAATTGATGGAAAAAGTCATAAAGTCTAACCTCATCAATTTTCTTATTTTGTCATCCCACTCGATCTAAATTCAAATTCAATACAATTAAATCCATTAAATGAAATTGATTTGTATTCTATTGACTTTTTTATTTTCATTTTATTTATTTTAAAAAACAATAAATAAACCTTTGTAAATACAATAATTGCAATAAAAGAAGAAAAGTGTAGAAGGATGAAAATAAAAAAAAAGTACATAAAATTTTAACCATGGTTTAGAAACAAGAAACAAAACTGAAATAATATTACTCGTGCTGGTTTTATGCACATAATCAATTTGGTGTAGGTAAACATAATTAAATTAATTATCTATGAGATTTCATGAAATTATACAAATTTTCTTATTTTTAACATTTACAATAACTTCACTTACAACTAGGGGTGAAAATGAGGCGGGCCAAGTCAAGCTTTACTAGGCTTGAGCTCGGCTTGAGTTGAATATGCAAAGCTTGAGCTTGACTCATTACCTGTCATAGGCTTTCAACTCGATTTACATAAAAGTATGACTTGGCCTACGGGGCTATTTAAAAACCTGCTTAAAGACGTCTTTAACCAATTAATTATTTTAAAACCTAGTAAAATACTAACTAAAAAAGAAACTTATAAATTTTGGTATAAGTAATGTACAAATCCAAAAATAATTGATAAACAAAATCATATTGAATTCAAGTTATTTAAACACAAAGTATATCAAAAGAAAATGAAAAAGAGAGAGTATAATATTAAAAAATATATGGATTAGAGATGATTTATACTAATATAGCCAAATAAAAATATTTAAATTGTTTGAAAATGTCTTTACAAAACATTCTTTTCTTTAGAAGTATTAACCTGGTTGCATTATTCTTTTAACTTGAGTCTTTTTCTTTTTAAAATTTTTTCATATGCAAGTGAACTCTCTAAACACTTTATGTCACTTTATCATGTCATTCATAATTCCATAAAAATGGTATAGATAATAATAATAATAATTATTATTATTATTATTATTATTTAAACAAACCAGCTTGTCAAGCTTAACAAGCTTTTTTTTATAGTTTGACTTTGACTTTTTTTCTAAAAAAACTTTTTAAAAAGTTTGAACTTGACTTTTATAATAAATAAGTCAAGCTGGGCCTTAAATAGGCTGAGCCATAAGCCCTTGACAAACGGCTCGGCTCATTTCCATCCCTACTTACACCAATTTCAATGTATATTTTTTAAATAATTAAGAAAGTTAATGTAGAAGTAAAAAAACAAAAAAAAAATCTGTAATTTCAGAAAATATTAAGATAATTAGTGTAATTTATTCTTTTAAACTATAGTAAGTGAGCATAATCAATTATAATCAATAGTGTTTGAAAAGGAATAAAAAAATAAAATTAGATATCCAATGCAAGAGAATCAAATCACTTACTGAATAAGAGAATAGATTTCAAAAATCAATACTCTCTCTCTCGTAAAAGCCGAAAAATGGGTCTAGCTTTTTTAGGCGCAGTAAATTCTGATTATCAGCCCATTCAATTCCCACAGCCCAACAAGTGGACCCATTAAACCCTTGTAATTTTTCCGAACCCTAAATCTTCACGGACAGAAACGGGGACTACTTAGGTTTTTCAATTCACGGCGCAGGGACCGTGGTCACTTTTTAATCTCTGTATATTCCTTTTAGTTTGTTTCATCTTTTGCTAGTTTCTTATATGTGTATTTGACTTGATTGATGGTGTTTTTAATGAATTGATTTTGTTGAACATACGATGGTGTGGTTTTCTCGGTGATGATCAAATAATGATGACGAGTCCGATCCATTCTTAACCATTCTGACGAAAAATCTAGGCATTTGTCTCAGAGGATTCCGCTCTTCCCATCACGTTTTCTCAATTTGTTTATTTCTCTTTTTCAATTTTTTTTTACCATATTACTTGGCATTGTGATGATAGGTTTGAATGTTTTCATATGATGAATACAATCCTCCTACTCATTCTGAATGCCATCTTTATTAATTCTTCTTTCAATTTTGTTTTTGATTGTGTCCTAGAGAATAGAGAATTCTGTGGCGGTGATGATATTGAGATTATTTTATGCATTGAGTTTTCTATGATTTGTTTCAAGCACTTTTGAGCCACTCTTTTCTCTTACCGATACTGTTTTTTAATTTTTGAGGCAGAAAATTTTAATCGATTTTGATTTCTTGTATTTCATGAAGGTGAAATTCTTTTGGTTTTATTCCTTTGACGCAAATTTGCAACGCAAGTTGATGCTGAAAAGAAGTAAAAGGGCGTCAATTTGTTGTTACATTTTTTATTTTTTGTGGTTTTGACACTATACATTGAGTTCTAATTATATGGGTTTGACACTATACATTGAGTTCTAATTGTCTATCTATGATTTGACACTTGTCTTTAGAGTATGCATTCTGATAACTACCAAAAATTGCCTCGAGACGACTTTGCAATGGTGTTTTTGAGAAATAATTGTCAACAATTACTCATGAGCACTTTCTGAACTATTCCTCAAATTTATTCTCTTCAAAAATATGCTTGCTCTTCACATTGCAAAGATCATCAAGGTCTTCATGGTACTTGGTCATTTTCTAACTTCAAACTTCATCATATTCTTGAAGGGTAAATTTTCGAGAATTAATACACTTTTCAAGAAAAACAATTTTTGATGAATTGCAATATTATGTTTTTGCACCTCGAAAATACTTCCTCTTGCCCTCAAAGAACTTTGACATAGCAAATCTTACACCAAGTCACTTTTCGAGGAAGACAAATTTTGAAGAATTTTAATATTATATTTTCATACCTCGAAAATATTTCCTCTTGTCCTTAGAGGATCTAGACCTAGTGGATTTTTACATAAAGTCACTCTCGATACCCCCACAAAAATATATAAATTTACTTAACACTCCTAACATATATCCCCAAAAAATATTTACTCAAAACATTTCAAGAGTGAACAATTTTTTTTTTTTTTAAATTCTCACCAAAGTAAAAATATTAAAAGATATTTTAAAACTTAGTGAAAGTAATATTCTGAAATACTTATTAGAAGTGGTCTACTTGAAAGATCATATAAAAACACATTTATAAATCTAGATAAGATCATACTTACACATCCCGATATTTTAATTTTTTTTACCTTTTGACTTCCTTAACCTGTGTTTAGCATTGCATATCTTATTTTTCACCATGTTGCTCCTGATTTTGAAAGGTATGAGTTTGTGGTTGGTGGGATCCTAGTCACCAAAACTCTGACAGAAAGACGAAAGTATCTTTATCCCAATTGAGAAGCATGCAACGTGGCAACCAAGAGAACCATCTGCATTAGCATGAATCATCCAATAAGAGATCACCTTATCCTATCCGTTATCTTACTCAACTCTGACCATAGCCACCAAATAATTGCACTCTCTCCTCTCTCCACTCTCCACCAACACAAAAGCACTTGCAAACTAGTTTTGTTTTGGGAACATCATCACATTACATTAGATTGGTGGTAATGGCAGCGTCACTACAAGCAGCAGCTACTTTCATGCAACCCACCAAGTTGAGCAGGAGCAACACTTTGCAGCAAAAGTCTACTCAGTCCATTTCCAAGGCTTTTGGTTTGGAACCTGTTGGAGCTAAAAAGGTCACATGCTCCCTTCAGGCTGATCTTAAGGACTTGGCTCACAAGTGTGTTGATGCTACCAAAATTGCAGGATTCGCCCTTGCCACCTCTGCCCTCGTTGTCTCTGTATGCTCTCTTGCTTTTCCTCCAATTTACTGTCATTTTGTTCATTGAAGAATTGACTATCTTCTGTTTACTAAAATAGTATATAGTATCATAGTGAAGTTCAAGGTTAGGTTTGACCTAGGAGCACCCATGTCCCTTCACCTTTGTTATCAAATTTTGAATTCTTATTTTTATTGTAGGATTTGTTTGATAAACGATCTTCTGGTATGTAAGTAGTACCAGTCATTGACATATGTTGCATTTGGAATTATCAAATGAGACTTATGTCAGTAATTTAATTGTCTTATGACATTCAGCATAGCACATGAATGAGATGTTAATTTGTGCAAGGAAGTCACTGCCAGTGTCAAGCATAGGGCTCAACCTTTGTAAATACCATCTTAGATTACTAATTAATTTGCTATAGTTGATGAGACGAGTTTTGTTTAGGAAGTAAATAGTAAAATTAGTCCTTAAAAGATCTAACCATAGTCATATTAGACCCATCATGACGGAAATTACGCTTGAAGTCTTTGAATATGCACTCATTGGTCAAATCAGTCCTCATCCAACAAATTTTGGGGACTAGTTTTACTGACCTAATGTATTCATTCAGGGTTTATTTATTTATTTATTTGAGGGAATCAAAGACAGTTATCACTGAGTTTACAACAATTCACACATCATGTTCAATCAATTAAGCCCAATTCCTTTGATATTCATTCAGGATTAATTTAATGATTAAACGCATAGTTAGGATTCGTATATGTAATAACATGAGTAATATACTTTCTAAAATACTCTTTGTTATTAGCTGAAATTTTTAAGAACTTACCAGATCATATATTTAACGAGTCTTGATGCAATTTTTGCGAGTCCTAATAAACAGTTCGTGAAAATAAATAATGGGCTAAAATGGGTATTTTAGAAGAGATGTTAATGACTGATGAGTGATGTTGTTCTTTATTATGCGGATTATTGAGGCAAAACTCTAATTCTGAAAAGAAAACACCCAAAAAAACCTATTAAAGTGTATCTAAGTTTTGTACTCACTTTTAATTACTATTGGCATTGTACATGACTAACTGAGCAAGGACATATAGGGGGCAAGTGCTGAAGGTGTTCCAAAGAGGCTAACCTTCGACGAAATCCAGAGCAAGACCTACTTGGAAGTGAAGGGGACAGGAACAGCAAACCAGTGCCCAACAATTGATGGTGGATTGGACTCATTTGCCTTCAAGCCGGGGAAATACAATGCCAAGAAGTTATGCCTTGAGCCAACTTCATTCACAGTGAAGGCCGAGGGTGTGGCCAAGAATGCTCCCCTTGAGTTCCAAAACACAAAGCTCATGACACGTTTGACCTACACTCTGGATGAGATTGAGGGACCCTTTGAGGTGTCTTCTGATGGCACTGTCAAGTTTGAGGAGAAGGATGGCATTGACTACGCCGCCGTGACAGTTCAGCTACCGGGAGGCGAACGTGTGCCCTTTCTCTTCACCATCAAGCAGTTGGTGGCATCAGGGAAGCCAGATAGCTTTAGTGGGGAGTTTCTAGTTCCATCCTACCGTGGAAGCTCTTTCTTGGACCCCAAGGGAAGAGGTGCTTCCACAGGTTATGACAATGCAGTTGCTTTGCCTGCTGGTGGAAGAGGAGATGAGGAAGAACTTGCCAAGGAAAACAATAAAAGTGCCTCATCATCCAAGGGCAAAATCACCTTGAGTGTCACCAAGACCAAGCCTGAGACGGGTGAGGTTATCGGTGTGTTCGAGAGTGTTCAACCATCTGACACTGATTTGGGAGCAAAGGCTCCAAAGGATGTCAAGATCCAGGGCATCTGGTATGCTCAGCTTGAGTCATAGAGTGTTTTGTTTTCTGTTTTGTTTGTTGGCTCAGATTTTGTTAGTAACTTCATGCATGGTGTTGCTGCATTATCCCTTGACCCAACTTTCCTAGCACTACTGAGAGTACTGTCATGGTTGTATATTATATCGACCTCCAATTACAATGTTTAAAATTCAAGGTTTAAATTGATGGTGTGTGTGAGTTTTCGAGCTCAATTTTTTACTAGTTGGAATTGCATCGTGTTATGTGTTTCATTACACCTAATATGCTAGTCACTAGCTAGGGAAACACTGCATTTGAAGATGATTGCAATTGACCCTTGGAGAGAACTCATGTGCTTGAATATGATACTTACTCTTTCCTTCTTGTACTACATTCGGAAGATTGACAACAAACAATACTAAACATTTTGTGTTCATGATAACATGTTTTCAACTAAATCATGTAATTAGATTATAGCTTATAGAAAGGGGCATTTGACAGACAAACAATACCCAAATGGCTGAAATATAGCATGAACTAGCATGGTGGTCGATGGAATACTACACTGATTCATTTAGCAGCTCTTTTTAGATCACGATAGTGTGCAGAATATATATATATGTAAGGGGTCCTATAGACTAACAAATGTATGTTCGGTTTACCTTGTTTACAAGAACAAAAAAATGTGCAAAGTATCAATTAATCTTGTGTGCGTTTATGCCTTTAAAAGGCCAAAACCTTGGGTCCATTTACGGACCTGAAGTTTCTTCTAGGCCTCACAACTCACAATCAACATTAGGCCCATTAGTTACATTTAAGGGCCTAATAAAACCACTAGTTCTTACTACTGGCCCGTTGGGCCATAAAATAAATTAAGGATAAAATATATTTTTAGTTATTCTATTTTTGTTTGGTGAATCTTGTTTTTAGTTTCTAAAATCTTATATCATGCAATTTAGTCCTGAATTTATAAAAAAGTGTGTTTAGACAATGGACTTATCTCCAATTTCTACATGTTTTTTAACTTCAAGTTGTAAGGAGGACTAAATACATTTTTTATAAAGTTCGCGGATTAAAATGTAATATATAAAAATTCGGGGACTAAAAACAAGATTCAACTAAAATATAAGAACTAAAAACATATTTTACCCAAAAATTAATCCAAAGATTTAACATATCAACATTAAGAAGGATACAAGGAAAAAACTGAGAAAACTAAAAGAAATTAAGGAGAATATTGAAGTTCAAAATTTTGTAAAATAAATAAATATTTATCTAACTTTTGCAATTATGTTAAGCTAATTAATATTATTAACGTTTTCATTTACTCTTTCCAACAAGAAATTATGATAGATATGACTAAGTATAATTATAAAAATTAATAAACTTATCACATATATTAATTTGATTGGATAGTAATGTAAAAATTCTTTATGTATATCATTTTCAATTAAAATAATTAATAATAAATTGTAATAATAATGTGTGAGAAGAATATGAAGTGTAAGCAAGAGAATGACCTTAATAGACATGTGAAAGACTTTCCCTAGCAATAAGTATAGTTCCTATAGACAAAAAAGGAACCAATATGGTGCTCATAATAAGGCACCTCTCTTCCTTAGTCATTTGGTTTGGCCCAAGTCATTAGGAAGTAAAAAAAATTCATAAATACGACAAGCTATAATGTCAATAGTGAGGTTGGAATCACTACACATCATGTGTGGTGTAACACACTATTATAGTTTGAAGGATATCACAAAAGGTTAAGTTTCACATGGTCTATGACAACTTCGGCTCAAGTGCTTGTATACTATTTTGTGATATGGGCTTTCAAAATGGCTAGCAAAAGATGGAAGTCTCGCGCGCATAAGCTTGAACCACGTGGGCTTGTTGTAGTGCAAATCCACTTATTTGTCCCTCCCTTTTTATGGTTTAATTAATTAATTAAAATCCTTTTTAGAAATTATTCCATTTTTTAATTACAAAAATTACGGGATTTTTGTCATTAATGTTTTTTGATTGTTTTCTATTATGTTTTTAATCCCTATATCAATCACCATTATTACGCTTTAATCAACCATTATTTTCTAACGTTTCTTTGTCCTTCACCAACTCCATAAATAGAGCTTTTCTTACACTATTTTAAACACAAGGAGAATTATCTCTTCTTTCTTCCTTTTCATTTTCTTTCTCTGTTCCTGGGTTCAAGTTTTTGCTTGTCAATTTTGTAGCCCTAGCATGTCTGAAAGGTTCTTGTTGTATCTTAGGGGACTTGTGTGGGATATTGCGGATAAGTCTTATAGGACAGTGTTAATACACGTCTCAAGAAGACATTGTTCATGATCTAAAACGTAGTTTCCAACAATCTAAAGGACTTATTATGGCTGAAGACATGAACGTCGATATTGTCACTCAAGTGCAGACTACTACCTTTGTCCTAGACAAGTCTAAGATTGAGGTTTTTGTTGGTCAACATTTTTTACACTAGCAGGAACATGTTGACACACTGCTTGACATGGATAAGGTAGCCTTCACCCTTACCATCAAGAAGCCAAACTCTGCAGCACCTATCAAAGAGCTTGAACAATGGAATCAAGTAATAAGGTTTGTAGTCACACCCTATTAAGTACATTATCTAATGAGTTGTTTGATGTCTATGATAACTGTCTTAAGAAAAATATTTAATGACCATTTTGTGGGCAATTATGTTAATATTTCAATACACAAGTAGCTTAGCTTTAGAATCCTAGTGAATTAGTACAAAGTAACTTGTAGTAGTTTGGTGAGTAATTCAACACTCTATACAATAACTACCTTTGCCTGTGAAATTTGATGAGAATCATGCAACAGGCCAAATACAGTCTAAAGGCCCAAGTGGAGAAGGACGAAGGCCCAAGTGGAGAAGGACAAAGCCCCCGAGTGGAGAAGGATGAAGGCCCAAGTGGAGAAGGATGAAGGCCCAGAGGCAGAGACACTATCAAGACTATTAATTGTTGCTGAAGGCCCAAACTAATTTGAAGGCCCAAGTTAAATAAGTTTTTAGTTATAATTTATTTTTATTGTAATTTTGGCCCAAACTGTTTAAAAGGCCCATGTCTATTTTTATCTTTTTGTTCAGCTACACTATAAGTATGGGTTTTTGTTTTGAATAAAAAAACTTTTGGCATTTTGATAAAATTTGGTGAGAGTTTCTCTCTGGGTTCCTTGTTGAACCAATTATCAGACTTATCAAGGTAATCCTTGTGGCGTCTACCCAGACTTATCTTCCTTCACTGGAAGTGGCGTCTACCCTGACTTATCTTCCTTCACCGGAAGTGGCGTCATCCAAACCTTCGTAGCCTGTATCAAACGATCTGCTCCTACTCAGGTTCACATCATCTGGTATCAGAGCCTGGTTTCGATCCAGGGACCTGTGGGTTATGGGCGGATCGTTTGATACAGGCTACGAAGGTTTGGATGACGCCACTTCCAGTGAAGGAAGATAAGTCAGGGTAGACGCCACTTCCAGTGAAGGAAGATAAGTCTGGGTAGACGCCACTTCCAATGAAGGAAGATAAGTCAGGGTAGACGCCACAAGGATTACCTTGATAAGTCTGATAATTGGTTCAACCAGGAACCCAGAGAGAAACTCTCACCAAATTTTATGAAAATGCCAAAAGTTTTTTTTATTCAAAACAAAAACCAATACTTATAGTGTATCTGAACTAAAAGATAAAAATAGACATGGGCCTTCTAAATAGTTTGGGCCAAAATTACAATAAATAAAAATTATAACTAAAAAATATATTTAACTTGGGCCTTCAAATTAGTTTGGGCCTTCAGCAACAATTAATTGTCTTGATAGTGTCTCTGCCTCTGGACCTTCATCCTTCTCCACTTGGGGGCTTTGTCCTTCTCCACTTGGGCCTTCGTCCTTCTCCACTTGGGCCTTTAGCCTGTATTTGGCCAGTTTCATGATTCTCATCATTCCCTCCTTCTTGGAAAACATTTGTCCTCAAATGTTCAGGATCATCACCGTGTTCAAGTACCACTTCCTTCCTTTTCTTGTGGGCTTGCTTGACATAGCTTTCATTCTTCTTTGCAATTTGCACCTTCACTTGGTCATACAATCTTTTCACATACTCAACTTTGGCATGTGCATCCTTACGTTGAGTCTCTTGGGGATTGCTTTTGTAAGTTGGCCTGTTAGGCAATGAAGCTCCGGGGAGGAGATCAACTTGATGTTCTATGCCTCTTGATGGTGGTAGTCCATGAGGAATCTCCTTAGGAAAGACATTTTTAAATTCCTGCAATAATGGTTGAACACTAGGAGAAATAGAAATAGTAAACTCATTAGAATTATCAGTAGAAATTTTACTGTCTTTGCAATACTGTAGATTGAGTGGTTCATGAGCAGGTAACACTTTCCTCACTTCACTCGCCTCTGCAAAATAATTAAATTTTCTCTCATGTGTATCACTCTTTTCCTCGGGTGTATCACTCTTCTTTTTCATATTCCTTTGTGGTGGCTCACTATTTTCTTTCTCTTGTTCTCTCTTTTCTCCCATTCTGATTTGTTCATCACACACGTCTCTAGGGGATAGAGGTTTAAGAGTAAACAAGGAAGATTTGGTCAACAAACGTTGCATTTGTGTAGTCCACGCGTCCAGAAATAAGCGTTGAGATTCATCCAGTTGATGATATACACCACCATTGTCACCAGCTCTTGCCATGATTAAGGAACAAAGAATTTTGCAGTAAATTAAAAAAAAAATTCAGGACCTCACCACACTCTACTCACGTGTTTCTCTCTTTGATGGTAGTTCACTCGTGTTTGATGCTTTCAATATAGGCTTTTGTGTGATGTTTTCACTCTTTCCTTTTACCACTCACTCCCTCTTAAGTTCCTGGATGGATTGAATTAGACACACAAGGTAATATAAAATAAAAGGAAAGCCAATATAATTACCAGAGTAACAGATTTGATTTGGGATAACAACTTGGACTTGATTTGGATAGAAGATTGGATTTGATTTGGATAACAGATTAGATTTGGGTAACAAATCTGATTTGGATAATAGATCAGATTCGGATAACAAATTAGATTTAATTTGGATAACAGATAACAAATAAGATAACAGATAGGATAACAGATAAGATAACAGATATGACAAGTAAACTTCAAATGCTCATAACTTTTGCTACGGTTGTCCGTTTGAGGTCCACTATATATCAAAACGCTCAGAATTCAGAGGAGAATCTAGATAAGGGGATTTGGTACACGATTTTCTGCCAAAAAAAAAGCCTCTAACTGCCTCAATTTCGTGTTCAAAGATCAAACACCCACTTTCTTTTTTTTCTCTTTCTTCTTTTCTTCTCTTTTTTTTTTTCAAAATTTCTGTAACTTTTTTTTTTTAACTTGAAACAGAACTCAAACAATTTTTTTTTTACACAAAGTCTGAAAGACACTAGAAACAAGAACAACAACAAGAACACAAACGTGACAAGAACAAGAACGAAACAAAGACACAAACAAGAACGCAACAAGCCGCAAACAAGAAAAACAAATAACAGAACAAGGACTAAACACGAACCAAGACAAATTACAAAGAAAAATAATAGGATAAGATAGAACCTGTATCCAGAGCCAAAGCTCTGATACCAGATGATGTGAACCTGAGTAGGAGTGGATCGTTTGATACAGGCTACGGAGGTTTGGATGACGCCACTTCCGGTGAAGGAAGATAAGTCTGGGTAGACGCCACTTCCAATGAAGGAAGATAAGTCAGGGTAGACGCCACAAGGATTACCTTGATAAGTCTGATAATTGGTTCAACCAGGAACCCAGAGAGAAACTCTCACCAAATTTTATGAAAATGCCAAAAGTTTTTTTTATTCAAAACAAAAACCAATACTTATAGTGTATCTGAACTAAAAGATAAAAATAGACATGGGCCTTCTAAATAGTTTGGGCCAAAATTACAATAAATAAAAATTATAACTAAAAAATATATTTAACTTGGGCCTTCAAATTAGTTTGGGCCTTCAGCAACAATTAATTGTCTTGATAGTGTCTCTGCCTCTGGACCTTCATCCTTCTCCACTTGGGGGCTTTGTCCTTCTCCACTTGGGCCTTCGTCCTTCTCCACTTGGGCCTTTAGCCTGTATTTGGCCAGTTTCATGATTCTCATCAAAATTTTTATAAACATATACATATCTAACATGAACTTAATCTTAATTTCAAGATTTTTCGAGTACTATGTACTCATTTATGAAAGATGCAGAATTCACCCATGTTAATTTGGAAGGGACTACAAAATGCAAGATTATTTACAATTGTCGGAGGAAGCGTGCAAAGATTGATTTTGGATGAAAGTCTTTTGCAAATTTACAAAATTTGGGAGCTCGCCAGAAAATTATATTTGAGTTCCTAGATCCAAAATCTAATTTTGTTCTATTCTAGATTAGTTTGAAATTTAAGTGCATTATACTCTACCAATCTCTATAAACTTTGTTTATAACTTTTTCTAGTGTATTTTAGCATAAATGATGCTAGAAATGATGCTGCTTTGATTATGTGAACTTATGAGCTAAATAGAAAACTTTCTTATATAAAATATATTATATATTCTAATCTTATTAGATTTGGTTGTCATTTACTAAGTTATACATAGTTATAAATCCTAAGAAATGATGCTGCTTTGATTATGTGAACTTATGAGCTAAATAGAAAACTTTCTTATATAAAATATATTATATATTCTAATCTTATTAGATTTGGTTGTCATTTACTAAGTTATACATAGTTATAAATCCTAAGAAATGATGTTGCTTTGATTATGTGAACTTATGAGCTAAATAGAAAACTTTCTTATATAAAATATATTATATATTCTAATCTTATTAGATTTGGTTGTCATTTACTAAGTTATACATAGTTATAAATCCTAAGAAAATTTTTAAATGACTGCTTGATATTTGGAGTTTGTCCTGTTTGTGGGCATTTTGCCAACTTGGCCAGTTATTTTTTAGAATGTCAATTGTTTAAATTCCTAATTGTTATTGATACACATCAATGATGTTGGGTGTCATTCACTACTGACATCAAATAAATAGTTTTACTCGTCAAATTAACATGTTCAGTTAGTTTTGTATTTTGGAGGTTTTAGTTAAACATTTTCTCGTAATCTTACATTAATTTTGGTTCTCATTTACTAAGTTCTATTCAGTTACAACTAAATGTATAAAATTATATTATACATTTAATTTTTCAACTTACCCGTGTGTTTGCACGGGTATTGTACTAGCATCACTCCCCCTATGTGCCTCTAGCAACATATTGACAAATATGCATGACATTATTAGCTATTCTCTCAAATTACTCTGTAAAATTTGCTTATTTGTTGAAAGAAAATAAAGATAAACAAAATACTTCCAAGAGTTGTACAAAATAAAGATGTTCATATTTTGAAGCAACTCCAACTCAACCATTTTTGTTTGTCCTGAATTTTTCTTTATAGAATATTTCACTAAATGCATAGATGTATCTCAAGCTTATTTTCGTTTAGTTGTTTGATGTCTAAGCTTATTATATTTTTTTAATATGATATTGTTAACTGTGAAAATCATAAATATTTTTAAAAGTATTTTATATTTCTAAAAAATCAATTTTAACTAGTGATTCTAATAACAAATAAATCTTTAAGAGTGAAACATATAATCCATTTTTTATTGTAAGTTCTTTTTAGTCGAATAAACGATTATAGTTTTCAGCTTAAGAAAATTGTCTAAGTATTGAGAAAAATAGTGATAATAATTTTGATAGAATGATTTTTTTTATAATAATAATAATGTTGATGATAAATTTAGTTATACATGTTATATCAGTTCTAGTAACAATTTCAATAATAATAAGTAATGAAGATTAGATAAAAGCACAATTCATAAAAGAAATGAAGATTGAAAAAAATAAAGGTTCGAAAAGAAATGGGGATTGTAAGACATTAAGGATTCAAAGAAATTTAGAGAAATAAATGAAAACATTTTATTAAAAGTGGGATGAATACATATACTACGACCTTCAAACCAAGAGTCATTTTTGTGTGAACATCCTAAGTGATATTTGAAGATTTGAGTGGTAGTGATTTAATACAATGAAAAATGATTGTCAAAGATCTTATTTATAAACTTCTAATAATAATAGTCGAATTATATGATTCCCATATGTGTACAAATATATTTCTAACTACTTAAATGTAAGAACGCCTAATGTCTTCAAATAATCTTTTATTGTCAATCATTGTAACTTCTCTTTTAAATTCAAATTCAAACTTCTTGTCTGAGCCATTCTTCCAAGTGCATAGTACTTTTATCGAAATATCTTCATGGGAATAAAAACATTCAACTGTGTAAGACAACTTTGAAACTAATGTTCTTGAAACAATTTTCTTTAGATGCACACCTCTTCATTGAAATATCCTCATCGAAAACAAACTTGATTTCTCATAATTTAGAAATTTTCTCAAACAGAGATAACATATATTATTAAGAGAAAAAGAAGGAAAGCATAAGGAATGCCCCTTCTAGAACATACAACTGTAAAGAGACAAAAAATCAAAACATGAAATATAATGCAACAGAAATCATTTGTAAGCAAAAAAACTAGACCACAACTCAGTGCTCTCGTACGAAAATGATTTTAGCTTTAAAATGTACCATGAATCCATGTGGTAGAACTTGGCATGAGTAAGAGAATCCTTCAATAATATTCTATAATGATAATCTTTCAATAATATTACCTTCCACCTATAATATTCGAAACCTTTAAGCAATATATAAGATTACACATAGTAAATAATTATTGAAGGTTCGTTGGGGTACTTTTACAAGGTGGGAACATAAGAATATTTTGAAGGTTTCAGTGTGGTTTGTGTTTACTGATATCAATTTTTTCATATACCATTGTTGTTATAGCAAGGCTGCAGTCAAGAATGTTTTAGAGGCTACAAAATTGCTAGACGGAATTATACAATGTTATGTTTGTTTTATGACGGAGGTTGAATGGAGTGTTTTTCTGGAAGAGTTATATGGAAGGAGAGGGGTGTACTTTTCTCAAAAAAGAATTAAATTGGGGGAGAAACAGAAAGGGGGGATGTGTTTTATAGGATAGTTTGAGGAGAGTGTCTTTTTCCTTTTCTTTTTTTTTGGAAGAAAGAGATGAGAAAGATGAGAATAGTGTGTTTACTGGGGGTAGTCTGGGTATAAAAATGGGAAGGGTAGTGCATTAGTGTAAAACGGAAGTGGAAATAGCAATTTCCTTTGTACAATGGGCGGGTCTCTTCCAATCAACCTTAGGCCCATTACGTTTATTTAAGGGTTTCGTAGTGCCACAAGGCCACAACAGAACTTGTTTTGGTATCATTTTTTTTTATGAAGGATGACATAGACAGTACAATAACAAGATATTTAATATTTTTTTTATATTAACAGCAAAAAATGAACAGAAAAATTAACTTGAGTTTTGTAAGCATAATATACACTCCTAGTCCTATGCAGTACTATAGTGTTGGGTAATCAACTTTTTCAAAATAAAATTACTCATACCCACAAAGATTATGAGAACACAATAAAGATTACACCGTAAAAATAATAATAACAAACATCAGAATTTAACGTGGTGCGACACCTCTTGCTTACATCCACGAAACCATCTCAAAATATATTTTCCTATCACAAAAATAATTACAAAATTGTAACTCACCCCAAATAGTATATCACTCTACAAACCCGAGTACCTCACTCAATGGTTATACGAAATGATAACACAAACACTTTTCTCTCAACAAAGTGATTTTGTTTCACAATCTCTCTTCTCTATTTATAATGAAGATTGACACAATTTATAATAAATCAGTTATCTTGAAAGTTGAAATAAAAAATAACTTTCAATGCATCCATTCAAATAATCTTCATCTAATAAAATATAATCTTTCACTTTATATTTAAGTTACATAAACTTTAACGATAAAAATACAATTATATATCTTATCTTTTAGCTTGAAACTATTTATAAACACAGTACGAAGAAGTTTCACATGAGACTGCACCATTGTACATAACATGAGAGAGCAAGATCCAACAATTGTTTGTGTTTCCTTGATCCGTCCTCCTCTCTTGTTCCTTACAAACAATAGCATTACTTGTTTGCTTGTGCTTTTTGATAAGTCAACAACGATCCAATATGTCAATAATCTTAAACGATTTAAGATTAGGCTTATTGGTTGGCTCTAAATTCTAGATTGTATAGGTAGCTCATATTTCAACGATGAAATTCATTATTGATATTTGATAATAACTTACAATCGGAAATGCTCCAATATTACGTACTTTACACTCAACAAGTTAGTTGCTTTCCTTTCTTTCACTAGGGCTGCGTTTGTTTTTGGGGAATGATTTTTCATTCCTAGCTATAAATTTTATTTATTTTGGTCAGACATCATCGAATATCACAAATATCTTAATTTATTGAATTAGAGATTAATCTCGTTCATATTATATAATTGTTATTGACTTGAAAAAATTTTACACACATAAAAAAAGATAAATTTATTATAATCCTAAATCACGAAAGATCACAAGTGTCTCAACTCATTGGGTTTGAGACTAATCTCGTTTGCATTACATAATTGTTATTGACTCTATGAACAAAAGAAAATTGAACATGAATTATCTCATTAAATATTCTTTTTTTTATATGTAAATACACCAAAACCTTACACTAGACAAACCTTTTTTGGATTATCCATGTATTCTATTTTTATATACTTTATAAATATATTTTCAGATCTCTAAAAAAATTCAGAAATTAATATTTCATGATAAAATTAAAAATATCCCTTAAAATAAATAAAACCTCCCTTTTCTTTTCTCTACGCATTATCGCGACTCACTGGTTAATTTGTAAATCTTCAATCATTCCCATTTGAATGAATTATTCCCTGCTCCTTTATAGGTATGAAATGACAAGAGTGGTGTTAAAAAACCATGCCTGATAACAATTTTTGCTTAGAACTAATATTTTAAAACTTAAGGACAAACATGAGAGCGTTTTGTAACTGCCTAAATTAATATTCTCGAGGATAAAAAAGTAAATCTTAAAATTAACATCTGTTTATGTAAGTACTCCATATCGCTTCATTGCTATTGCTAATTGAAACAAAGGAACTAGCATTAGGTTATGGGTTCAAGTTCAATGTGTTTGATGAATTTCTCGAGCACGATCGAGTATACATAGCACCAAGTTCTTGGGTAGTTGCAGTTTCTCAAAATAATTAGTATAAGTTTTAATTTAATTGCTTACTTGTATTTATAAGTTACGATTTCGCGTATTTCATTAATTTATTTATAAAAAAAACTAAAACATGAGGAATTTGTATATATAAAAACAATATAATGAATTGATGACATTGACTATTTTTATAATATTATAATATCATAAATATTATTACGATAATGTATTATATATAATAGAAATATGATACAATATTATAATAAATAATATTATAGATTAAAAGCATTTTACTATTGTTTAGATAAAATATTATACTATTATTTATTTTCATAAATCATATATTTTATCCAACAAAATTTAATTTTTAAAAATTAAAGAAAGGAAAAAAGTTAATATATCAAAATTATATTTATAAATAGAAAAATACACACTCAAATCCTCACACACTGTTGCACAGTAGTTACCTATAAGATTAAGCACATCATTGCTAAGTAGAAGCATTCTTAAACAAAGTTTAGTGTTTCATTTATTTTAAAATTAGATCCATTAAATTTTAATAAATTAATTTTAAACTTGACATATATATACACGTGTGTGTAAATTAATTTCAGTTATAAATCTTATATGACATTATATACTATGATATATATAAATTCATTGTAAAGTGTTGGATCTGAATTCTTTGGTGCGTGGTTCTTTTTTTTGGTGTGGAAGATGCTGAATTTGTTATGTTTGGCATCAAATGGTATATGAAGAACAATCAAAGATTGGTTTCAGGGGTTCATGGCGGTGCCATTTGCAACAATCGGGGTACTGTTTCTTGAGGCATTATTTTTGTTCCTCGTACTGGAATTGAATCTTGATTTGGTTGAGATCTGGATATGAGTTTTGGATTTAAAGTTGAAGAACAACAACACAAAGTGAATTCAAACTGGAATTGAAAATTTTGATGATAAGCCTCTTCTCTGATTTGTTGGCTGCTATGAACCTCTTCTATGTTTGTATTCGGACTTTTCTCTTTTTGTTTTTTAAAAAATAAATAAATATAATAACAGTTAAAAATTGTCACTACATATAAATGCATCATAACAAAAAAAAAAAAAAAAACCCCCTAAGTGCCACATATGCCATTTTGGTCCATCTACTAGATTGAAGGAATGATTCCAATGGGATAAAATTAGAAAACTAAGAAATTTAAAATTAGAAAACTAAGAAATTTAATAGCATGGACGAAAAAATTTAAGAGATCTAATTGAACATATTTAATAAATTAAGAGATCAAATAAAAAAAAATTATAATTTCAAAGAAAATAAAATTGAAAAACATAAATTTACAATTAAAAAAATGAAAAAAAATTACAAAATTAAAATTAAAAAAATATTAATTTACAGAAACTAAAATTAAAAAAATTAACTTGTAGATATCAAAATAAAAAAAAAATACTTCTTACAGAAAAAAAATATATTTAAATCCACTTTTTAATAAAAAAAAAAAAAAGGAAAAGTAACTGAGTGTTGAACTGAGTTGATGAAACTGAAATTGAAATCTACCACACAAAGAATGAAAAATCTACTGTGTGGTAACTGGTGAGTGGTGACACGTCCAGTTTGACCGGTTCAATCAGAAATCAGACAGATGAACGGTCCCAGCACTCTTAAAAAGCAGATGATTTTTAGAACTTCAATTTAGTGACCGATCATGTTCTAAAAACATTGAAAAATACAAACCCAATTCTTTGTTGTCATGTTATTTTTGAAGTGCAATAATTTTCTAGTACAGTTTAGACAGAATGATTAAGTGCCACGTAGGCGAATCCAGCCAGGTACCGCGCCGACAAAACCACTGAATCTAATTCTAAACGTGAATGAATGAAGGGCTGAGAAGAGCCCAAACCTACTTTGTGTTTATTTATCACAAACAAAGAACTCATTCCCCTTTCCAATTTCACCACCAATTTTTTCGGATTAGTCATCGAATTAATTAATTATTATAATTGTTCATTTATGCATTTCATTCATAACTCTTACCCAAACAAACATACACAGAGATTCAACATTCATAGTTTCATAGTCCTACCTTTTTCCTTTTTTTTTTCTTTTTTCTCAACGTTATTATAATAAATTTTATTAGTAATTACCACAACTCTTGAAGGCGGTGGTTGATGTTACGGGCATGTTTGGGATTGAATTACCATGGTAGAATGGAGGAGCTGCCAGGGGCGTTTGGAAGCAGCGCCAGTTTGGCTCTCCGGTTGGGCCAAACAGTCTTTTCCACAGCTTCCCTTCTCTTCATGTGTTTGGATGTTGATTTCTACGGCTACACTGCTTTCTGGTCTCTCTCTCTCTCTCTCTCTCTCTCATGTTGTTCATCTTATTATTATTCACTTGCCCAATTGAGGCTCTTTCTTGTTTTGTCTCTGCTCCACCAAATTTCATGACTTTTCTCAATTTCATCATGCCCCATCAATTTTTTATTTTTTTTACAAGGGCAATTTGCAAGTAATTGATTTGGGGGGTCTTATGTTTTTGTGAGTTGTTGAGATTTTTATGAGTAGAAAATAGAGTTTGGGGGACCATGTTGTGTTTGTCATGAATTGCTGTTTGTGGCAGAAATCAAAGTGATGGAGGATTTATGTAAGTTTGTTGTGGGTGTCAGAGAGTGGTGTACTGTGGGGAGGAGAGAAGCATGAGTGTAGGGAAGTGAGTTGAGGAAGAAATTAAGCCATATAAATTGGATGGCCTATTCAATTAATTGTTCAGGGCTTGCACACATTCATACCAGTGAGTGAGTGGTTTCTTAGTCATTAACCTGCTATAGAAAAAAAAAAAAATATATATATTTTGGAATGGTGAATCTGTGTTAGGTGCTACTGAACTGATTCATTTTTCCAACTTTGGCATTGAAATGCCTTTATGACACTTTAAGGAGGGTTATCGGAAACATTAAGTACTATAAGGTTCTGATTTTGGGTCTGGGAAAGTTTAGATATTTATCTGTGAAGAGTAACCATATTGAATTGACCTGTTAGTGGATTGCCATGTTGCTGGCCTAAGCCATGTAGAAAGTCTATACATTTTTGGCATTTTTGTAGAAAAAATGAAGATAAATTATTTCAAGTTGTTTTTGTTGAACTGAAATCTTTTTGATTCATCGAGTGCATTACAAGGTTGCAGGCACTGTTTTTTTTTTCCCTTACATTTTTCACTTCAGTGTATTAGGATATTTCAGGAAATCAGGAAACTGTATGTAAGTAACCGGAGAATTGTAGAAGATATTGTAATTATGTAATTAGCTGTAATTATCCAAATCAGCATAAATTAGGTAGCTATAATCTTGTATATATTTGTGCCTTTGATAATCAATACACACACAAGTATTTCCCATTGTGAATTACTACCTCTGGTCCTATATATAAGCAATATAGTACAAATCATCAAGATCAAGAAAAGTTTTGATCACATTTGATATTACCATAAATTTAAATTTTATTCCAAAAGTACTCTTAAATTTAAATGTTATAAGTGATAATCTCATATAATATTAATACTCATAATTCATTGAGTGAGTGTCTAATAAATAGAGTTAGTAATAAATTAAGGATATAAAAGATATTTAACTCTGAATAAGTTCGAAAACTGATCATTATTACTTATAATTAGGACCAAAGAAAAATACCATTTGTTACTTATATATAAGCGGAGGTAGTACTATATATGACAATGTTTCTTATTTTCTAATTGCATTATCCATGTAAGGCAATTTCACTGCAACTTGAAACTGTTGGTATGATAACTAAGATGCTGAACTAAATGATCTAGATTTTCTATTTAACATGGTTTGATTGTTATAAGAGGACATATTTCTTTATGAAAAGAGTTTGTGTTTACATAGCAAATTTGTGGTCTAATAACACTTAAATCAGGTAAAAGATTTGGGTATATGCATGTTTTCCTAGTTTCAAAAGGTGCATTGGCAATGTCTTGGGGTTTATCCTGTCTAGCCTGGCTTCTACGCATATGCTTCACTTGAGGTTTTCACCTTTGTCTTTGTTTATGCTATTCCACAGCTACTTGGTAACTGTCATGGGTTTGGTAATTCCCTGGAGCATAACACTGTTGGTTGTAGATGCATACTCTGTCTTTATAAAATGTTTACCCCTCCAACGAAGACTTGTACTGATCGTCTTTCTGGGAGACATGGTATGAACAATTTGTGACCTAAAGAAATTCAAGTCATTGTTGTTTCCATACTATATTAATGCACTAATGATATTACAGTTTTTCTACACCCCAGATTTTGTCATATCTCTCATTAGCTGCAGCATGTTCAACAGCCAGTGTCACAGATCTCCTGCTTGATGCCGATCGATCCTATTGCCCACCAAAGTTATGTGGTAGATATCAATTGTCTGCTGCTATGGCCTTCTTGTCTTGGTTTCTTTCATCAGCATCCTCTCTGTTTAACTTCTGGCTTTTCCCTTCTTTGTAAAATCTATCCTGTTAGCTGCTGTTGATATGTACACCAATGATAAGGGTGCAAGTGACGAAGTAATTTATTCTTGTGCAGATATTTTTTGTTTCCATGTGAATAAAATTATCATGACTATAGACAACAATGCAATAAGTACTTTTCCAATGCAAGAAAAATACAAAAATTCCAAGTATTGGTTCTCAACCGGTTCCTCCTTTTCCCTGTCCATATGTAGCTACTGCTATATGAACCTCAATACCTCTTCTGAATAATCATAATTAAGTGTACATTTATATTCCTGCAAGTTTGGATGCTTGATGCTAGATTGATCACAGAAGAGACTTGGGACACTGATTGAAATGGAATAAGAGAAGAGTGGTAAACCTTTATATATATATATATATATATATATAAGAGAGGTAAACCTTGACGAACTATAAACTTCTTGTTTGTATACTTATGGAATGTTTAGATAATCTAACCTTATCTGTAATTACTTGTAGGAGGAAAAAAAAGTTTCTTTAGTTTATGCATAAACTATTTTGTAGAAGTTCTCTTATATTAGTTTCTCTAAAAGCTAACTTTTAATTTATGATGCTCGGATCCAATATGTGTATTAGATACGATGGGTATCCAACATGGCAATATGATTATTCTAAAACTATATAAGATATGTGTAAGATACATGTCTAGATATGTATAAAAATCATAAAAACATGGTAAATATATAATTGAAATTTTGTAAATCCAAATTAAGAACATATGTTTTGGACATTATGAAACACAAGAATTATAAATCATTGTCATCATAAATTATTTCTTATTATTTGTAAATAAAAATTAAGAATAGTACTATCAATCTCATTCCTTTGTTGAAATCATCTATAAAGAGGTCAATTTTCATTTTTTGTTCATTAATAGGCAATGCCTTCATCTTTCTATATTATACATGCTTATATATGTCTTGTGTAGTTGTATTGAATTTTCATAAATTTTATTATAGGCTTGGATACTTTATCAATATGTAATGGTAAAGTATTCAAGATTGTTAGTATCGAATAGGGATCAAATATAGATATTTGAAGCAAATTGAAGTATCGGTTACTTTTCGTTTATAGAGAAACTAATTTCATTTAGCTTATGGATAATCTTATTATATTTTTTTTCTTATTTGATTCTCCTATAAATGTTTGTGGATAAGTTTAATATAAAAAGGTTTTCTTGATTTTCATTGATCAAATGCATTGGTCATGCTTTTCAGTTTTCATTCGTTACAGAAAGATAAATATAGAGCGTACAGAAGGTTCTAGTCTCTGTACATTGGCGATGGAGAAATTGATAAAAAGAACAGGGTATAAAGTGAATGCAAGAAGGGGAAAGATTTTTCTATTATTTGTATCATATGCTTGATGTTAATAAGAAGATGCTGTATAGGAACGTACGGATAGACTATGAAGTTTAAATTTCAAGATAAATTTCATAATTATGTTTCAACGGATAAGTAGAAAGGAGATTTCAGTACTTCAACAAATTAGTCTTTAATTTTGGGTCAAAGAATACCTTAGATCACTCAAAAAAGAAAAAAAAGAAAAGATGAGTGGAGTAATCATTGGAGATTAGACAATTGTTAACGGACCTAAATCCTCTCCAATGTAAGTTCTCTACTTTATCCTCATTCCTTCATCATTTATTTTCCTTTTTATTTTTATTATTTTGTGCTTTTGCTTGTAATTTTCTGGACAGGAGAGAATATATTTTCGATTCCTAGCTGACAGACTAACTTTACATTACAACCATTGAATATCTTTCCTTTCGGTGACAGAATATCAAGATTTTTTTCTCTTTACCTAAGAAGGCCATTACATTTCAGTGACTACAAAATATCAACAATCAGCAAAACAATAGTGAACCCAACTTCAACATATGTCCAGAGCTTCCAAAGTTTCAAGGGCTAAGTTGCTCGAACTTCACTTTCATTGTGTTTAATAGTTATAACAAAAAGCATTTCGCATAAAATAGTTGCAAGAAAAGTTTGGTTTGACAATTTTTTTTCCTGAAACTACCTAATGGGGTATATTTTAAAAAATTATCCAATTAAGGCTAAGTCTTGGATGCCAATTACAACTTCTTTTGAGTGAAAGTCAAACACCAATTTATGAATTTTGAATTTTTTTTTGTTTTCTTTTTAAAAGTAGTAAAAGCTTCTTCCACTTCATCGTGAAATCTGCTTTTTTAGAAGTTATAGATGGACTTGCAATTTCTTAATTTTCCTTATTAACAATGTGTTGATACGAGTGATTTGGACTCATCGTTTTAAGTAAGATTTCAAGATTCGAGTCTTGTAAATAAAAAAAATATAATTGAAAGAAAAAATCCTATTAAAGGGGTTACATAAATTCTCTATTAACAAAGTTAATAAATATTGCACAATAATATTATAATAATGTTTTTATAAGCTGAAAATAGATGTCGTAGAACATGTTTGAGACTTCTTTATAAAAAAACATTATTTTATTTTATAGGTTTTAGTTTAAGTTTAAGTTTTTGTTTAATATTGTTACAATTTATGAATTAATTATTTTGTAAAATAAGTATTATAAAAAAATTAATTAATATAATTATTTTACTATTAAAGACAAAAAACGTAAATCGGTGAGAAAAGTTTAAAAGAAAAGGAAAATTAAGAAGTTGTGGGATTACGACCTTTGAAAAGAAAAAAAAATCGGATTCTCATACAATTAGAAAAAGTGGAATCAATTTTCACGATTTCTCAGTAATGATAAAATTACCTATTAGGGATAGGTCTTAACACCTATTACGACTTTTGAGTTAGAAGTAATAACATTTGTTACGACTTTTTTGTTTAACTGAGATCATACAATTATTTATGATTTCAGTTAAATTTCATTTTTTACAACTTTAAAGTCGTAAGGATTTTTTTTGTTTTTTTGATTTTATGACTTTAGAGTCGTAAATTTTTTTTTTTTTAATGGTTTACAACTTTACTTTAAAGTCGTAAACCAATTTTTTTTAATGGTTTACGACTTTGAAATCCTAAACCAGTTTTTTTTTTATTTAATGTTTAAGTTAATTTATTTTTCAAATTTATATTATTTTACGCTTTTTTCTTTTTTAAAAAAATTAAAAATTATTTAATTGTATAATAAATAATATTAATTTGACTTATTATTAGTATATTTTTTATGATTTTATTTGATATGTTATTAATTTATTTTAATGTTTTATTATTTAAAACACGTTATATATTTTTAATATTGTTTTATTTAAATGTTTTTGTTTATTTAAAATTTAGATAATCTATTAATAAAAATACATATTAAAATTAAAAACAACATAATTAATACATTAATATAAAATGCACAATAAAAATGAAAGAAAAGCATAAAAAGTACAAGTTATATTAGTCATGTACTTAATTGTATCGACAGTTAGTACAATTATGTCATTTACTTTTACATAATGAGCATTTTTTAGACCTATTTGGAATTAATTCGTCCATCTCATTATGTATTCGAGTAGTGACATGTCGTTGTTTTGAAGGACTAGACATAAAATGTGGACCTAAATATTGAGGCCATATATTTTCGCTTCCAAGGGAATGAAAGTAATATTAATAAACTTTGAAAATGTTTTTCAACTTGTATATAGGGTCAACAAACTCATCATAATTTAAATTGCAAAAAATACACACTGCAATTGCATGCGAGCAAGATAGTCAAAGTGCTTGAAATTGTCCACAACCACACAATCATTCATTCAATTTGACTGTGCATGTCATTGCTCATCAACCAAGTCACATATTTGCAATTTCTTAAACCTCAAACTCCATTGTTTAAATATAATCAATTTTTAAAGTCTTAACAAAAACAAATTTCTTACTACTTCAAAGTCGTAAAAAAAATTTTAACTGAAATCATAAATAATTTTACAATTTCAATTAAAAAAATAAGAAGTAGTAACAATTGTTACGACTTCTAACTCAGAAATCATAACATATATTACGACTTACTCTCTTTTGGATAATTTTTTAAAACATACTTCCAATCGTAAAAATTAACCCCCTTCTGATAAAAAAAAGCCCCACTTACCTTGGTCGGATAATTTTTTGAAATATACCCTTATTTGGTAATTTCAAAAAAAATTACCCACTCTTGCTAAAAACGCCAAAAAGTTCTCACTTCATGATATATATTTGAAATAGCTTATGAATAACTTATTTAGACTCATCTTATGTTGTAAGTGTTTGCAAGAATGTTAAAGAGAGCTTATATAAATATCTTATGACTTATCCTTAAAATATTTTTAGCTTATTTTCATAAGTTCTCCAAGATATTTTATAAGAATAGCTTATGCGGAAATTATAGAAACACCCAACTTTAAATTGAGTCAAATATATGCTATGTGCGTTTTTTTTTCTGCCACCAATTTCTTCATGACTCTCAAATACACCCATGCATTGATTATGAAATAACGAGTATCATATTTTATTAAATGCGTGAAAAATTAATATAAATATTAACTTTTATACAAAACAAACTATAATTATTTATTATTAGATTTTTTATATGTTTTATACCGAATAAAGTATCCGGTCACGACAAAAGGACACCTAGCGTGCTCAAACCGAGCACACCTTCTTCGATCACATATCCACATATACATCTCAACCTTCAACATGTACGAGCAATGAGCACCATTCGACCATGATTATCACCCCTAAATCCACTTAAGGATAATCACTCATTTAAGGGTATCTAAGTATGATTAGGATGAGTATTACTCGATGGATAATCATGATGTGACAAACCCATAGACCTCAAGTCCAACAAGGTTAGTATAAAAAAGGGTGAACCCCCTAAGTAATGGGATTGATTCATTCTCATATACTCATTATATATCATTGATAACTCTGAGTCGAACTTTCACTTAAGTGTTAGAGTTCCTTTTGAAGGTACCAGCCCCTTCGCTCTACCAAATACTCATGCACTTGAGGCCTCAGCAAGGAACATCAAGTAGATGACCCTTCGGCTCAATAAACCCTTCAGCATAGTAAGACACCCTTCGGAAGAAGGACGAGTACCCATTCCATTTGTGACAGAAACATTTTGGCGCCCACTGTGGGGTCGAGTAACATATATCTCGACCCTAAGAATTTATAACTATAACAAGAACTGAAACAAACACAGCAGTAATGGAGCAACCGGCTAATCACCACAACGAAGATGTTCATGTAGAAGATCTGATCGACCTGTCTTTTATGGTCAAGAAACTATAGGTTTAGGTCTCTAAGATGCAAAAACACCACGCTGAGGAAATCGTTACCCTTCGGCGTGAGAACGCACACCTCTGAAAGGCACATAGATCACGACAACCTGAGGCTAACTTGCTGGGAGGAGGAAAGGTCGAGCATGCCCAAAGGACATATACCCATTCCCAAACATTGACCGATTGGTCAATAGAGCAGACAGGCACAGGATGTTGAGTTTTCTATATGCCTATTTCGGCTACAATCAGATAAGGATGGACCCTACGGATAATCACTTAGTTAAGGATACCTAAGCATGATTAGAAGAAGTATTACTCAACTGGTAATCATGACGTAATAGGCCCATAGACCCCAAGCCCAATAAGATTATTATAAAAAGGAGTGAACCCCTCTAGAGAGATTGATTTGTTCTTACATACTCATTATATATCATTGATAGCTCTGTGTCGAACCCTCATTTGAGCATTTGAGTGTCTTTTATAGGTATTATCCTCTTTGCTTTGTTGAATACTCATGCACTCGAGACCTCGACAAGAAACATAAAACAAATAATCCTTTAACTCAATAAACCCTTCGCTAGAAGAATGAGTACCTGTTTCATTTGTGACAGGAACATGTTTTTTTATCTTTTTCACTAAAAATATAATTTAAGTAAACATATTTGTATTTTATGTTGCTAGTAATTTCTTATATGTTTCCTTCTATGGGTAGTGGTTGAATTTTTTTATAATAATTTACTATTATTATATACTTATATTTCTTTATACATGTGAATAAGCTTATATATTGATTTTATGGTATGTGTGCGTCATATATAATTTTAACACCTAAGTTTATATTTTAGTATATCTTGGTTATTAAATATTTTAGTTTTTAGTATTATCTATAGTTGTACGGTGAATTATTTTATGGCACTAATTTTAAATTTATTATTCATAAATTTTAATGATTTTTTTATAACGTGTGCCACTGTCACATGATTTTTTTTAAAAAAATTATCATATCTTAAAAAAATTAAAAAATAGATAAACAGTTATTAGTGATTTTATTTTGGTTAAATTACTCATTTGATTTTTATAGTTTCACCATTCATACCTCTTAGTCCTTATAATTTGAAAGTGATTTTTTTAGTCCCTAAAGTTTACATTTTAATTCTCTTTTAGTTTCTATAGTTTTAAAGTGATTTTTTTAGTCTTTATAGTTTGTATTTTAATTCTCTTTTATTCTTATAGTTTCAAAGTGATCTTTTTAGTTTCTATAATTTTTATTTTAATTTACTTTTAGTCCTTACTACAAAAAAATATATAAAAATAATTAACTACAAATTAGTTATAAATTATCAACTATTTTTTTATTACAAATTAACTTGCCATAAATTAGTTACAAATTACTTGTTAATATTTTTGTAGTTAATTGTAATTGATAATATTACTCATATTTTGATGGTAAGGACTAAAAAAGAATTAAAATATAAAGTATAGGGATTAAAAATACCACTTTCAAACTATAGAAATTAAAATGGAAATAAAATGTAAATTATAAGAACTAAAAAAATAATTTTTAAACTACAGGGACTAAAAGAAAATTAAAATATATACTATAAAGATTAAAAAAATCACTTTAAAACTATAAAGATTAAAAGTTAGAAATGATGAAATTACATGCACATGACTAATTAAACCTTTTTATTTTTAATACTTTTGTGATACATATAATCGTATACTGACTATTTAGTTATTTTTGAATTTTTTATTTATTTTTAATCATGATTTATTTTAAATGGTATAACATATAATTGAATTTTAAACACAAAATTATGTAAGAACTTATCAACGTATATATTCAAACACAAATGTTTTATTGAATTTTAAGCACTTATAAAATAAGTTTTTATATAATAAGAACTTAATTAAGAAAAAATCTTGATCAAACTATTTTTCCAAACGGAAGGTGTCAATCTGTTACAAAAGGTGAAGCCGAATCCGAACCACACTAATTATTGTTTTTCTGTGTAATTCATCATTAGATAATGTCAGCAAAGTTCCTTGACAGCTTCCAAATCGCCAATATGAAGTGTTTCCCTTTCACAACTTGGCATGTATATGTAGATTATTATATAAAAATTTCATGGAAAAGGAATGAAAGCAACAATTTCTTTAATTAACGTATATAATCTTTTTGAACCCATATTTTTATTGTTGGATAAATTGTCACGCAAGTTTCACCAAATAATTTGAGTCTAGTATCTATTAGTAGGGCTAGCAAGATATTTCATTTAATAAATAAAGAGCTTTGAAAGAGAGTATCAAAGAACATGTTTATTCTCATCATGAAAAAAAAATGTTAATAGTACTTTGTAGGAATTAGGTTCAATGTAGAAACTAGAATCCCATCATCATGTCCGATTCCAACCTCTTTATCTAGGAGCTAAACGTCTCATTTAGCTTCCAAAGATTCAGACTCTTATCCATCAGCCATTTTCTTCGTCATCATCGTATAATTTACTCATAATAAATCAATGATTATTCCAATCATGACATGTTACTCCCTCAACATTCATGCTTTTCTTGTGATGGAGGGACCCTGCGTGATGATAATCTTGCTCAATAATGGAGATCATAATCTTGTGGCATTGATGCATCTAGGCTAAATGAATTGGATTTTGAAACAAATTAGTTTGTGAAAGCAAATAATCTTCCTCACCAACCGGCAATAACACATTGAACATAATAATATATTATGTACTTAAGACATGAACACAAACAACAAACCTTATCAAATTTTATGTCAGTCTATTAATTAGATTTTGAAGCCTCTTTGACGTTTTAAACACAAGCACAATGTATGGTGTTTGGCATATCTTCGACCAAATCGGATACTGAATTTTATAAAGTTGGGCATTGTCATTACCGCGAAACTTCATTTCTCCTCAACAGATTCAGAAGATACACACATAATACTAGACCAATTATTTGATCGAATATATTATATTTCTAATGACCTCCAATTTAGACTCAAAAAGTATGTAATCATATAACTATAATATAATATTCAAATATAGTACTTCGGGTACTTTATGGTTATTTATATTACGACTAAAAAGGGAAATAATTATGATATGCAAACACCAGGGGCACGTAGAGCTAAAGATGTTTATTGGCGTAGTTAAAAGTTAAAGTATGATTAAAAAAATGGGAAGGGAAAACAATACTAGAGAAAAGTCTTAATTTATCAAAGGTTTAATAAGTTGATTAAGTAAGTTAATATCCTTCGTCAGTAAAACTTTTCTTATTAGTTAACTATATATATATATATATATATATATATATATATATATATATATATATATATATATATATATATATATATATATATATCACTTAATTAGATCGTCGATTGAAAAATTTATTTGTTTGTGTACAAGGTAGTGGTAAGATTCTAACTCTAAGATTTCATGCTCCTAAAGTTATATCTCGTGCAAAAGACGAAAAAGTATACCTGAAGGAGTTTACTTTCACTAGGTTTTTGACCAAATATATATATAACGGCGGCGTTTAATTTATTTAGTGCACAGACTTGGTGGGGGGAAAACAATTGTTTGAAAATCTTGATTTGTTGTTTTCTTTAGTGAATTCTCACTTTCTGCTGAATTAAGGGTGACATTAGAGTATATTCCGATTGTACAAGAACAGTAGGTTCCGCATTAATTTTTCTGGCATGACTTTTCAAAAGTTTTGTAGTTAAGGAAAATATGGTTCCAGTCATAACTGAGTTCAAATTAAGGGTACTCATACTCAGTATTAGAAAAATGTAATTTTTTACTAAATCTCTGTACCAGGTATTGGTCTTATTATACTCTTATTGAAAGAGGAGAAGCTCACGTCCTAAACATTTCTTTTTTTCATAAAATTATAGAAAATGCTGCTACAGATCGAAAAGGCATAAACCACAAAAAACTGGAAGAATTTTTTTTTTCCTTGTCAACCATGCACAAAAGATTTATTTGGTTAACTACAAGGAGAGTTAAGTTAAACAATTAGTCCTAATAGTTTTCAGTTTACACTAATTAAATTGGGCCATAACCCATACTTATATTTTTTTAACTGCCAAAACAACATATAATATATAGATGATGAAAAAAATAAAGGGGTACCCGAGGTACCTGCATGCAGCAAGTTAAACCATACATATCAGCTGTCATAGTTCTTGACCCCTCCCTTTCAATACCATAATATGAATTTTACTAGAGTTCTAACAGTATAACATAAAAAACCATTAGCCTCAAGAGGCTCACAGCAAAGCCATGTACATATTAACAAGTATTACTCAGACCCCTGCACAATTAAGACCCCTTAGGCAGATATAGTATCAGAAATAGAATTTGCATACCCTTAAAACCTCAGCCCTGCACAAACTACTCTTATCAGATCGTAGTTTGTACCCTAGAAATAGCCCGTACTTACGTGATATGTATATTGTCATCATTTTATTTAATACGAAACACTTTTTTAATGTTGTGCGTTTGATTAGCCATGATATATTTTTTGAATTAAAGTTTCCCTTTTTTAGTTACGGTAGGACTTTCCAAACTATATAAGAATTATTTACAAATATAACATTTAATGAAATAACTTAATTAAATATTTTTTACTCAAATTTTAATTACAAGGATTTAAATAAATTTATATATAAAAAAAACATTTGCAACAGAAAATTGAATAAAACTAAATTCAAAATATTTTTTACAAAGATTAATTATGATGTCATTTTACTTGGTTAAAATATTATTCAAGCTCATTATTGCTGGGAAGATTTGAGAAATTCAATTCAGATAGAAAAACATAAATGATAAAAATAGAAGAGAGATATCACGTAAAAGTGTTAAGTTTATTGCGAATAATAGAATATACAGTAAAGGAGTTCAAAGAACTCTCAAGTTCTCTGAACAGAGAATACTAAGCTCTCCTTGTAAAGGAGACAATAGCTAATTGTCTAACCAAAAATGATTACAGCAAAAAAATAGAAAACAGTTACGACATAGTCTATGTTAAAGAACCACCAAACTAGACATTCCCTTCTATGTTACTGGTCGCTCCCTTCTACGTTACTAGACGTTCCACCAGATTACAAAGGATTGAATGATCTATACAGAAGACAAGAGTATTGCACCAGACAACCGTTGTCGTCCACCCTATCTCTATCATCCATCATCCAACAATCAACAATCCCCACCTTGATTCAATAATATTTCTGAATTACAAGTAACTCAGTTCATTTCCAGCAATCTACGTTAAGTAGATCTAGACAATGCATGAACTTGCTTCTTGAAACAGGCTTCGTGAACATATATACTAAATTCTTCTTCATAGCAACTTTCTAGACTTCAACCCTCTTTCCAGAATGGATGAAGTGGTAACTAATGTCAATGTACTTAATCCTCTCATGATGGACTTGATCCTTGGCTAAACAAATTACACTCAGTTTGTCAGAAAAAAATGATAGCCTTTTCTTACAGAAATCCAAGATTGCTAATTAGACCTTTCAGCAAGATCTTTTCCTTTGTTGCTTTTGCCAGAGTCATGTACTCTACCTCTATAGTGGATAGTCATTGTGGGCTAAAGTGTTTCCTTCCAACTAACAAGAGAATTGTCAATTATGAATGCATACCCAGTCACAGATTTCCTTGCATCCAAATCTAATGGATAGTCAAAATTTGAGTAACCAACGATAGCACAGGACATGTCTCCATGGTATACGAGTCCAATATCAGTTGTACCCTTAAGGTACCTGAGTATACGTTTCACAACTTGCTAATGTTTCTTCCCAGGATTACCCATATACCTACTCACAACATTGACTACTTGTGTTAGGCCTGGTCTAGTGTGTACCATAGCATACATGAGACTGCCTACAACACTTGCATAAGAAACAAGAGGCATGTACTCTTTTTCTGATTCTAATTGTGTAGTGTTGAGTTCAGATAGACAAATGGACACTATCATAGGAGACTAGTTTTGCAGATGCGGTCTCAAAACAATTCAGCACTTTCTGAGTGTATTCCTTCTGACATAGTAATAGCTTCTTCTAGACTTGATCTCCACACCAAGAATCTTTTCAGCAACTCCCATGTCCTTCATCTCAAATTCATTACTAAGTAGTGACTTCAGCTTCTGAATTGCCAACAAATTTTGAGATACTATCAGCATGTTGCCCACACAGAGTAATAGATAGATGTGGAAACTATTCTCCACCTTGCTATGATAAACACAAGTCATAGGGACTTCTGCTGTACCCATGAGAAATGATGAACTCATTGAATCTCTTGTACCACACTCTTGATGATTGCTTTAGCCTACAAAGAAATCTCTTCAATCTATAGACAAAATTTTCATTTCCTTCCACCTCAAAACCTTCAAGTTGTTGCATCAAAATGTCTTACTCTAGTCTTCCATAGAGAAAGCCATTTTTGACATCGAGTTGTTCTAACTCCATGTCTAGAGTTGCCACTAAGGCCAACAAAACACTTGTCAAGGTGTGTCAAACTATTGGAGAGAATATCTCATTGTAGTCCAGTCCTTCCTTTTGACTGTAGTCCTTAGCTATGAGATGTGCTTTATAACGGATGACTTCTTCAATGAACTATCAAGATTTCTTCTTGAAGATCCACTTGCACCTCACTACTCGTTTACCTTCATGCGACTAAACTAAATCTCAAGTCTGGTTCTTTTGAAGGAATTTCATCTCTTCATTCATAGTTATTGTCCACTTTTCAGCTTCATAATAGGTAATTGCTTCCAGATAAGTGATTGGTTTGAATAAATCGATTTTTTCTACTATCTATAGTGCATAAGACACTATATCAAAGTCATATTTTTCAAGAGCTTTGACTTGCCTTTGTGACTTTCTGGGTGTTGTGGTTTTGGGATGCTTCGAATGGTTTTGACTCATCTAGTCAGTCCCCTTAATTGGTTCTGAATTTTGATGTCGAGGTTTCATTTGAAGATCCTAATCAATCTCATGAAGTGCTTCAAACTACTTCTGATCACTAATGTTTTTGATTGTTGAGCTCTAAAACTCCACTTGCTTAATGACATCCTCGGTCTTGACCAAGTCTTCATTACATTTAGAATGTAGCATAGAGAGTTCGTCAAAGATGACATCTCTACTCAGAATGTCCTTTCTTTCAGATGGAGACAAGACTTGAAATCCTTTAACTCCATCTCCATAGCCCATAAATAATCCTTTCTTGGCTTTGGGCTCCAACTTACCTTCATTTACGTGATAGTTGGACATCCAAATACCTTTAGCATTAGGTATTTAGTTTGTTTGTTAGATCATACCTCAGTAGGGGTCTTAAAGTCTATGGCAATGGACAATGATCAATTCATGAGATAACATGTTGTGTTCACTACCTCAACCCAAAAACTCTTATTCAAGCTTGAATTGAATAGCATGCATTTGGCCTTTTTCAGCAAGGTCCTATTCATCCTTTCAGCTACTCTATTTTGTTGCAGAGTATAGCATACAATAGGCTATCTTGCCATGCCTTTATCTCTACATAATTCATTGAATTCAATAGAACAAAATTTCAAGCAATTGTCAATCCTAAGATACTTTCTCGTCTTTTTTGTCTCGTTCTTCATAAAAATCGTCCAATGCTTGAAAAATTTGAAAGCTTCAAATTTCTGCTTCATCGTGAATACATATGTCATCTTGGAGTAATCATTGATGATGCAGAGGAAATACCTTGCCCCTCCTAGTGATGGAACTCTCATAGGCTCCCAGTAGTCAAAATGTACGTAGTTCAATATGACCTTTGTTTTGTGCACAACCTTTGGGAACTTCATTCGGTGCTACGCTTCCCATAGAGGCATTACTCACAAAACTAAAGCGGTTCCAGCTTGTGATTTCCAAATAAGTCTTGCTTACTTGGAATATCCAAACCTTTTTCATCCATGTGACCCAGACACAAATGCCCAAAGAATTATCATACGAGACATTGGACGTATGACTTCCAGGTTGTGAAACAGCAAAGGAAAAACTGTCACATTGAATCCTTGAAGGATATACAAATTTTCTTGCTTGGTTTCCTACATTACCACAAACTTTCCTTTCCCTCTGATCTGCATAACTCCACCCTCAACCAACAAGAAAAACTTTTCGAATCCATGGCACCCAAAGGTACAAGATTTTTCTTAAGCTTTGAAATGTGACGAACTTCAGTTAAGATTCTAACAACAACATCTTGCATTCTGATTTGTACAAAACCTATACTGATGGACTTATAAGGAGCATCATTACCACTAGACTTCTTCTAATATGTCACAAACCAATGTTTGTGTGGACACATATGATAAGAACAACCTGAGTCTAGTACCTATTGTTCAAAATGTTGTTGTAGTTGTTCACCAACAATCAGAACCAAATCATTTTCCGATGAGGTATCATTCTGAACAAGAGCAACAACGAAATATTTCTTTGCTTTCTTTGGATAGTCTCACTTCCAATGACCCGATTCTTTGTAGTAATTGAAGATGTCCTTAGGATCATCTTTGCTCTTCTTGCCACCTTTTCTCTTTCTTCTTCTTCTGCCCTTAAGTAGAATCAGTCACCAATAATCCGAACGCATAGGCTTTATCACCATTCCTAGACACCTTTAGTTGAAGCTCTCTAGAATAAAGACTAGACTTGACTTCTTCAAGTGTGATGGAGTCCTTACCAACACTAAGAGAACTCACAAAATTCTCATAGGGGGGGAGGAAGAAAGGCTAACATAATCATTGTCATATCTTCATCTTCCATCTTGACATCAACGTCGTATAGCTCCATCATAACAGAGTTTAGCTCATCAAGATGTTCCTTCAGTGTCATAGCTTTCCTTATTTGGAATCCAAGAAAATTTCATTTCAAAAGCAACTTATTGCATATTGATTTCATCATGAAGAGTTTCTCCGATTCAAGCCTAAACCCAATAACAGTCAGTTCTTCAAAAACTTCATAAAGGACCTCAACAGACAAAGATAAGAGAATTAGCAAATGCGCCTTTTCCTCTTGTAACTTAAGCACTAACTTATCAATCTTCGACGATAGACCGTACAGAGGAGCCTAAATGTCTGGTTCTTCCAACAAGACTCACATCTTGATGCGCCAAAGGTTGAAGTTATTCTTCCTTGTAAATTTCTCAATCTTGATTGTGTTAACCATCTTCACAAATAAAATCTTGAAGACGCAACACAAATAAATACCAAACAAAATGGTTGATCAGTGATGACTTGATCTACCATAAAATAGATGTGAAAATAATCTTGAACCAAAGCTCTAGATATCAATTTGTTAGGAGGATTCGAGAAATTCTATTCAAATAGAGGAGCATAAATGATAAAAGGAGAAGAGAGATGTCGTGCAAAATTTTTAAGTTTACTGCGAATAACATTCAATGAAGGGGTTCAAAACAATCTCAAGGTCTCTGAACCCAAAATACAAAGCTCCTTGTAAAGGACACAACAACTAATTGTCTAACCAAAAATGGTTACAACAGGAAAAACAAAAAACATTATAGTTACAATGACCTATATTAATGAATCACCAGACTGGACGCTCCCTTCTACGTGACTAGACGTTCCACGATATTGTAAAGGATTGGATTACCTATTCAAAAGATAAAAATACTAAACTAGACGACCATTGTCGTCCATCTTATCTCTATCGACCATCGTCCAACAATCAACAACTATCATGTAAAATGTTAAATTATAATTGTTCAAAATTATAGTAAAGTAGTTAGAGATCTACATTTTTTTAAAGAAGATAAATTAAAAGGAAATTTTGTACAAATTTCAAAATTAAAAAAAAAAGATAGGACCACGTGGATAAGTGTAATGTTCAAAATTGGAGATAGATTTTTTGATAAAGATGAACCTTAGATGAGGATATTTTATACTTGAAACAAAGATAATGCAGTCTTTTCATGTAATTAAAATTTTTTTCCCTAATCGGGTAAGTTACATTCTCACTTTTTCTATGGAGAAGTTTTTGTGAGAAATCAAACTAGAAATATTTTCAAGAAATATTTTTTTTTTCCAGAATCTTATTTTTCAAAGTGATAATTTTAGAAAAATAGGAACAAACCAAAAACTAATTTTTATCAAATATCTTTAGAGACCAAAAATACATTCAACTTTATGTTATTATATATTATTTAAATTATTTGTTTAAAATAACTAACTTATGCTTTTAATAATCTTTAAAAAAAATAAGTGTATTGAAATCATCCCTTCTCTAATATTTAAAAACTCTTAGATACCATATAGCATGTACGTGTTAAAGTCAAGACGATTGATGTCCATTTTTTTGTATAAATAACAAGGCATTAAGAATTAGGTTATTTATAAAATTACACTTTCTATGATTTTCAAAACTCCAAAATTTCCTCATTACTTATATGAATATTGAATTGCATGGATTCAAACCGTATTTTGACACCCCGAAATCCATATTTCTTCAACAAGAGTTCAAGATCAAGACGTCTCTAAAGATTTTAAAATTTTCAAACATTAGACAAATAGTAAGATTTTTTTTGGTATTTAACCTAAATGAAATAATAGTAAATGTTATATTATTGGGAAGTTAAAAATTATTCTATATTCTTAATATAAGCATGATCTTTGTTTATGATGCATAATTATTTAAATGGATTGTTTATCTTGAATTTTGGGGACCTACAATGCTATACATATTTAAGAATTTTATACAAAAATTTACTCATGTTAAAGTTGTTAGATTAGGTGTGTAATTTACTCATATTAAATTTTGTGATTGAAAGAATGATGTTTTTTATTGGTACGAATTAGTTAAAACCCACTTAAGCACCGTATTATCTCAAGTCATATGTTTCAATGAAATAAATGTAAAAATTCTTAAGGGGTTTCCTAGACTATCAATGATAGGAAACAACAGGATCTTGAAACCTATGGTTCTCACAAACAATCAATAAACAATAATAGATAATGATATGTACCTTTCTCCATTAGGAAGACTTGTATCTTTCTCCATAGGAACTTCTCTCCGGTGTACTTTGATTTCCTTGAAAGATGAGAGAAATAAGATTTCACTTCCTTTGGCCTTTCTTTTCTGCCTCTCTCCGTTCGTGATGGCTATGGGTGAGAGAGAACACTTTTCTGGTCAGGAAGGGGACCTTATTTCACGTTAGTGGGTATTAACCCCCTTTTATAATCACTACTCCCATCAAGTAGCAGTTAGCTCTAGAAACTTCTCCTATTAAGCCCAATTACAATTTAGTCATTAATCGTTAATTTTTTACTTATTAGTCCCTACATAAGTCGCATGCCTCTCACATGAGACATTAATTCTTATATTCTCCCACTTGGCTCATGTGACATTAATAAACATTATGGACTAAATAAATAAATAGATTAACTAACATAATGCGCATTAAAATTGACTAAATTGTTCTATACATTGGGTACATCATAATTTCATGATTAAGAATAGGAACCAATTCGAGTCATGGCGGTTGTACATCATTTAATCGACATAGTCCCTTCCATGTACTACAAATTAGTCTTCTCCTTAATATGACCATTAGTTAGGAGTACATAATTGGTCCAACATAATATCTTCATTCAAGACAAAACCTATTAACATTACTCTAACACAAACATGCACGCAAACATAGAGAACAGGTAATCATAAACATATCATAATTGAGCTCAGAGTGTCAGCAAAATTATATAAGGTAAATTACACTTAATGATCATCAATAACAATAATGCCCATACTTTCAACATGTTCTATAATGTCTTGGGCAATAATCCCTTATTCAAAGGGTCAACTATCATAAGGTTTCTGCTAATATGTTCTATTGATACTCTTTGTTTCTGAACTTCTTCCTTCACGACAAAGTACCTCAATTTCATATGTTTAGCACCCGTAGAGTACTTGTCATTCTTACAAAAAAATATTGTTGCGGAGTTATCACAATACATTTTCAGCGGCCTAGCAATACTGTCGACAATTCCAAGCCCTGAAATAAAGTTCCGTAGCCAATTAGCCTGAATTGTAGCCTCAAAACATACTACAAATTCAGCTCTCAGATGCAACAACATCTGATGCATACAAAATTACTTTCATTTGTTTTCGTTCCATATCATTTCTAGGACATTGTGCGAGACTAACTCTGTCTCATTTCTAAATTAGAATAAGTGATGTTAAACACCTTTCCATCTTGAATCTCTCTAGCACTTTATCAATATTACTTTCTGAGATAAGCCTAACAATCCTTGTGATCTATTATGGAATATTTCTATCCCTATCACATAGCTTACCTCACCCATATCTTTCACTTCAAAGTTTCTAAAGAGAAATTTCTTAGTCTCATGAAGAAGACCAAGATCGTTAGCTGCAAGCAAGATATCATCAATATACAGAATTAGAAAATAACCTTACTCCCACTGACCTTCAGATACATACACTGATAAACAGTATTTGCCTTAAATCTAAAGGAAACAATGACATCATTAAACCTCAAATACCATTGGCGGAAAGCTTACTTTAAGACTGTATATTGATTTCTTTAGTATGCACACCATGTGTTCATTTCCTTCAACTGAGAACCCCATTGGTTGGTCCATACAAACATTCTTCTCAATCTCCATTAAGAAATACAGTTTTCACATCCATCTGATGTAGCTCCAAGTCATAATGGGCTACTAATGCCATGATAATACTGAAAGAATCCTTTCGTGAGACCAGTAAAATGTCTCTTTATAATCAATGTCATCTTTCTGAGTAAATTCCTTAGCAACAAGTCTAGCCTTGTAACGTTCAAGGTTGTCATGAGAGTCACGTTTAGTCTTGAAGACCCACTTACAACCAACTCTCTTACAACCCTTTGGTAATTCTATAAGGTCCCAAACACCATTATGTTCCATGGAATCTATCTCTTCTTTCATGGCATTTAACCACTTCTCAGAACTATCACAACTTACAACTTGTGAAAACAAAACTGGATCATTATCATTAACGCTTAAGTTTGTTTCTGTTTCATGTAGGTATACCACATAATCATTCAAAATAGTTGGTCTCCTTTCTCTTTGAGACCTCCTTAATGCTACTTCTTGTGGTTCTTCCATAATAGGTTCATTGTGCATCATGGGTTCATTATTGTGTTGCTCCTCTTCATTAATTTTGTAACAACAACTAAAAGGAGCAATCACATTACTGCTAGAGGCCCAAGCTAAAAGGACTTGCACTCTAACTTCTTTAATTTCCACTTCTCGTGGAACTGTACTCCCACTGATTTCATCATTTCCAATGAACCTTGCATTTCAAGTTTTGACAATTCTCATACTATGATTAGAACAATAAAACATATACCCTTTTAACTTTTCTGGATAACCAATGAAATATTCACTGATTGTTCTTGCATCCAATTTTCTTTCTTGTGGATTATAAATCCTTATTTCTGCCTAGCAACCCTAAACATGCAGATGCCTTATACTAGGTATCCTATTTGTCCACAGTTCAAAAGGTGTCTTTGGAACTGCCTTACTAGGAACCCTGTTCAACAAATACATGGTAGTTTTCAAGGCATACATCCACAAAGATACAGGTAAATTCTAATTGATTAACATACTCCTAACCATATCCATTAAAGTTCTATTACGCCTTTCTGATACATCATTTTGTTGTGGTGTATCGGGAATTGTGTATTGCACACAAATACACGTTTCTGAACAAGCTTAGCAAATGCACCTGGATGTTGCCCAGTTTCATCATATCTTCCGTAATACTCATCACCTCTATCATATCTAATAATTTTCACATTTATGTCTAATTGCCCTTTTACTTCATTGTAGTAAATTTCTAAGGCATCCATTGCCTAAGAAATCTCGGGTGGTAAGTAGACATAACCATAACGTGAATAATCATCAACAATGGTGATAAAGTATCCCTCCTTTCTGAAAGAACTAACATCAAAAGGTCCACAAATATCAGTATGCACAATTTCAAGAAGCTGAGTGCTTCTTGTAGCTCTTTTCTTTGTATGTTTTGCTTGTTTTCCCTTAATACAACCCACACAAATATTTAGATCCATAAAATCTAGATAAGGAAGAATTTCATTCTTTATTAATCTTTCCATCCTTTCTCTAGAAATGTGACCTAAACGTTTATGCCATAAGAAAGCAGATCGTTCATTCACTAAACTACGTTTAGTGCCAACATTATGATGCAGAGTTGAAACAGTTTCAGCATACAAACTGTCTATTTCCAATTTATATAAATCATCACAAGAATACCAGTACCAATGAGATGATTATACTTAAATAAATTGAAACATCCATTACCAAAATTAAAAGAGTATGCAGTAACATCAAGTTTAGATAATGAAACTAAATTCCTAGATAAACTAGGTACATAAGGAGTTTCCAATAAATCTAAACGATATCCAGTGTCGAGTTTTAAACAATAAGTCTCAACTGTTTCCACTAGAGCTTTCACTTCATTACCCATGAAAAACGAACTTCTCATTTGGGCTTATGGTTTGAATTGTAAGGAATCTCTGCATAATGTTAGAAATATGAGTCATACATCCAGAATTAATCCATCATGTATCTTGAGAAACTACAGTTAAGTTTGATTCAAAACATACATGAGCATTAAGCTCACCATTCTTTTCGAACCAAGACTTACACTTTAGGCAATCCTTTTGAAATTGTCTTAATTTCACAAAATTGACAATTATTGCCCTTTGATACCTTTCTTCTGGATTTGCAAAGAGTTGTCATTGTTCTTTAATGACCTTTTGCCTTTATCATTCTTTTGCCTTCTTCATAAATTTCTTTTCAAGCTCCTTGATTCCCTTGGTGACTAACATAATGGACTAAGTGACTTCCTTGATTCTTAAGCCTCGTTTCTTTCTGAACTAACATACTATGCAATTCATGCACATTCCATTTATCTTTCATGGTATTATAGTTCATTTAGAATAGGCCAAACTCAGACGGTAATGAGTTTAGAATAAATTGAACAAGAAAGTTCTCATTCACAGCCATTATATTCCCAAGGTCTTAAGTCTTACTGTAATGTTTGTCATCTCAATGACATGTTCATACATAGTACGTGAACCATCAAACTTCATGGTGGTCAATGTATTCATTAATGTCCCAACAACAGACTTATCAGCTGTTTGAGAATACTCTCCCACTAATCCCATAAACTTTTTAGCACTTTCGATTTTAGGGAGAGTTATCTTAATACTGTCTGCAACAGTCATTCTCATCAACATTAGGCTGAGTCTGTTAGGTTTTTCCCAAGTTTTATAATGAACTTTCTCTTCATTGCCACTAACATCAATAATAATAACAAACTTCTCTTCTAACATAGCAAGATCATGATCCAAAACACCGAGGTGAAATTGGACTTGCTCATTTCAGTCAGAGAAGTTAAGCCCATTAAAATTGGCTCAGATGATGCATAAGAATCCAATGAATTCAAAACATGTATTACATAATAAAATTCACATAAGTGTTTTGAGACATAAAATACATGTCATGCATATGATTCATCCAGATAACGGACAATGTATATTGATGTTCTCCTTTGGGTGATACACCAACATACAACATACAAACATAATGATGCTAATAAAATTTTAACATTATTTGGCAATTAAATATGCACCAATTAGTAGTATCTATTTTCTTTGGGCATATAAATAAAACTAATGATACACACAAATCGCCTACAATTATATTCATTAATTATAAGAACAACTAATCAACCTTTGGACGATCCATAAATGCCTTATAACAATGAATTTCAATTACCCATAAACCAATAACCATATAATTTAGCATCCATTATTCTATGAGTAATCAAAATAATCATTAATTTTGGAATTAAATAACCTTACAAATTTGGCCACTTTGGTGACTAACAAATTCAACATACATTTAATTTCAACCAAGTATAATTGAAATAATCATTAATTTGGAATTAAATAACCTTACAAATTTGGCCACTTTGGTGACTAACAAATTCAACATACATTTAATTCCAACCAAATATGTATGGCCTGCACATACTTATTGTTATTAACAATTCATAGTTATTCTATTAATTTCATTCCAGGCCATAAAATAATATTTGCATTTATTTGTGTTTTTGCATTCAAACACGTTCAAGCAAATATGTAGCATATACATATATTTACTGCTACCAATAATTGCAAAACATTCACATTAATTTAATTACAGAACATAAACTTTTAATCTTTTAATCACGTTCAACAATAATTTTTCGGGAAAAAAAAGATCAAGTGGGATTGGAAATAGCAAACATAAGGTTGCAAATAGCAATTTCCAAAATTTCATATTCTTCCTACAACAAACGTATCTGCGCAGCTTTTCAAAATTGAAATTGAATCTTTACGCGTTTCCTTTCTTTCACCATTAGAAGTAAAAACTTTCTCCAAATTTAATATATACATGTCGTGCAGCTTTCTCTCCCATAATCATAAGTTTTCAAATAATCTTTCTCCAAAAATTGGTATTCAACAATAATAAAATATTATCAATAAAATAATACATGCAGCGGAAAATAAAATTCCTAAATTTCATAGTTAGGATTTATGCATAGTTGAGAGAAATTAAATTATCCCTAAATTTCATAATTAGGGTTCATACATAATTGAAAGAAATTAAATTATCCCTAAATTTCATAATTAGGGTTCATGTATAATTGAGAGAAATTAAATCATTCTTGGAGAATCATAAATTTCATAACAAATACTCTGATACCACATGTAAAAATTCTTAAGGAGTTTCCTAGACTATCAATGATAAGAAACAACAGGATCTTGAAACCTATGGTTCTCACAAACAATCAATAAATAACAATAGATCATGATGTGTGTCTTTCTCCATTAGGAAGACTTGTATCTTTCTCCATAGGAACTTCTTTCCGGTGTACTTTGATTTCCTTGAAAGAGGAGAGAAATAAGATTTCACTTCCTTTGGCCTTTCTTTTCTGCCTCTCTCCGTTCGTGATGACTATGGGTGAGAGAGAACACGTTTCTGGTCAGGAAGGGAACCTTATTTCACCTTAGTGGGTATTAACCCCCTTTTATAATCACTACTTCCATCAAGTAACAGTGAGCTCTAGAAACTTCTCCTATTAAGCTCAATTACAATTTAGTCATTAATTGTTAATTATTTACTTATTAGTCCCTATATAAGTCACATACCTCTCACATGAGACATTAATTCTTACAATAAATTTTTAAGCAACTCATAAACTCCGACATTGAAGATTGTAGACAAAACAAATAGTGGGAATAATATTAGATAATTATAATTAACTTAAATAGTCATTAGGCTGTATTATCTTTTCAATTCTTAAACTTGTTAGAATTTCTGTTTTTAATTTCTAATTTTTTTTAATCTATTTTTAGTCATTTAATTTTTTTCGTCCTTTAATTTTTTTCGTCCTTACTTTTTGTTATTTACACCTTTATTTTTAATTCCTAAAAATGAGAAGAAAAAAAAATAAAAGATTAAAAACAACATTAGAAAAAGTTCAAAGACTTAAAAATATAAATTTTAATTAAAAAATTTGAGACTAAAAAGATAATTATTCCCACTTATTATTCATCATTTTTTTGAAGTGCCGATAAAAGAATCATTTTTTAAAAGCCCACCCATCAAGTTCGACATATTTCGCAGGATTTTTTTAACGACCAATTTCACATTTAGAAAGCACATTACTACAACAAATAAAAATAATTAAATGTGCTTATAATGTCTTCCGATGACATTAAATGTTCACTAATGAAGCCCCTAATTAACCCGATGTTTGGTCATTTAATAAATAAGATGTTCAGGATGTTATTAATCAATATCCTTAAGACATTGAATAAAAAATTTAAAAAAAATATATTTATTAAGTAAATCATAAAAAAACATAAAAAAATTATAAATGATATAATTTTTTATCTCTTAATAAAAATATATTTATTTTAAATTTTGTAATCAATATTCTTACAACACTTATTAATAATATAATATATGATTGGACACCATACTTTATGGACCCCTAAAAGATGACTTTGTAGTAACGAAACACACTGATTGAAATGAGGAACATTAAATAGTATGGAAAAGGTCAAAATGTTTGGTGTCATTCTCACCAAACAAATAGTCCCTAGATTTCTACATGGTATATCAAAACTACGCGGAATCGAGTCTTTACCTGTTTCAATACATACAATAGGCCAGTCTACTTCTACCCGTATATTTGAATTTAAATAATTTTTTTATTATCGATTAATATTAATTGTTATCTGTAGTAATTTTTGTTGTTAAATAAAAATTCAAACTCAAGATCTCTCCTCTTTCTTCTTTCTTCATAAAATATTTTAGTTAATTTAATTTTTTTTATTACTTGAAAAGTTTATTTGATTATTTGATATATAAGATTTTTTTAGTAATTTTTTAGTAACTTATAGTATTTTTTGAAATATTACTTGAAGCTAGCTTCTAATTTTTTATAATTTATTTTCTTTTTATTCTTAATATATTTATCAAATTTCATAATTATCTCTTTTAAATAAATTATGATTTTATTATTTTTGTTATTTTATATTTTTCAGTCACTTCAACAATTAATTTTATCGAATACTTATAATTTGATAGCCTAATTTGTCAGTTTTCAACTATCAGCATTTGACTAACTTTTTAGTTTACAACTAATTTTACTGAACATAATCTAAAAGTTCGACAAAACTAACTAAAAACCTAACTGAAAATTAAAAAGTAAGGTTTCAAAAAATTCTAAAAATTATTACAAAATTTATTTGTCAAATAGTCAAACAAGTTTTTCAATTAATAAAAAAAAAAAACTAACTCAACATCTGGTCAGCATAGCCTAAGTGAAACTTATAAGTTCTCAAATTTAAATATACTTGTTTTTTTGAGTTTAACTCTAATTCTTTTTATTCTTAGTTAATTTAATTTTATATTTATTATTTTCTCTCATTACATAATAATTTTTACACATTATTTATGAGTGATTTTTTAAAATTTTTTACATGTTTTCAAATTTAAAATATTATTATTTTTTAATTCAATTTAAATAATACTTTGTTTTAATTATAACAATTACTATTTTTAAATTTAAATTAAAGTGTATTAATTATTATTGTTATGAGTATGATATTATATTCAAATTCAAAAGAAATTATATTTTTTGTGTTCTAACCAATTCTATTATTTTTATAACATTATTTCTTATAATTATACTCACTAGTACAAAAATAACTTTTAATATCAATTATATTTTTTTACATTTTAAGTTGCTTCTATAGAAAGCCTATTTTTATTTTAAAAATAGCATTACAGCTACAGCGCATCCTTTATTTACAACCTTCCAATTTAAAAAATAGTTACAAATATAGAACCAAAAACAGATATAGAAATAACACAAAAGAATTTTATTTCACTATTATATGTATAGTACTTCTCGTATATCAAAATGACAATACAACTTTCTTATTATAAATTTATTGAAATTAATTACAAATCTCTTTTGGTCAAATTAGATTTTAGTTTAATATGATTATTATAAAAATTATTATATTATTATTCGATTGTTTCATATCATTTTGAAAAGTCTTCCTATTATATTTAAAATATCAAATTCCAATGATATAATTAAAACCTTTCAAATTTTTTTTAATTTAGACTTATAGGGCCCACAATGACAAGTGCATGCATTTTTCCAAATTAGGGATACACGAGATTTACTACATTATTGAAATTGATACATGTTAATTTTTTAATTTAAACTTTTTTTTTAAAAAATGAGCTGTTTTTTTGTTTTTTTTAAAGAGAATATAGGTATATCCCAAATAATTCTTCTGAATATAATTATTATGAATGATAAAAAAAAACTCTTTAAACATTTAATGTAATTCCATAAATAAGACTTAATTAAACTTGAAATATTTGATTAATCTAAAATAACTATGTGTCAGTTGAGTTGATTCACATATTTCATCATATAAAAATTTTGATATTTATCTGTGAAGTTAATTTTAAATTTAATTCCTATACAAAAAATGTTTTCAACTTAGTCCTTGTACACAAAATCGCTTTCAATTTGTTCCCTAGCTACTATCAATATTGTGACAACACCTCGTCCATTTGTCCTATGTGTGGTTAAAATATAAACTCAAAATAAACAGTAGGACTTCAATTCATGCACTGTTTGAGATTGATAAACTACTGCAATAAATGACCACCTTAATATTAAAAATAACCAAAACCGAGATCTGACTATAGTTATTCTACCACAATTCATGATTATAGTTATTCTACCACAATTCATGATTCTCAAGAATGGTAATTTTCGATCACTGAAATTTTTTTTCTTGTATGAAACGCTTCCTAAGTTTCATGATTTTTTATCACCTAAATTTACCTACTTAATTTTCTAAGGGTGTTCCATTTCTATAAATATATATATAAAAAATGGACCAAATGAAGACCATCTAAACAAGCACCCAACACCTCTCAAAGGATGATAGTTGTATTTTAAATTAAACATTTTATTCTTTTTATTTAATATACTCTTTTCTGATTTTATTACTACATGAAGTTTCAAATCACTATCCGTACTTGAGTTGTTTTGAATATATCCACTTCCATTGATTTATCTATAACATTCTCAATGATGATAAACCTTATTAAGAACCATGCATGCCAGTACTTCTTCTTCATGGGGGAACAAGGAGGGAAGAATTAGAGAAGTGTTATGTGATCAAGATGGAAGAGGAACAAATCCAAAATGAGTCAAACATTGTAGGGATTGGTGACTTGAAATTGGTCACGGTGAGTGAAGGTGTTTTGGGGGTGGGGAGAGGGAGAGAAGAAACATGACGCAAAAGTCCAACCCTTAGAGGACGAACTGGACCACCCTATCATGTGTACACTTCATTATGTCTTTGTTTTGTTTTCCAACGTTTGGACGTCACCTACAAATTACACTTCACTATGTCTATTCCACTTTGAGTGGAAAATTATGAGGTCTAGTGAGCTTCTAACATCTTGTATGTAAGTTTGAACCTTTCACTCATTTTTTTTAAATGAAGTAAATATAAATTTTTCTGCCAGTACTTTGATTTTGGAGGTTTTCCCACTTTGAGTTTGAGATTTTGACTGATCTCCTTCTCTAAATTTTGTTAAACACGAAAAAAAGAAGAAGCAAGATTTACATTGATAAATTCAAATTAAAACTCAGATTAAATTGAAAACTACTTTTTGTTTGTGTGTATTGTGGGTGATCACACACAAATTTGCATTTTAAAGATTATATATAGAGAGAGGATGTATCATATATGAAAATACATATTTTATGTGAGAATCAAAATAACTAATATCGATCGTTAGATTAAAATAAAAGGTCAAGATTAAAATATTTTTAATTCAAATTAAAACTTCATTTAATCATAAAATTTGCATAAGATTTACCAAATAGAAAATTAAATATTTTAATTTATGAAGTCCTAAAAATATCTCAAACTTATTATCACCATAATCATGATCGTTTCCAACACTACCACCGTCATGATCGTTTCGTTACAACTGTCATAGTCCTTAGTGCAATCACCACCAACATGGTTGTTGTTGTTGTCATTGTCGTCGCTTTGACCGTTGTCGTCACCACCAACATGACCGATGTCACTATCGTTGTTGGCGGCGGCAACGGCATTGTCCATGTTGGTAGTGATAACGATGGTTATGACGACAATGATAGTGATTGTGGTGACGATCTTGACATAAATTAAATCTTTAAGATATTTTATTTTCTGTCTAATAAATTTTACAGAAATTTTATGGATAAATGAGAATTTAAATTTAAAATATTTTAATCTTAACCTTTTTATTTTAATATAACAATTAAGATTAATCATTCTTATTCTTACATAAAATGATTATTTTCATATGATACATCCTCTTTCTCTTTATATATACTTAAAATCAATTTCTTATATTTAGTTACATATTGTTAAATCATTTAATTGAAATTTAAAAGTATAAGAAGATATATAGATGTGCGCTAGGAGAATGAAGTTCACCACTTCATAGTATATATATATATATATATATATATATATATATATATATATATATATAAAGTAAAGGGCAACAATTATTTTTGTTTACCCTCACTAAGGACATCATCATGACATAATAACCTATATATAAGAAATGTTGACATGAATAAAAAAGGAATGATTCAAATACCATCTACTAACATAACAAAAACCATTATAAAAATACTTTTATGAGAGAGTTTTGTTGAAAACATCATAAAACATAGAGAAAATCATAAATATTTTTTAGTTTTAACTCTGATGCATAGTATAGAGGAGAGCATTCAAAAACAATATTAAAGTAAATATAAAATATTATTATTTTAAATAATTTTATTCATATTATTATTTTAAATTTTGCATTTAATATTATAAAATTAATTAACAATATTATTATTTAAAATATTTTATTTCAAAAATAAATACTTTTCTATTACATCGTTGGCTCATTGAAAAAGTAAAAAAAAAAAAAACATAATTTTTATTTTTTAAATTACAATATAAAAATTATAGTATTCGAAGATATTTTTATAATTATTATTTATGTTACATTTATTAATTATTAATTTTAGTATTTAACAATTTACATTAATATATTATTAACTTATATTATTAATATTTCAAATTTTATATTTATTTATCATATTATATTGTTAGTTATACATAAAAATATCACAAAAATAATCACAATATATTAAAAAAATAATTATTAATTAATTTGACCTATTTATTTTATTGTTAATTTTAATATTCAATATATTTATATATTATTTAATTATTTCTTTATATTACATAAAGAATAATATTGCTTTATTGATTATTTTATATTATGGAATAATAATAATAATAGTGCTGAGCAATTATTCTAATTATATTTCTATTAAACACTAAAATATCAGTTTCAAATTCTTTTGCAATTAGAGACTGAAAAAGCAGCATCTAAAATGAGTTAATAGCAACTGAAAAATCAGTCTCTAGTTATATTTCAATTAGAAACTAAAGCTTCTTGTCTCTAAAATGGTTAAATAGCGACCAACAATCAGTCTTTATAAATAATCTAATTAAAAACCAAAAAAAGAAAACAGTACCTAATTAAATAAATAAGTTTTTTAAAACCATTAGCCAGTCTCTAATTAAAATTCAAATTTTAATGCTCATAGTGACCAATTTAGAGACTATAAATTTTCTCTGTCTACAATAATGTCTAAATCGATATCTACATTGACTCAATATTTTTAGCTCTAAATCAGTCAATATTTAATGGATTTCTTATAGGGTGACTAGTTAAAATAAGTGCCTTAATTATACACGCACAAAAATTTCAATTTTATCTCTTAGATTTTCTTAAGTAACGCTTTAGGCATAAATGCATAACATGTAATATAGTGTACTAGTATATGATATTTAAAGACTTTTTCCCTCCCCTTAGCTTTGAATAGAATATTCTCTCGCCACTCAAACAAATTATTCTGGTTGTAGTATTTGGCATTTGCATGTTCATTAAACACAGTGCAAATTGAGTAAAACCTCAACCGTGAAGCAACGGCGTGCCCACACTACTCTCTCACCTTAGCACCCACTCTATCTATGACTATGGGACGTTCGAGATTATTATAATTACCACTCCACCATATGCAAATTGAAGAACCAAACCAAGCACCCGATACAGTAAACAAAAAAAAATAAACAAAACAACCCATTCAATACATACCATAGATACATAATCCGTCTCATCAAATAAATGGATCAAGTAACATGAGAGATTATTCTAATTTAGTAACAAATTTTAGGTTTGAGTCTTGAATACAGATACATTGAGAGACCTAAAATAAATTTAAGAGATATTTTATTTACTTATAAAATAATTATTAAAATTATCATTGTTTTATTTAAAATTAAAGTTTTAAATTTTTTGTGATGCAAAATTATCTATTAAATATAATTTTATAATAATTTTTTTTGAAATATATTAGTACTAAAAAAAATTATTTTGGGGTTTCTTTTTGGGAATTTAAAGCCCTTACTTGGATCTTAAGCCGGCCTTGCTTGAATACACCTGATTTAATCGTTTATATTATCTATTTATTCTATTTGAATCTATTTTTTTCTTATAAAATAAATCTAAAATTTTAAATTAATTTGTCAATTATTTATTTTAATTTGCCAAAAAATACATACACAATCCGTTAGCAGTCCCTCTCCCCGTAAATACTACCACACTCCATACTGCATTGCCCCACAACCTGTCACCAGCCTGTAAAGCTTCTCCCAATCCACGCACACCATTTTTTAATTAATTCCTAATTTTAATTTCATTCCCATTTGCAAAAATAATAGTAATAAAAATTAAAACAATTAAGTGTTATTAATATCCTACGTGGCATCCAACTCGCTGGCTCTTTCCTAAGACTTCTATTTATATATATGTCTCTCCAATATTCAACACCACACCGTGTCTCCAATTAAGCGTTTCGTTGGTAGAATATAGCTACCTTCCGAGGAACAAATTTTGACTCACTGAGGTTGTTCATTTTTTTTGGTTCTACATGGGGAATTGCGTTTTCAGCTCGTACGACGAAACGACGTCGCAGGTTTCTACGGCGAAGGTTGTCGTTCACGACGGGAGGATGCAAGAATTCTCTTACCCAGTCAAGGTGTCGTATCTGCTGCAGCTCTACCCAGCGTGTTTCATATGCGACTCCGACGAGTTGGGATTCGACGACGTCGTAACGGCGGTTCACGAGGACGAGGAGTTGAGGCCCGGTCAACTCTACTTCGCGCTCCCGTTGACTCGCCTCAAGCGCCACCTCCCGCCGCAGGAGATGGCGGCCCTCGCTGTCGTCGCCACCTCCGCGCTCGCCAAATGCGGCCGGAGACAGATTGTGTTTCTCTCCGCCGCTGACGGGAATGCCAAGCCTGCCCGGCGAGTCGCGCCTGACGGTGGCGCCGCTGCCGCGACGGTTTTTAATCATAACGTGGCGAGTAAAGGGAAGGGTAAAATTGGAGGTAGGGGTAGGGGCAAGTTCACGGCTACGTTGAGTTCCATACCGGAGCAGGGGTAGTTTTGGAAAGAAAAAAAATGTTTTCGCTGGTGATTTTTGTATTGTTGTATATATTAAAAAAAAAAGATATATTTTAATTTTTGAACATTGGAGAGCTGTTTCATTAAAAGTTTAAAACAACAAACTGAATTGAAGTATACGCGTTTGATTAATTAAGAGCGGTGGTGCTAAAAGAACTTTACGAAATCTTACGTGAGAAAACTTAATTCAGTTATTAATCATACCAACTTCTTTGGGAGTAATTATTTTTCTTCCATTTTATTTTTACTTTACTACTCTTCATCTGGCTTTTTCTTTGTGTCCATTTATGTTCCATACACCTCAACCAATTGAGATTTCTGTACAAATTTCGTTGAAGAATGCTCACAAGTCACAGCACACTCCGTAATGCAATTTTTTTAACATGTTCTTTATAATTTATTAGAATCTATTGAAAACAACTTTTTAAATATAAATTAAGAATCATAAAAAAAATTGTAATTTTCTATAAATTTCAGTCAATAAAAGAGTGTGTTTAAAATAATATAAGTTAAAGAGTGTGTAGATAAAACTTTGCTTCATATATTTTCAATTTTTGTTTTAATTTTGGTATGAAACTTGTTTTCGATTAATTAATTAATCAATTCGTTTTTCATTTCCTGGCTAGCAACTAAGAATTTTAGCAAACTGTTAAATCTAGCCCAATAGATTGTCATTTGGAGGTGGTTGATTTTTGTTTGTCCTTTAAGAGGAATTGCAGAACATGCTAAATGTGAAATTAATTATTGTGCACAAGAATGGTTTCAAGGTAGGAGTAAGTGCTTTCCGGCTAAGGCTAGGAGACGGGTGATTAATTGGAACATGTTGAAATTACGAAGAGTTAGATAGTGAGAGACAAAAAGAAATTAAATATTTTAAAATTAATATTATTTTTTTTAGTAGAGACTATAGCTATCCTGCCTATCCAGAATTAATATTAATTTAATTTAATATGATATGCATAAGATTTGTGTTATCACATGATACAAAAGGATATATATATATATATGCATTCAACCTTTAAGCTTTAATTAGATAATGAAATAAATCACAAAGTATAGGAAAATATAAGAACTAAGAACTAATCTCTTAATTAATAATTTAAGATATGCTAAATTAATTTAGTTCAATCTAGATATTACTAACTAATTTTTATATATTACAAGAATAATTTGTATAAATCTTGTTGATTTTTCTCTATATTGGACAAGATTAACAAACTAACAGTTTCGTTGGTCTATCTTATAGCAAAAATTGGTATAAGCTAGCAAGATTTGATGCCTCCATTATCTTGCTGTTGGACTATGTATGATGTCTAGCATTTTTAACATTAGCAATTCTTTAGGAGCTTAATTGATGGAACAGTAAAAGGCACAACTTCTATCATACAAAAGAGTAAGTGTCTATCATTTCTTCTATTTGTTGACACATTGCTTAATTCATATATATTTCCTCCTTTTCATTTTTTCACTTGACACACATTATTTTTCTCTTTTCTTTATGTCTTTCTCTTTTCCCTTAATTGTACACACGTAGGGTATCAAATAATCATCATTATTCATATAAGAGATTCTTTTTACTCATTATTATATTCTCTCTTTTTTAATATATAAGAAACAGTTAAATATTGACGAAAAAGTTATAAGAATAAAATATCTCTTTGTATAATACTGTCAAGAATTTTAATATTTTTTTTCTTTAAATAATTAAAGATTCATTTTATAGTAGAGAAATGACAGTAACATATTGAACATCCTAGAAGAGAAGTGCTACTGAAAGCTCTCGACCGCACAAGTGTATGACTTTTATATAAGCTACAATTGCAAACTCTTGTATTTAAGGCTGATGCATACTTAAAACTTAAATTTTATATTATTAGTTAATTTAAAATAATTCTATATTAACTGATCCACGTATTTAGGTTATGTTTGTTTACACGTTGGATGCAGCTGCCATGCGTTCTAAATTAAGTGGGATTTTGTGAGAAGTAAAATTTTGTTGTTTTTAGTTAAATCTCGATTTCGAGAGCTCTTAATATCAAAACAAACATGCTATTAGTACTCCTATATTCTATATAATCATCCTTTTCGCAACAGAATTAATTAAAAGAACTATTATAAACATTTCCTCACTTTCACATCTATTTCATTTTTACATTACTTTCTTTTCATTTCTCTTTCTTTTTCGTTTTAATCATATAATAATTGTAATGTTTACCACTTTTTCTTAATCTTTGTCTTTTATCTTTTCACTTCTCTCCACCACTCATTCATCCCATTTTGGGGCGGACACTATATTTTTCGGAATTAAAAATGGGAGCTCAATGTTTAGTGAGGAAGATGCTTTAATTAAGTTGTCCCCACGTGGCTCCGTACAATGTAAAAATAGATAAACCTCACACGTAAAACGTAGTAGGGAAACATCAACACCAGAAACTAGAGAATAAGTCCAAATTAATATTTCCAAAAAAAATTGAAGAGGGAAGGGATTATATTTGAGTCGGTTACACCTAAGAGATAATCCCACAAACAGAAAACCTATTCATCTACATAGAATAGCTAGGTTGATGATCCTCGCACATTTGTCAAGGGTACAAATGCCGGTGACAAGGAAATCTGCACAGAAGACGCTCTTTCCTTATTTTGGACGTTTCTTTCAACATGCATGAGTGAGTTGAGTGACACTATAGTGGGTACTGTAATCGGTGAGAAAAAGTAAAAGAAATCTGCTAGCTAGCTTCAAATAATAATAATAATCTAGTTGAGCATGTGACATGGACGGGATATAGAGACCAAAAGATTAAGGATGAGTTGATCAAGAAACCTATTGGGCGAATGGATGGTAAGGTACGTAAATTAGTCATCCTAGTGTGATCAGTAGCGAATCCAGAATCCTACGTAAATTAGTTATCCTAGTGTGATCAGTGGCGAATCCAGAACCTAGGTAAGTAAGAACAAAGAAGCATACTTGCAACTAATGTATGCTAAATAAGAGTATAAGAAAAGAAAAAGGGTAGGATAAATTAAACTTATTAGAGGAGGAAAATGAGAGAAAGAGAGTGATAGAAGGACGTAACGCGCTTAATTTGGCTTACACGGCTTGTTATTAAACACAACAAAACGAGTCGGAACGCGCAGGGTGGTTGTGTAATGTTGTTGCCTTAAGATTGAGTCGCTGTCCGTGATGGAATTTTACGTACAGCTGTAACAAGCCTATACAGTATCGAGGTACGTAACAATAATAATAATTTGAATATGAATTGAGTTAATGAATAAATGTTGCGTTTAAGTATATGCATGGTTACTGAATATATAGTCAACACTGAACCCCTAATTAGAAGGTAGAATTCAAAAATTCATTTCATTTCTATAAAATGTTATGTAATGGCACTTCTAAGACAAGGAATTGCACAAACAATGGAAATGATGTCCATGCATATTTGAATTGAAGGTGTTGCACAGAACGAGTTTGTAGGTACTTGTTTTAGCGTGTTGAAGACATGACAATGACATACGTGACGACTCAGTATGTACTGTACTTTTTGACCTGTTTGGAAGCTGTTTTGTGCCTGCCGTTTTGCTTTCGGCCATTTAGTTTTAGAAGGAGTTGCTGGTGTACCGCGCATGCAAGAGTATTGAAAATCAATAAGGTCAAAAAAATTATAAAACTAACAATAAAACTTTCTCTTTGAATGCTTATGTTCTCCTAGGTTTATTAATTTTCTTAGACTAAATCTATCATATAATAGAAATAATCTTATTTGAACCGAATAGAAATATTATACACCAAAAACACTGTTTGAGTATTTAATTTTTTTCTATATTTAAGGTTATGTTTAACAAAATTAACTACAAATTTAGTTGGAACCTGAAAACTAATTGATAATTAAAATCTAAAAGTTAAAAATTTATGTTATTAAATTATAAGTGTTTAGTAAAATTAATTGTTAAAATAATTGAAAAATATAAATGACAAAAAAATAATAAAAACATGATTTATTTAAAAAAGGATAACTAGAAAATTAGATAAATATATCAAAAATAAAAGTGAAAGAAAATATAAAAAATTAGATGCTAGAACATTTTAAAAAATGATACTTGGTGTTTTCAAAAAATACTAAAAGCTAGTAAAAGTTTAGTTATGTTTCCAAAACTAGTTGAAAAGCTAGTTAGAAGTTGGAAAACTAACTCATAGCTTAAAAGTGAAAAATTAATCGATTAAATTATAAGTATTTGATAAAACTAACTGTTAAAATAATTAAAAGGTAAAATATGACAGAAAAATAATAAAATCATAATTTATTTTAAAAGAATAATGTCTCAAAAAATGTTTGAAACTATCAAAAAAAGTTTGTTTACTAAACAATAAAACAAGTTTTTTAAAGAGTAAAAAAAAAACTACGCATTAATTGAAATATCTTGTCAATCAAAGTTTTTGTTTATCAAATACTTAAATAAATTTTTCAATTAGTAAAAAAAATTAAAAAGTAATCAAAATGTCATGTGAAATATAACCTAAAATTTTAATTCGAAATGATTAGTTAAGTTAGAATATTCTCGTTCCCGTTGGTAGTCTTAAGTTTATTATTATTTATTAAATGAAGAAAAAGAAAAAACAACTAAGTGAAAAAAAAAATTAAAAACTACGTTAGCTTTCTATTTAGTATAACGCGTTTATTTGGTGCATGGGTAATGAATGCCCTGGAAGGTGAACTGGTGCTTGATGAGTGATGAACAGGGCCATTCAAATTTATCAAGTTTTAAATTTCTCAAAGATAATGAATCATAGTATTATGAGCACATTGAATGTTCTTTTTCACATTACGTTCCGACAATACTTAAACAAATAGCTGACAGAAATTTACAATCAATTTTGTATGTATATGAAGTTTTCTTAAGCTTGATGCCAGTAAAGCTCATATATTGCTAGATTAATATACGATGCGATATCATCAAAGAAAAATAAAAATACTAATATGAGCATCTAAGGTCAAACTTCCAAATTTGAATGTGTGGTGGATGTGTACGTTGCATATATATTTAAAAAGCCAAATGAAACACATATTTGATAAAACAAATGCATAATCATATCAGAGAAAAAGCGGTATGATAATTGACGTTAACGAAAAGAAGCCAATAAGTGAAAATGAGCATAGCATATTTGAACTAATAAGAATAACTTTATACATCTCTTATATACATAAATGGGCACACACTATCGTATGTCATTCTCTCTGTGAACGAACTAATTATTTCAAGTTCAGCATGATACATATAAGATTGGACCTTTCAGAAAAGAAAGGAAACATAGATATGAATGTGAATGTATGTGTATAACTCGTTGTTGATTTTAACGAAAATTATGAAGGAAAGCCAGCTGGAGGAATCCGATGCTGATATCTCAGATAAACAAGACTTGCATATATCCATTTAGTGCTCGATCCAATTTGGTTTAACTTTTTGGAGCCTTCAAAAGTGTGTTTGCTCAACGTGAAATGATGGTGAAAAGGAAATTACATTTAGTTCTATATTTTGCGTTTGGATAATAAAGTGCAAGCTCCGTTAAAAACGAAATCAATATCAATTTGCTGCAAAAATGTCAAACTTTTGCATCGCACTGCCCAACAATATTATTGATCAATGAAGAGGAAAAAAATACATTAATATTTATTTCGCATGCATTATTATTCTTTCAATTTTAATTTTGTATTTATAAGGAATTGTATCATTTTCTTCATATCATGTAGATAAAATTGACTCTTTCAACCTGTTTTTTTTATATAAAAAGAATAAGTTAACTATTTTAACAATTTATAACTTTCATGTCAATTTTAAAACTAACTTTATAAATATCTAAATCAATTTGTCTTTAAAATTTTTGGGATTGGAGTGACAACAAAAAAACACGTACGGCATTTTTTTAATTTTCATGTTACCTTAGTGCAAAATACTCATTAACTTTTTTAGTTATTAATTTTTGTCAAAAAAATTCGGAATAGTGATCATTTTTAGTAAAAAAAAAATTAATTATTTTTTTATTCATATGATTCAAACTCAAAACTGGTAAATCTAATTTCATTTGCACCTAACATGTTAATAAACAACACCGTATTATAAGTAGTATGTGACATTACTTGTTGAGTTGTTGTCCACTTGATCACCAACAAGTGGGAGAGACAATTTATCAATCAGGACGAACATTTTTTTAGTTAAAAGGTACCGCTCTTTCTTTTGTGGTCCTCACTAGTCACTCACTCGCTCCATTTCTTCCCATCTATTTCGGGTCAATTAAATTTGTTTTATTCGGTTGTGAAGTTTCGAAGAAAGTTACCTAATTCAATGGTAGAAAATGCTACAAAACCTGATAAAAATTACTTCCGATGAACTTAAACATCATTTATTAATAATTAGTCATTTTTCTGTAAATTATTTAAAAATTTATGAATTTAAATAAAAAATATATGATGTAAATTATCATAATCATTAAACAGATTGGTAACAAAAGACTAGTAGAATCTAATAGACTAAATATCCACGATCCTTTATTTTTTTATTCAATTTATTTTTTATTTTTTAAAATTTATTTTTATTTTTTATCTTTTTAAACTAATTCAAAATGATCATTTTATCTGTTTTTAATTAATGTGTTAATATGGGCCGACTTTGTAAAAATCGTAAGGATACATGTACTGTTGCTATTTATTTTTTTTGCTCCCTCTATTTTTATAGTTTGATCCCACTACTTTCAATTTTTTAGTTGTCTTTTATTGACTATTTTTTTTTGTTATGTTTTGTTTCTTTTACACTAGTTAACAATTTGATTCTGTTTTAGAAGATAAAATTATGTTTGTCATTCTTCTAAAATTTTCGAAATTCAATTTTAGTTTCTCTAAATTTCTTTGTCTGTGTTTTTTTCCCTCTAATTTTAAAATTCATAACTTTTACCTATAAAAACAAATTAGATAATGCTTTATCCAGGAAAAAAAAGTGGTTCAAATAGCACTTTGAGAAGGACAAAAAATGATGCATTTTAAAATTATAAGGACAAAAAACATACAAAAAGGACTAAAATCGAATTTGAAAATTTTAAAAGGATAAAAAACATATTTTAATTTTTTATTAAAGGACAATTTACCCTCGTTAGCTTTAGGTCCTAGATCCGCCACTAACTATTAATAATTTAAGGATATTGGTGAGTAAAAATCATCACAAAATGTGTTGGAATCAATGCTAAAAAGGTCATAAATTATATCTTCCCGAGACATGTGATAATACTACCCTAAAAGATTTATTGGTATCTCACGCAAATCCCTCCAAATACAACAGAAATCTCTCAGCCAAGCTGAGGATACAAAAATTGACAAAGGCAAAAATTCAAACCCCAAAGCACAAAAAGAAAACGAGAGAAAAAGAAGGAAAGGTTGTTGTGGTGTGTTTGAAACAAGGTTTGAAGTGCGACATATATAGGGTGAGAAGGGAGCACTAAAAAAAGGAAAAAGGAATCAAAGAATTAATCCAATTATAAAACACATTTATGAAAAATAGTAATATGATTTGAAATTAATGTGGTAATAATATCGCATATTTAAAACAGTAAGAGAATCCCATGATATTTGCACCAAAGCCAAATTAGTTTCTATCTCATTAAAAACAATATATCTTAGGTAAGCTAAAAAGATATTTTCTAAAACAATAATGTAATAGCATACAACTTTGCACGCTCATAGGGGGGGGGGGGGAATTGGTGGATTTGCACTAAGACAAACCCATGTGGCCAATTTCATGCATGCAAGACTTCCATTTCTTGCTAGCCACTTTGAAAGCCCATATCACAAAATTGTATATAAACAGATGAGCCTAAGTTATCCCAAGCAATGTGGAACTTGGCCTTTTGTAATATCCTTCAAACTACATCAAAATGTAAGCTTATGTTCTCCCTCTTCCACCTCCTCTTCTTGTCCTTTTGCTCCCTCCTCTCTTTTTTCCTTTTCCTTCCTTGTCTCCCTTCTCCCACACATCTCAACAAGTATCACTTGGTGAGTACAAATTCATGCCTTCTACATTTAACACAAACCCTAAAACCTCAATTTTTAGAAGAAAATCAACAAGCCAAAAGCATAGTCACAAGAGAGGAGGGAGCAGAGGGTTCACTAGTTGTCGTCTTCGCTAGCATAGTCACAACTAATTGCGCGGTGGTGATCCATGCATAAGCATGGCAATGGTGGTGATTTTTGGTTATGCGTTTCAGTGAGGTGAAGATCAATGTTGAGGTTTAAATGTAGGATGCTATCGTTGGGTTCACAAAGATGAGATGAAAATCATGGTTGCAAGTTTAGGTATTGAGTAGAAGGGGAAGAAGGTGAAGGGGTGAAATGAGAAAGAAAAGGAGAACAGGCCACCATCCACGATGGCTAGAAATTGTCACAAACGATGATATACGGTGGAGGGAGAAGAGAAGAGGAAAAACTAAGAAGTTTACATTTTGTGAGAGTCTTTAACCGTCACTATCTTTATATTATTAATGACATTAATTTTAAATGGATGGAAGGACAATTTTGATTCAATTTAAGAGGATAAATGACTAAAATGAACTTTTTAACCGATGAAGAACCAAATTGAACAAAAAAATACTAAATTATATTGTGATCCCTAATAAATACTTGAATTTTGTGTTTGTTCTTTGATAAAAAAAATTCTTTGCATTGAGTCCTTAATAAAATAACAATTTTGTTTATGGTCCTTTTGCACTTTTTTTAGTTGTTGATAAATTAGCAAATTTTGTGTTTGTTCCTTGATAAAAAAAAATATTTGTTATCAGTCTTTTTCAAAGGGATAATAATAAATGAAAAAAATAGTATTAAGGAACAAACACAAATTTGTTAATTTATCAGGGACAAAAAAATGTTATTTAATGAGGGAGAAAAAACAATGAAAAAATTATTATGGAACAAACATGAAATTCAGATATTTATTAGAAATTAAAAATATATTTTAGGCCAAAAAATAAGATAAAAGAACAAAATGAGTATTTAACCAATCTAATATCCTTAGTAGTAGTTTATAAATAATTGTTAGAGGAAACATGGTATCCATAATTTAAAAATAAATGTATATATATATATATATATATATATATATATATATATATATTCTTTTATTCATGAGAATCAAAGACATATACCAAAAGGTTTATCACAACTCACACACCTTACTTAACCAACTAAGATGAATTCTCTTGGTTAAAAAATTGTTATGTTTTATCCTTCTTCCTCAATATAATGTTTATTCTATATACTATTAATCACATATCAACTAATATGATATACTATGATAAGTGTACAACAACTTACACACCTTATTTAATCAATTAAGAAAGATTCTCTTATTAAAATAAAATGTATATGAATATATGATATATGATATAACGTGACACCCGTCATCTTTCTTAATATAATATTTATTATATATAATATTAATCACATAGATAAACTAATACGATGTTATATGAGTTTAATGGTCTCAAGTTTGAGTCTTAATTAAATGAGTTACATTAAATATTAAAAAGCATCATCACCTATAATTATCTTATTCAATTTGAGTAGAATTTCTCAAAAAAAAAAAAAAGATATGTGTATTATATATAAGAGTTTTTAAAATTGTTGTTTTCTTTTTTGCTAGTAAAGTAGAATAATACTAAAACATTTTATTTTTTTTTGAAAATTTTCCATGATGCAGTAATTTTCGATTTGTTTGTTAAACTTAGTATCATTTTTAATTATTCCTTTTAGTTAGTAGTTTTCCTTATTCAAGTACCGTACTTTGAACAATATAACACTTAACAATAGTATTATTAAAAGTGACAAGAAAACGCACACTATTAAGGACTTTTTTTTTGTTACATTGCAATGGATTAAATAAATTAAAAAATAAAAAAGTGTTAGTAGGAGTTAAACTGAAGCCTTTTATTTAAAAATAAAAGAATAAATAACTTAAACACTTGCTTTGTTAAATTAATTTTATAAATACTATTTTATATATATCATTAGTCAATAATTATAAATTTTTTTAATATAAAATTTATAAATTCAAATAAAATATTTAATATTTAATTTTACATGCACTTATTTTTATTATAATTTGCTAATATGAATAAATAAATTATTATATATAATTTTTATTTTATTATAATTTTAAAAATTACATAAACCAATCGATAGATTATTTAAAAATTATTTTATTTAATTTATACATATTATGTAAATCCAAATAATATTTAAATTATCTAAAAAATAAAAAATTTATTACTTATTATAATTAAAATAAAAAAATTGTATTATTTATATATAAAATAAATTTACATAATTTTTATAAATTGAATAAAATAATCTATATGAATAATTTACATATTAATTTATGTAATTTTCTAGATTTGTATAATTGGTATTAAAAAATTATTTAGTAAATAATTTTTTATAGCTAAAAAGAAAATATTAACCTGTAAATTTCCTTTTAAAAAATAAATATTAAAATTTATTAATTTATATAATTAGAATAAAAAAAACTTACATATTAAAATAAATTTACATAATCTCTATAATTTAGATACTATTATGAAATTATATTGCTTAATATAATTTGAATAAAAATAATATATATATATTAAAATCAATTTACAAAATAATTTATGTAAATAATATTAATTTATGAAATTTAAATATAAATTGGTAAAATTAAAATAAAAATATGTAAATTATTCAAAATAAAAATATATAAAATAATATAAATAAAATTTAAAAAAATTATATATTAAACATTTTTTAATTTATAAATTTTGCATTTACCCAAAATTGTTGGGATTTATTTATTTCTGACAGGCGTGGCTTGTTCTGGGTTTGGATCCCCGTGACCCTGTTTTTGACCCAATATGGAGACAAGATATATTCATTATATCTTTCATGGCTCGTTTAGAAATAACCAATTCATGGGGTGGTTGGAATATAACAAAAGTGACTATAACAAAATTGGGTATTTGGAGTTATGAAGGTGTGGCTAGAGTACATATTGTGTTTTCGGATTTGTGCTTTTTAGCGGTTATTTGGTATTGGGTTTATTGGGATCTAAAAATCTTTTGTGATGAAAGTACTCGAAAAAAATTAATAACTCTTAGATAATGATATATAAAAAATATTATTTATAAAGTTAACTAAATAAAGCAAGTGTCTTAATAGTTTATTACATTATTTATGAATAAAAGGTCATGAGTTTTACTCCTATATAAGACCTCTTTTATTTTATTTTAGCGCCTTGTGTTAGACAGAAGGACAAAAAATTGCTTATTCTAAAAAAAAATAGAAAAATTAAATGTCTTAATTTAAAAATATGAAAACCAAAATTTCAAATTTGAAATTATAGAAAGATAAAAATTATAATTTTATTTTTTATGTTGTTAATGTAGTACTATCACTACTTTTCCAATCCGAGAAGACACAAACAAATACGATAATTATAAATTATATTCAGTGCTGCACATTGATGAATGAAAATATAATAAAAAATATATTGTTGGAGATAAATGTATATGTCCAAAATCAAATTTATCATGTTATCGATTTTAGTAAAAATTTGTTTTTTATTTTATTATCATATTTATTATTTTATTAAATTGTTAATTTGACAAGTCTTTGATTAAAATTAGAGACTTGTTATCATAAAAAATTATGATAATGAGAAACAAGTCCTTTATAATTTTAATATAAATTATTTTTTATCGTAAGATTATTGTAAATAGGATATCAATAATCTAGATAAATCAATATATATGTAATTTTTATTAATAAAAATAAATAGATCTCATTTATTAAATTGTATATATAGATTATGATCTACATGTGAATGTTATTATTGAACTGACTCGATCTAGAATTCATAATGGTCAATATTACCTTAATATGTCAATAGAAAATTCTCAATAAGAAATATAATAATTTTCTTTGACATGAGATTATCATAGTAATTAACAAGTTATTTGTTCAATTTTAATTTTGGACACCTAATGTCTTAGGACACTAGGTGAATGAATATTAGATATAATTAAATACTTGTTAAATTAATGATTAATAAAAAATAAATCCATCAACTTTAGGAAATAAGGTTGAAGTCTATCATAAAATTAAGACATTAGTCAGGACCATTGAATGAAAGAAGAAAAAAATTTCTTAAGTCATTTGTTGATTAAATATAATGTATTAACTTATTAGAGTTTAAGAATAATACTATACTTTAAAGTTAACATTAATTTGTAAATGATGGAAGAAAATATTATATTATTCTTCTATTAGTTCTTAGAGGTAAAAGATATTATTTCACATTATTCGAACATTAAGAAGAGTTACAAGACGTCTACCTTGATTAGTAAATTAATTATGATTAATTTACTAACGATTTAGTATTAAACCTAGCTATGAGATTACACATAAATGAGTGTTTCAATTTTTGCAAGAGAAAATTATTTATTTAATAATTAAATTAGAAAATTTAATATAATCAAATAAATATTTTAGTGGCATATTATTACATTCTTTGCTAACACGAAGAATATAATTAATATAAACAAAAGAGTATTATTGTATAAATGTGAAAGTTGTCTATAAAATAAGAATAAGATTGTATTGCTACATATCAAGATCAGATCATGTGATTAACTATTGTATAATTAGTTATGTGATTAGTTGAGAATTATCTTTGTCCTAGACAAGAAAACTTCTTGAGGTAAAAAGATAGATATGACATAATTTTTATTCTCAAATATAGAGATAAAGAGATATAAAATTATTTTAAATAAAAAATCTCTTTTTTTAAAAAAGACCTAAATCTATATTTCCTTAATACGATAAGCAAAAGCATTTACATGAAAGCAAAGTTAATGATAAGTCTAGTTTTAGATAAGAAAAGTAGAAAGATGATTTATTCTTTAGAATTTCACTCGTTGAATAGTTGATAACATTGATGTCACGTAGGTAGAATCTTCGCAATATTAAAAAAAAATGTTACTTCAAAAAGCACATCCGGATATATAAATTTATTTTTCTTTATTTATTATTGTTGTATATTTTAAATGTAAAATAAATTCTAATTTTTTTATTGTAAGGATTGAAACATTTCTACTTAACTATCCTATGTTACTCAGAAAATTAAATAATTAATGATATCTGTCGTTATATGTATTTGCAAGAAATTATATATTCTTGAGAATAGATAGCAATTGTGGAACTTTCCTCGCAATGGATCAGCCCATAGTCAAAGAGAGAGAACCTGATCAACTTAAATTATTAATTACGATTGTCATAGCACTTGGAATCTCCATATGGTCAAAAAGGGTAAAACATAACCTAAGATGAATAACAGTATTACCTTTCATTGAGTAGTCCAACATAAAAAAGAAAAAGTCTATCAATTATTCTCAAAAAAGAGTAGTAAGATAAAATAAATTTAATTTGACGTTACTGGTGTAGACGTAACAATCTAGTGAAAAAATATATATACTCAAGAGTCAAGACGGTGCGATGATCTTGTTAATCAAGTTGTTACTTAATTTTGATCAAAAGTCACACTCGGATATAGTGTGATTTTGAAATAGAAGGTAGCAAAACAGGAAACAATAACACAACTCATTAGTTAACTTTCACATAACTTGATAATCACTGTCTGCGTCCTGTGCCTTTAGGCACACGTTGCCCTAGTTAATTAGTAATCACCAAATAATAATTGCATAGAAAAACATAAAGACCGAATCCTTGATTGTGAATATATAGTAGATGGCAAGAAGTGTTTATGCAAATTGAGGATTATCATCATTTCAGTGTTGTAGCTTTAGTTTTGAATTGAACGAAATAAAATAATGACGATTTTTGAATTTATATTTTGTCTATTTTGTTAGTCTATCATTAACCTATTTTTATAAATTTTAATGAAATATTTTACATGGTATGTAAAGTGTTTTGTTTGTAATTTACTAAAGCGTCTGATTTATGTGATCCACGAGTTGAATATCTTTTATAAATAATTTTTTTTAATTTTGTATAAAAAATTGTTAACTATTAAAGTATAATACTCTTAATTATTAACTTTTGTTGTACATTATAGATATATAGCTAATTATATAATAGGGATGTACCCGAGTTGATTTGAGTTGAATTTGATCAAATTTATGACTCAATCTAATCAAATTTGAACGAGTTGGTTTAGGTCAATTTTTTAAAGAAAAAAAAATAAAACTCAACTCAAATCAACTTGTTTGTAAATAATTTTGGTTGAGTTGAGTCAATGGATCAAAACGTTTATCTGTTCTTTTTTAAATGCAATATTTTTATAGACTAAAGTTTTTATTAAATGAATTAGATACAACTGTTTCTTGTTAGATTTTTTATTAAAAAGAAAATTTTGTGATACTATCACACTCCACTAACTCCTATCTATTTATTTATCCATGGAGAATAGCAAATTAATCATATCATATTTGAGATAAGGAGTTTCAATAATAATAGCGAGAATGAGTTTCAAACATTTTTTTTCCACAAAAACCAATGGAATATTACGAAGCCTACTCTTTGTAAATAAATTCAAAATATTTTCAAAAGCTCATTTAAAGTAACTTTAATCAAAAAAATCTTTGTCACTTTGACCCTGAAAGTTAAGGATGCATTGATACTTACTCAATTCAGATAGATAAGTTTATATAATCAATAATCAATAGTATTTGATATTTTAAAATTTTAAAATATATATTATATAATAATAATAATTTAATAAAAATTAACCGATAAACTAGTTTAGATATTAAATTTGTGACACGATCCAAAACTCAAATGATGTGATTGATTTAATTTGAGTTTGACTTAAACACAAAAGTTATTTAACCCAAATTGTTTGGGTTGATTTATGTAAATTTTAGTTTGCGGACGACCTCCACCCACTTATACCCCTGATATATAGCTAATAGACCATGATTTTATGACATGAATTTTTTAAATATAAAATCTAAATTAAAGATATGTTTGCTATACATAACATTAACAAGAAATATACTGAGGACAACGCTATAAAGTATATTAAATTTTTAACAATTAAAAACTTGTGAAATTTTGATTTAGGAATTATGAACCAAATATTTATGTTATTAATTATTACAGTGTAGTATAATTAATATTATTATTTATTTTATTTAAAGTAAAAGACTAAAAAAAGATTAAATTATGATTAACATTTCATTTGTATAATATATTATAATGTTAAATTTTATTTCCTATAATTTTGGATACCTAAATGTCCATTATTGTAGCCATTATCCGCATTTCAAAAACAATTTATTTTAAAGCACAATTTAAAATATTTATTATAAAGTGTAATTATATAAAAATATTTTGGCTAAAATGCAATTTTCTTCCTCTACTTTTAAAAATATGTGATTTAGTTCTTTTATTTTTTTAATTGAGATATTTCATTTTTTTCTTCTAAAAAAATTTGTGATTTTAATCTCATGGCTAATTTCAAGCATTGAAATTATATGAGAAAATGATATAAGATAATTTACAATTATTATATATTAGTGTGAAAATGAGAATTTTTAGATATGAATGCAAATTATATTACTTGTTTATAGTATTTTGTAGATAAATTTTAAGTTTAGATTTATTTATTATTTTTTAAAAATATATTAATGTTAATGACGATTAAATTATATATTATAGATTGTGTTTTTTTTCTTTTCAAAAATATTTTCTTTTGTATATAGAATAATGTGAAGGTGCGTATAGTTCACCGGTATAGGAACCATTTTAAGGAATTTATGATTAGATGTGAAGAGGTGTAACCTAATTTAGTCTGACTTTTGAAGAATTTAGCTTCTTAATGTCACATTAGCTCTTGAATTTGACGAAATTAAAAAGTAGTATCTAAATTTATATTTCATCCATCACCTTAGTTGAAGCATTAACTTGTCTATTTATCTTCAATACAGTATTTTAGTTAGCACTTTAAGTGCTTTTGTGATGCACTATGGAATGAACTTCCCGTCTTAGTTAATAACCAATAGTGTTTTTGTAATTTAACATATCTATCACGTCTGCATTTTATACTACTTACGACCACTATTTATGCTCCTAGGGACTCAGAAAGCTTTCAAACTCAGGGATCCTCTTTAGCTGGAATCATGCACAAACTTAATCACAACATATTTCGGCCTCTCCATTTTTCTTACCTCAAACCTTACTCGAACCACAAATTAAAGTGCGATCCCAGACTGGAGTCTCTCATCACACATCAGATTGAGATTATCTCCATGATGATGAAGAGGAATACAATCCTACCAATTTCATGTTTCGATCACCTAATATTAAAATGAATCAAATATAATATATAAACCGCTGAATCCCAATATGATATGATCACCAAGTTGAACTTGGTTCTAACACCAATCTGATGTAGTGTAAGTGATGGAAAAGATGAGGTTTTTAAGTACTCATTGATTCGTAAGAAAATCGAGAGTTGAGAATTGAAAAAATTCTTGATTTTTCACTTAATCATAATCTTTTCTTTAACTGCATATGTTTCCCTATATATAAGCACAAATAGAATTTTCTAGAATTTAAATAAAAGGAAACAAGAAAAGACTATATACTCCTATAGGTCTTATATACAAAATGGTGATGCTAATATAACTAATTAATAATATATTCCTAATTAATGTTATACATATGATAAAGATGATGGTATCTTTATTAAAAAGGAAACATGCTCCTAATTTTCCTATTAAATCTTATTTAATTTCAAGAGGAACATTTTTAAGCGATTTTTTTATTTTGAACTTTATATGTATCTCTTAGGACATTGTATTTCATTAGTAGAGCTCTCACATCCTCTCACACCCTGGTCTCTTTTTAGTCCATGGTTGCGCCATACTTTTACATCATTCCCTCCCTCGTCAAAAAGGTTTGTCATTGAATCTACAACTGTGCATGGGGAGGCAAAGATAAAAAATACCAGTCCAATGTAAATTATGTTTTGTAGAATGATAGCTTAGAACAATACGATGTGGCATCGACAAAGTACTCACATGATCCAGTACAAGCTCATCATCAACAACCGCATCATCATTGTCGAAAATAGGTTCAATACCCTGTATGTGTTCTTCATCAACATCCATAAACATCATCATTAGTGTTGTAAATAGGTTCAATGCTGAAATAAAGCAAGGCATATCAACCTTGAATCCCGCTTCCCAATGATGATCTAGTTAAGTGGGGACATCAAAAGGGTAGTTGTCAATGTCATAATCATCATCGTCAAAGATTGGACGATCTTTGTCCAAGACTAGACGAACATGGCATTGTGGTAGCAGTTGAAGAGCAACCAATTGTTATGTCAAACGGATTATCACATGCAATTGCAACTGTGTGATCTCGTTCCATCGAATCACATTCTCCAGGTTTACATGAGTAGCATGTCTCCTTGGTAACATGGGGCAAATTTCCTGTAGGGGGTACTTTTAAAAACTAATTATGAAAGAGGGTTTGTTTTTAAACTTTTTACGAGGAGGGTCTGTTCCTTCATGGATGTCGCCTGGCGACATAGGTGTTCTGCCATTACAGATGGCGAGAAGCATGCTCGCTAGTTCCTCCTGCGAGACACACCCATAAAGCCTATACCGCCATTGAAAATAGCGGGACATGAAGCATGCCGCCAATAAGATTGGCGGGACAAAGGTGACTGGGAAGGAAAATAATGTAAGTGTGTATATCTAGATTAATTGATTAAATACTTTTATATAAAATAACATATAATTAAAATTATCAACAAAATAATTTTGCTAGGTAACTACTGTCATTACAAATAAACACAAGACAAAATATTATAAGGATGTACGGTCAATTTATTATTAATAATGATTTTTCTTTTGAAAAAATTAAAATGAAAATGATACATACTATAGTTAATATAATTTTTTTAAATACCACCCAACTATATTTTTTAATTGATATATTTTGATTTCTTAATCACTGATATGCAGGTTAAAAGATCATACTGAAGCCATGTCGCATTAACAAACATGAAAATGAAATGCCTACCACGTGCACCATGTTCGAAATTGAAACAAAGAATTTGAAGGATAAATACACAATAAAAAATAATGAGAATCTCTAATTTGCTTCTTTTAGAGGAGGTTCACTAGAGTTATAATCCTTTTTCTTTTTTTATATATTAATCATATTTATATAATTTACTATTTAAATAGACATTTAGTCAATAAATTTAGTCACTAGATAAATACAGCATGTCTCGCCTGTGTCACTGGCGGCACTCTCCAACTCAACATGTTTTTCGTCATCTACAATGGCAAAACACCTATATCGCCAGTTCTTCTAGCGACATCCATGAAGAAACAGACTCCTCTCGTAAAAAATTTAAAAACAAACCTTCTTTCATAATTAGTTTTTAAAAGTATCCCCTACAATAAATTTGCCTTAATATGGTGCAATAGTTTGTATGACCTAACATAATTTCGCAAAGAAGACGTACTATTAATCATGCCATGTCTGGAAGATGTGGCCAAACGGGACAAGATTGCGATGATTTCGATGGAGCTGATGATGATTCTAGCTTTGAAAGCAATCCCTTTGATTTTTGTGGCAGCAGATTTGAGGGTGAATCTTTTTCACCTAGGGAAAATCTATGTATTCATAGTAGATCGGAATGAAATAAAGTATTGAGGCTTCCTTATACATCAACCTCTCAATATTCTCTAGAATCAATGATTTGTTGACCAATTTCATCAAGTACGCTACATTAGATTAGTATTAGTTGCATCATATTATATATCAACCAACATACCTGGTGAAAGTTCTCAACAACTAAGTATCATATCTTCCTAATTTCCTAAAATTAGAAACAACAAAATATAGAAAGTTCCTAAAATAAAGCAACAAATATTCCTATAATTATAGTAAAATATATGATTGTTATTTTGACCCTCTAATTGATGGATTTGGCAAAAATCTCAGGACGTGCTCTGCACCATTCTCCCTAGGTGGAAATGATTCGTCCTCAAATCTGCTCCCACTAGAAGCAAATGAATTGCTTTCAAAGGTAGAATCACCATCATCCTCATCAGAAAACACAGAGTGCTGGTGCAACACCCAAAAGGGCAACTATTTGTTGCGTTAGCTTATCCACTTGTTTGCGCAATAGTACAATCTCGTCCCATTGGGCCACCGATTAGTAGTACGTCTTCTTGGTGACGTCATGCCAAGTTGTACTAACTACTGATATCAATATGATGCAGTGTACATGATGAAACTGATGATCAACAACTCTTTGATTCTAAAGAATATCGAGTTGTTTCAAGAGAATATCGAGAGGTTGATGAATTAGAAAATCTCAATTCTTTATTTGATTCCAATCTGTTGTGAATACATAGAATTAGCCCTTATATAGAATATACATAAATAAGGAAACAAATAAGGATCATATCTTCCTAATTTTCTTAATTAAATAATTATTATATCTTCTTAATTTCTCTAATTAAATAAGATCATATCTTCCTAATTTTGCAAAAACAGAAACAACAAAAAACATAGAAAATTCCAAAAATAAAGCAATAAATATTCTTAAAATTACGGAAAAAGATAATATATTATCATTTTGACCACCTAATCAATGGGATTTGGCAAAAATCTCATGACATAAATGTTGAAGAATGAAATACTTATCAAACTAGATATAGCTAATACCCGTACATTGCATGAGTTTATTGGAATATAAAAAATATAAATTAAGCGAGTGAACAATTTATTAAGTAATGTTTATATTGATGTATATTTTATTATAAATGATTCAATGTAAATATTAATGTTTAAGGTAATATGTGTATTTGTTTATTGAGAGTAATAATATTAATTGTCAATTTTTGAGATGAAGTTATGATTGAAAAAATAAAATATATAAAATATTATTGTTAAAGTAATTAATTAAATACTTCATTAATAAATATTATATTTTTTATTATAGTTTTCATTTTTCTCATTTTGCTTTCGATAACATATACTTATGTTGTAAGGGGTTACAGGTGATTTCCCCATAGTGTGTCTCACTTTTCTATCTCACAATTCAAAAGTTGATACGTCAATTAAATGTACACCTTTCTTAACTACAGAACCATGGAAAAATTCCAAGGTTTTAGATGAAATTTATATTAAACATTTAGTTTAATAATATTTGAGTAATTTTAATTTTTAAAAAAAACCATGCTTAGCAAAACACTGTTGTTAAGAATATTTTAGAAGAAACGAAAATATTTTTAAAAAATGTAATTTAATATTTTTAGTAGAGTATGAAATATTTTTAATTTTTTATACAATGTCAAAAATATTTTAATAAAAAACGTTTTACATATTATAATAATCATTAAAACTTATCTTTATATATATATATATATATATATATATATATATATATATATATATATATATATATATATATATATAAAAGAATGGAATGGCAGACCGACACAGACCCAAAATTCAATGATTGAAGAGTCAAAATCAAATAAATATATAAACATTAAAATTCATACAAAATATTTATATATTTTCTAAAATAATTTAAACCATATAATAAAAAATATATTTACATAAAAGATATTACACATATTTTTAAAGACCCTAAATTAGAAATCACAATATTGATATATGATGTATCCTTAGATTTGTTTATAGGAGACTGGTTTTGTAGAAGGTGACCCGTTGACCTCCTTTTTGCTTCAAGAAGTGGCCCATTAAATCAGTTATAGCCATTAGGGAGATGATTTTGCCCTTTAATAAAAAATTATAAAAAGCCCCCCCTCTCCGGAAGAAACTTTTCTGCTGCTGCTCATTCCTTCTGCGAACTGCTTCTTCTTCTCCGCGAACTGCTTTTTCTTCTCCGGCAAGGCAAGCGCGAACGTCGTCTTCTTCTTCTCCGCGAACGAGGTTAGTCTCCCTAACTCCCCTTTGATACAACATTGTTGTTATAGCTTGTAGCAGTGGAACCTTAGGATAGTTACCTTAGGATAGTAACTTTAGGGTAGAAAACGAGAGGAGAGGACGGTAGAAAACGAGAGGAGAGGACGCCGGAAAAAATGGGGAAAAGAGGCTGACGGCGGAGACTTCCGGAAGACCCGTTAGGGGTTCTTTCGGAAGTTCCGGAAGAACCTTTTCCGGAAAGTTTCCGGAAGAAGTGTTCTTCCGGAAGTAACCAAACGTCTTCCGGAAGAACACTTCTTCCGGAAGACTTCCGGAAAACGTCTTCCGGGAACTTTCCGGAAGAAGTGGTTCATCCGGAAGAATTCCGGAAGACGCGCACTTCCGGAAGAAGTTTCAAAGTTCCGGAAGACCTTTCCGGAAGAACCCCTTCTTCCGGAAGTGGTTTTTTTGTTTTTTTTTTGTGTTTTTTTTTTTAAATTTTTTTTAAACAGAAATTGTTTTGTTTTTTTTTAAATGAATTATTTTATTTATTTTGGTTATTTTGTTTTTTAGATTTTATGAAAAATGAAGTTTGGGTTTTTGATGTCATATTTTTTTTATAATTTAAATTGTGTATTTTTACTAAATATTAATTTGTAAATTAATTTTTTTTATAAAAGTAGTTGTGTTTGTTTTTGTTTATTGTTTTTTTTTAAATTAGTGTTTTTTCTTTAAAAATGAAGTTGTCTATTTTTATAATTAAAGTTGTGTGTTTTGGAAGTTTTATAAAAATACTAATTTTTTATAATTAATTAGTTTATTTTATTATAAATGAAGTATTTTATTTACTAAAAAAATTGTGGATGTTTACTAAATAATTTTTTTACATTAGTTGTTTAATTTTTTAAAAAAATTAAGTTGTGGATGTTTAGTAATGAATTATTTTTATATTAGTTGTGTTTTTTTTTTTTATAAATGAAGTTGTTTAATTTTTTTAAAAAAAAATTAAGTTGTGCATGTTTATTAATAATTTTATTTTACATTAGTTGTTTTTTTTTATATAAATGAAGTTGTTTAATTTTTTTTTAAAAATTAGGTCGTGTATGTGTGAAAATAATTTGATTTAAGTTAGTCTTATTTGTTTATAAATAAAGTTGATTTTTTATAAAGAAAATTGTGTATATTTTGACCGAAAAAAATACGTGTTCGAAATGATTTACAGATCATGGCCAGAACACGAGGTTTAGGTCGTGCCATAGGTAGAGTTGTAGGCAGAGATAGAGCTGCTGACGAGGATGTTGGCGATGTTCCCGAGAGGCGTAGGCCTACTGCCTCAGCCCGTAGGCTACGCGTTCATCAGATGACTACGGAGGGACGTGATATGGCTGAGGACGTCGCTGACATGACTGATGATGTCCCTGAGCAGCCTACGGAGGCACCTGAGATGCGTGCGGACGCACAGGGTGCTGATAGTGGTGAGGGGTCAGATGGTGATGATGCTGCAGAGGGATTCCCTGGTGGTCCACGTGACCCGTCAGTGCTCACATCATTTGCCGAGCATGTTGCACATGCCGTGTGGAGTGGACAGGTATTTTAATTTGTTAATTATTTGTCATTGTTTATTTATTTGTTTATGATTAATTTTTTTTTAATAATTGTATAATTTGTACTTCAAATCAGGAACGTCCTGATTTGAAGTTAGTGTCACATGGGAGGAAGCTGACACTGATTGGGAGGCCAGTGCCTGAGATTGAAGGCCTGGTGGCTGCCACAGGATTAAGTCCACTGATAGATTGTTCAGTTATTACTGGCGATCCTGGACTTATATCCGCATTTGTGGAGAGGTGGCACAGTGAGACTAGCACCTTCCACCTTCCAGTAGGAGAGCTGACGATCACATTGGATGATGTGTCGTCCATTCTACATTTGCCCATCACTGGCGCCTTGCACAGTTTCCACGCTCTTTCTACGGAGGAGGCCAGATTCTTGCTCACGGAGTTGCTGGAAGTGTCTGCGGAGGAGGCCAGAGCCGAGACAGCACTCACACGTGGAGCATATGTACGATTAGGATGGGTTCGTGACATTTATGAGACCAGATGTCAGGCCCGGCGGTGGATTGTCGCAGCTCGCGCTTATTTGCTGCACCTTGTCGGTTGCACTCTTTTTGCTAATAAGAGTGCAACATACGTGCATGTAGTCCACCTTGACGCTTTCCGGGACCTCGCTCATAGTGGTGGTTACGCTTGGGGGGTTGCCGCGCTGGTTCATATGTACGACCAGTTAGATGAGGCTTGTAGGACCACCACCCGACAGCTTGCGGGGTACTTGACGCTATTTCAGGTAAATTTTGTGTTTATTAATATGTTAGGTTCGATTATGATTTAAACATGTTTTTATGTTATGTTAACCTCAATTATTGTGTAGTGCTGGATCTATGAGCACTTCCCTAGTGTGCATCAGTGCGTGACTGACGACACATACCAGGAGACGTCCCCACGTGCTTCCCGGTGGTTGACGTCGAAGGCGCACATGAAGGGCATCACAGGAGCACCCTACAGGGCACGTTGTGATGGTTTGACCGTCACAGATGTGTCCTGGTTGCCGTACACGGAGCATCGGGGTGTTAGGGCGTTTCAGGAGATTTCATCGTTCCAGGGTCAGCTCAGATGGGGTCCTATGATCGTCGCAGTTCGACCGGAGAGGGTGGTACGCCAGTTCGGTTACATCCAGAGCATCCCTCCGCCGCCTGTTAGTGCACGACTGTCACAGGATCAGATAGATGACAGGTGGATGGAGTTTGCGGATCACTTACTACCTGCGGGTCAGCCTTGTTTAGTGCCTGGGCAGGTATCTGCGGATTACATTGAGTGGTTTTTCCGCATATCTCACCCTTTCATGACACCGACCCAGGCAGCTGACCAGCAGAGGGATGCACCAGCTGCAGACCCTGAGGACTACATACAGCCGCCCAGCCCCCAGGTTCCAGTGGCATTTGACCCCCCTCCATATGTGGTAAGATTATTTGCGCGTTTAATGTTTTATGAGTTGTTGTTTATTTTGAATTTCATAATAAATGTTTTTACTGACTTTGACAGGATGATTACGAGGGATATGAGGCGATTGCACAGAGGTTGGAGCGTGTGCTCAACCTTAGGATAGTCACTGCAGGCACAGAGTTATATGACATTATGCAGGACTGCCTGACGATCGCGAGAGGGGGACCCAGTGCTGATGGGACGGTCAGGGCTCGTCAGAGACGCTGCACGGACCATTGATCATTGTATTTATTTTGTTGTGTTGTAGTTGACATGAATATTTGTAATTATTACAGTTTTTGTTTAATATAGTTGACGTGTTTTGCACAGTTTATTATTTTATAATATAGTTTGTTATTCCGATTGTTTGTGGCCCTTAAGCGAAGTTTACGATTGTTTTAAATTTATTTTTAAAAAAAGGGAACTTAGAATCATGAGTTTTGTTTGTAAGAATTACATAAAAAATAAAAGTTTTTAAAATGATTAATAATTCATAAGTGAACCCTTTTTCCATGTTCAAGTACCCATGTTTGTAAGAATTACATAAATGAACCCTTTTTCCATGTTTGTAAGAATTACATAAAAAACATAAGTTTTTAGAATCATGAGTTTTGTTTGTAAGAATTACATAAATGAATCTTTTTTCCATGTTCAAGTACCCATGTTTGGGATTTTTTTGCGTGGGTGTGCCTGTGCCCTGAGACAATGGAGGGCGGCCATTTCTCATGTTTGGACGTCAAAGAATCCAAAAAAAATAGTCCCGTTCCCCAGTTCCGTCAACTAACACGTCAAAACAAAGCCTCAAAATCCAAAAAAATAGGAAATGAACCCTTTTTCCATGTTCAAGTACCCATGTTTGGGATTTTTTTGCGTGGGTGTGCCTGTGCCCTGAGACAATGGAGGGCGGCCATTTCTCATGTTTGGACGTCAAAGAATCCAAAAAAAATAGTCCCGTTCCCCAGTTCCGTCAACTAACACGTCAAAACAAAGCCTCAAAATCCAAAAAAATAGGAAATGAACCCTTTTTCCATGTTCAAGTACCCATGTTTGGGATTTTTTTGCGTGGGTGTGCCTGTGCCCTGAGACAATGGAGGGCGGCCATTTCTCATGTTTGGACGTCAAAGAATCCAAAAAAAATAGTCCCGTTCCCCAGTTCCGTCAACTAACACGTCAAAACAAAGTCTCAAAATCCAAAAAACTACGAAATGAACCCTTTTAACAATTAAATTTTTGGACCACTGAAACAACGCATTCAACTTTATTATGGGAATTAAACACGCCGTAAACATATAAAGGTTACATCAACAAAAAAACAAAAAATTAAACATGACATTCAGTTGTTTAGCGACGTCCCACTGACCTCGTCTTCAACATATTTAGTAAAGACAGCTAAAATTTCTATTGGTCCATATTTTTTCCAGTAGTTAGATTGTACTAACACCTTCAGCAGTTCTTCGTTGGTGATCAGCTCATTTATTTCATATTTTATAACCGTATCTGAATACTCAAACCGAGCTGGTTGGCGGAAAAACAATCGTCTTACCGTTTGTGATTCGTGAATTCCAAGAGGGGGAATCCCTTTAGGTGCAACTTGCTTGATTAAATTCTTCAGTTCATCGATGGTACATGTTGAAGGAATTTGAAATTTCTTAGGATTTTTTCCTGTGAACGCGCAACCAACAAATTTGTTCTGCGGTGGCATGTTCCATTTGCCGTTGTAATACAGGATCGCGTCATGAATACGAGGCATAGTGCGTTCAAGTAAGTTTATTATTCCATCTGGTGTTCTTCCAACGGTGCATAATAACTCAATCGGACCAACACAAGAAAATTGATCATTACACATTAACATTGTGTTGACATCGTCATCATTTATCAATTTGATACACTCAAAGCGAATTTGGTTACCTGTATCGGTGAATGGCTTCCGGTAGTGAATTTCATCCAAAAATTGTTTGTCGGATAGCTGAAGGGTATTGTGTATTCTGGTTTTTAGGCTTGCAAAATCACACCTATTTGGTACTCGAATGGGCATCGGAGTTGAAGTTTGGAAGTAAACCCCAGTATCATTGTGAATAATCGATCCATTTGGATAAATGAAAGCCAACCTTGAGTTGACAATCGTCTGACTGCTAGTTTCTCCTAGAAATGCCATAGTTTGTGTATCAGTTGGGAGATTATTTGAAAGCAAGATAATGTGTGATTTAGTAGCCTAGTCTGCCATATATATAGATGGTTGTGACCGAGCCTTTGTTTAACTTTGTTTACAAAAAAAGAGACACGCGTAAATGTGTAGTCAAGTCAGCCAATGTGTTGTCGCTAATGTGTAGTCAAGTCAACCAATGTGTTGTTGAGCGACTGCTAGTTTCAAAATGTGTACTGAAGTCAACCAATGTGTTGTCACGCTCAAACTGTAACACGCATGCATGTCATTATGTGTTGTCAATTATGACAATGATGTATGCTGTACGCGTAAATGATTTTTGTTGGACCAACAATTTCCTTGCTTAACCAAACGAGTAGTTGATAATATTAATTGGTTAGTGACGGGTTACAACGAATTATATCGCATAATGAATACAAATAAATAAACAATGAATGTTTAGTCTTCATTTAGGTCTACATAGTGTGTTTTGAATGACATCAAGCTTGTGTATTCCTGCATTCTACTAATATATGGAATTGCCCATTGCTTTGCCTGAGAATAACAATTGGTTGACCACAACAGCGCTGGGGGCGGCAACGGACAATGGTCTTTCAAATAAACCTGTTGTACATGAACAAACATTATATCATGCGCTGACCGTGCCAAACGAACAAGCGAAGTCATTGCATAATTGTTACACTAACTATATTCAATGTACCTGAACAAAATGATTTCCAAACACGTGACCGACACATATGATGCGGTGGCCAGAAGAGTCAGGTGGTGGTTGACTTCTAAGAGGGAAAAATGTCATGCTTTGTTGTTGGGACAACGATACAAGGATTACGTTATACCGTGAAGCAATCACATATCCCATGTCTGTTATATCCATCCACTTGTCCACACTAACCTGAATGAACCAAACATACACATGTAAGTAATTTAAACATTGTTATTAAAAAAAATTAACCTAAAAACATACCTTTGAAAATCCATCAACAAGTAGGGACAACTTTAATTGTTCAAATCTCTCTGTGTCACCGAAGAGGTTCATGTACTCATGCGACCACCTGCCAAGTTCTTTAAGCAATTCATTACGCACTAACGGCCACGAATCTTCCCCCATACCTAATAAAGCGCCAATGGACCGATATCCACAGTTACCGTCCGCTTTCACATCCACAACGTCACGAATGAAACCTTGAAAGAATGATGCAAATTGATCCAACATCGGGATGATCCTTGTTGGCTGACGCGGTTGAGAACATGATGCACTTCGTTTCACTGGAGAGTTGCTGCTTTGAACAGAATGAAAAGCATCAACATACTCCCAGTAAGACGGATCACGCTTTGTGGATGTTTGACTTCTTTTCATCGGTTTCTTCGGTGCACCTTTAGTGTTCACCTTTGATGGAGGAGGGCACATAGAGTTATGATCAGGGTATGCGATTTCTCGAAGTTTACTCTTCAGATTTACTTTGCCAGCCACATCAAGTTCATCAAACCTTTTAGATATGACCTCTATTTCTTCCTTGATGGTGACTTCCGTCTCACATAACCCTTGGTCTGAAAAGCAAAGTCTCCTCCAAAAAAGATGGACTGACTCTAATGGGATGCTGCTAGCAGTATACCTAGAAAGCTCACATGCACAAGGAAGCCCGTGCGTGCTTCTCATCACACAACCACAAGAAGAGAGATTGTTGCCGAGATAACGTAGACGATCAATCTCAGAAGCAATCTGATTTAAAGCATCCCTCGAAACCATCCCAAGAAGCCTCTTGTATAAGGTTTTTTTATATACATGGCCAACCACATGCGTACTGGTTTCAAAGGATGCTTTAATTTCGACGTGTTGCAGCGTGATCATGTTGTTCATGGCATCCCAAACACTACATAGGTCTCCAACGCTATTTTGTAGTACTCTTTTGAGAGCCCAATGAGCTGATTCAACCCTACATTTAAAATACACAACAAACATGAAAATATACAACAATTAAATACCATTTAATATTAATCGTTACTAACAAATAAAATCAGTTGTTAATACCTGTTTGTTGTTGTGTTGCCTAGGTGCATGACCTTATTCGTCCATGCTGTAATAAATTTTTCCTTGTGGGGGATAATCCATGTGTCGTTAACATAGTCAACGAACATCGGCCAAGGCGAACAAGCAACTTGAAACTTCTGATGTGACTCATGGAACTCGTATTCGGACGGACAATCAACCAAAGTACCCCAGTTATCCATTACATAGTCCCACGCATTTTTTTCCCCGATTAAAGATTTGCACTTCGCCTTCACATTCTTATCGATATGAAACCTGCACAACAAATTAGTAGACTCGGGAAACACAGTTTTCACTGCATTCATCAGTGCTAGGTCTCTGTCAGTGACAATAACAAGAGGGAGGCGATCGTGTCTTAAAAATAGGCCTCGAAATCGTTCCAAAGCCCATACAATATTATTAACACGCTCAGCCTCCAGATATGCAAACCCAGTAGAGAATGTCATCGCCGTTGGTGTCACTCCAACAAAGTCAAGTAGTGGGAGTCTGTACCTGTTTGTTTTGTAGGTACTGTCTATAAAAAACACCAGATGACATGCATTGCATAACTTTACTGCATCTGGGTGACACCAAAACAGATCACGCACCACAACTTCATCCTTCAATCTATGCCAATGAATGTATTGATCACGTTCGAGAAGCTTCATCAGATGCTGCATTTCGGTATCAGCTCCTCTTATTGAAGAACGATATGCACTTCTTGCATTGTAAATTTGCTTTATCGTCGTGTAACTGTCGGCATTGTGTTCCTTCAACGTTAGCAAGATGTTTTTCGGTTTCACCATCGACTTTGTCATATCAGCAATAATTTTCTTTTCTTCCTTAGTCAATCGCCCGGCGTATGGATGTCCAACTAAGGACTTCGCCAATTCATGATTATGAATCCCACAGATCAACTTCACTATCCAACCTTCCCCTCCACGCACTGGTTTCCCACGAAGCCTGAAGGGACAACCACATTTCCTACTCCCGGTGTCTTTTCTAACGAATTCTTTATTTCTACACTTGTACGTACCACTCCTTTCACACCCAATTAACACAAATGAACTTCTTCCTCTGCTACCGGTCTCTGTGTCAGATCTCATAATCACTGCAACAAATCCATTTTCATGGGCAACTGTTCGAGCCCATTGCAAAACATCATCTCGAGTAGCGAATACCTACAACGCAACCCTAACACATTAATTTTCGTACAAACCATCAATTCAACCAATGACTCAAATTATCTATGATTACCTGAGATGTATTAAAAGCATTTGAACAATCGACATGTCGTTCATTCACTCCACATTCTTCTTGATTATCATAATCATAATCCATATGAACTTCTTGTGACATCGCAAAGTCATACCTCCATTGATCTTCGTCCATCTTAAGGACATATGCATCATACACAAGTACATTCAAATTATCATATAACCACATCCAAAAATTTACTACACCTTAAATAACAAACATATTAATAGGACATATGCATCATACACGACTATATTAAAATTATCACTATATTCTAAATTTATAACTACATTATTTACTTAAACTAAACTTATCACTATAATAAACAACTAATAAAACATTTTTGTACCATTATACATTTAAGTTACCTAAATCATTTAATATTATACCATTATACCTAATTAAATCAATAATCCACAACATATATAAACCAGAAATAAAAAAAAATTATAAAACAGAAATATATATATATATATATATATATGTATATATATATACCATTATAAAACAAAAAAATTATAATCCACAATATATATCATTATACCTAATTAAACCAATAATTCATTATTAACTAACAGAAATATATATAAAACAGAAATTAAAAATTTTATAAAACAGAAATTAAAATAAATTACTAATAATTTAACATTCCGGAAGAAGGTCTTCCGGAAGTTACGAAGGCCAATTCCGGAAGAAGTGCTTCCGGAAACTACTTCCGGAAGACCTTCTTCCGGAATTGGGCTTCTTAACTTCTGGAAGAAGGTCTTCCGGAAGTTACGAAGCCCAATTCCGGAAGAAGTGCTTCCGGAAGTAGTTTCCGGAAGAACTTCTTCCGCAATTGGCCTTCACCACTTCCGGATGAAGGTCTTCCGGAAGTTACGAAGGCCAATTCCGGAAGAAGGTCTTCCGGAAGTAGTTTCCGGAAACACTTCTTCCGGAATTGTCCTTCGTAACTTCCGGAAGACCTTCATCCGGAAGTGGTCATTCCGGACCTTCCTCCTTCTGTGCCTAAAATTTCTTCCGGATACATTTTTTACTGTTTTTCTTCTCTAAAAGCTAACCGGAAAACGAAATAAACGCGTACCTCCGACAAAATAGGAACAACAGCCACTAATAAAACTTCAAATACGGAACACGGGACCACCAAATCTTCAAATACTTCACTTCACGGGACCACCAACAGACTGCTGAAGGGACCACCACCGAAACAACAGCAAACGGAAGAAGAAAGAAAGCAAACGGAAGAAGAAAGAAAGCAAACGGAAGAAGAAACAAAGAAAGCGCAGTAAAACACAGCCTGAAGACGTTAATTTAAAGAAATTTACACAAGGGCAAAATGGTCATTACATACGCATTAAAAAAAAAAATAACTTCCGGAAGAAGCTTCTTCCGGAAGACAATGGAATTCTTCCGGAAGAAGCTTCTTCCGGAAACATTCCGGATGACGTTCTTCCGGAAATTGTCTATGAGTATTTCCGGAAGACACAAATTATTCTTCCGGAAGAACCTTCTTCCGGAAGAATAATTGCTGAAGGGCAGTTTCGCCACTTCACTGTTTGCTGGGTGCCCCAGCAATAATGCTGGGTGCACGTAGCAACTCCCTAGCCATTATTATTAAGTGGATAGGTCTTGTTTGGTAAAAGTTCATTATTATTTAGATATCCTTATTCGTTAAATGCACCCCTGCTTTTGTTTAGTTATTTTTTACGAAAATAATCATTTTTGTTGATCATCAATGCAAAACTAAAACATGTTTCTATTTTTTTTGTCTTAATCTTCTTACAGGAAAAAAGAACTCTTACTAATCTGAAATTCATCCAAAAGATAAGTAAAACTTAACCAAAAATTATTTATGTCAAGGATTGAATTTCAGATATTATTTGAATAATTCAATTTTGTTAAACATGTTTTTGTTTTGTATTAAGGTGTGTGTTTTCAATATTTACAATATATACATATATGATTTTTATCACTATATAATATAAAAATTAAAATTAATTTTTTTTATTAAAACTGCATTAATGATTATAATATTAAAAATTGCAATATCACAATTTTAAAACATAGCTAAAATTATTTATAATATTAAAAAATTAAAAAATAAGCCTAATGCAAAAGGGAATTGCATATTCGTTTTGCATCTGTCTAGAAGCATGCATTTTGTCTTGATGCAAAATGAAATTGTATTTTTGTTTTGCTTCTGGTCCATATGTAAAATAGAAATGCATTTCTATTACATCTATCCAAAACAAAAAATGCGTTTCAGTTCTACATAGATGTCACAAAACATAACTTTTGGTCTCTTTGGTTGGCCTCTAGCAGAGCACCATGGTGCGTGGCAGAGAGGAACAGTTATGGGGATTGGAGATGGTAGGAGAAATGGGTTCCTGGAGGGGTGGAGGAGGGAAGGGTAAGGGATAAAATTATAAAAATAAAATTGAAACTGGAGCGCAATTAGCAAAAAGGAGGTGTAAATAACAACTGCCTAGGTAGAAAATCAACAAGTATTGGAGCCCAAGAAATATTATTTTTGAAACACGCATACACAAATGGACATCAGATGGAGCAAAAAGAAAATACATGCATGCACATACACAAATAAATATTCATATTCATACTAAAGTAATATTTGATTTAATATTTATTTTTTTGAATACCTCTTTTCTCTTTTAAAGAATAGATTATATGAAATCTTAATAAAAAATAATGTGTTTAAAAAATAGATTTTTTAATGAAGAAAATATTGAAAGAAAAAAAGAAGAAGAGCTTTTAAAGAAGTTAAATTCAGGACTTATTAGTTTTGGCTTCGCTCTCTTTTTTCTTATTTATTTCAAATTCATAGATAAAAAAACAAACTATAAAAAGAATTTAACTTAAAAATAACTTCTAAACTGTAAAAACTAAAATTTTATTTTATTTATAATTATATGCTACTTTAACTTATCACTTTATTCTCATACAAAGATAAATAGACTCTGATTAATACTAAAGATAAATTTTAAAAATTATTATAATTTAAAATAAATTTAATACTAACATTTAAATTAAATATTTTTTTAAAAAGTTTAATTTAATGAATCATGTCTTATAAAATATGAAAGGAGGGAGTAGTATTGAATGAATTATGAAGTGCTTATTAGCTCCTCCCCTGGCCACCACAAACATGACACATGCAATGAGTTAGCTCGCAAACCCATGCGCTGACATTTCAGCCACTCATTTGTTAGTATCACTATCACCCCACTTTAATAGCAATGCATGCACTTCAATCTTGAATCTTAATTTTTAGTGTTTCAACGTTGATAGAAGTATAGAGAAAATAAATAAATAAGGGAAGGAAATACAAGATAAATAAAGTAAAAAAAAAAAGTCAGTTGTTTAAATGGATGATAATGAAAATAAAAATATTAATAAAATCAGAAGACGGAGTAAAACAAAGAGATTAAATAACTATAACAAAAAAAATCACCCTTAGAGAAACATTGATTTTACTCACCCTTAGAGGAGTCACTAGTAGTAGTTATTTCGTTCTCGAATACAAATAATAAAAATTTCTTATTTTTTAAAATATAATTAAATTTTAATTATGAAATTATTTATATTTTAGTTAATAATATCATCTTTAAAATATTCTTTATTTAATAAAATAAGAAAACTATAATTAATATCAAATTTTATTAAAGAATAATTTTAAAAAATATTTATTTTTAAATTAAAAATAACACAATTTAATAAAATTAACTTATTTTCTTAATAATTACATGGCTCTTCTCCCTGTTTTTTTTTTAATGGCTCTTCCCCCATTTCTCTGCTTCCAATTAAATGCCATGGACCTCATCACCTAACTTGAACGCATAAAATTCATCAATTGCAATGGCAACATAACCCAGAATTACTCAAACACAACACGTACTTCAACGACTTGAACATCATAAGTAAGTTCACTTCAGCTACTTGTCCCCTATGGGACCTTTTTTTTTTCTCTGAAAGAAAGAGAGAGAGAGGAGGTCCCATAGGTATAATTACGATGAAAAATGTCAACAATATAAAAAACATTGTATCATATTTTACTTTATGGATGATTTTTTTGTATAAGAAATCTTATGGGTGATTTTCATTTCCTAATTTTCATTTTTACATTAAGTTCTTATAGTTTTTCAATTGTTCAAATTAAGTTCAGCACCCCAAAAAATTTGTCTAATACTAGTAATTAATAGTAAAAAATAGTACTATTGATTAACATGAAAGTGTTTTCGTCTAATATATGCACGACAATGTTTTCTATCAAAATGCATTTTTATTTTTATTTTTATTTAATATTTATTTTTAAAATTATATTGAAACGCGTACGTACATCATTCGTGTATTTCATGTGTTGCACATTCCTCCTATTCATATTGAATAATACTTATGTTAACAAATAAATAAAAATGCAATGAAAATGTGATATATCATTGATTTCTGTCAATTTACAAAGAAAAAAGTATAAAATATTTAAATAAAAAAAAATTCATTACATTTTATGTGTTTTGTTTTTTTTGTTTCTATCAAAATATTTTATATATTTTTCCGTTAGAAATATATACTAATCAATGATATCTCACACCTCCATTATATTTTTATTGAATGAAATTTTAGGATAAAAGACTAAATTTGAATAATTGAGAAACTATAAAAACAAAATACAAACAACTAAAATTAATAAAACGACTAAAATTACACATAAAATAAAGTATGAGAATGAAAATATAACCAAACCTATAATTTTTTAACAATGCTCACAATACTTTTTAAAATATTTTCAATTTTTTTTAGAAATTTTAAATATTTTCTATTATTGAGTGAATTACACGCAAATTCTGTTTAATGTAATATTTCGTTGAAGAGAGTTTCATTTTGAAAATTTTATTAGTCCACCAATAAACATTGTTTATGCAAAAAAAAAAATACTTAATCATGCGCTGTTTATGGGGTGTATTCAATGAAAAGTAAAGCTTTATTTTGGTATAGTTTATATCAACATTTAATATGATCTTTTATCACATAAGTTATTAAAATTAATAAACTAGTTTTAATTTTGACGGAGAAGCAATGCAAAAAATCACTTGAGATTCACACTTATTTACTAATTATCAATGAGGGGTTAGCTATAATAGAGTTGGTTAGTTTCTCACAACATAATAAAATATGATTTGAATCTATGCTTGAAGAGGTGCTCATATTGAAATAAGGTTTGAAGCTATGCTTAAAGAGCTCATATTTCATGTGTGATAGTGCCTTAACTAGAGTTGTTTCTCAAAGAGAATATGTGTGAAGAACAAAAAAAGTAAATATTTATTAGTGTCCCAAGGTAGAAAATGAAAAGTGAATTTTTCTTAAAAAATGTTATTAAGTACTTTTACTATAATTTCCAATCAGGGTCGTATAGGTTACTAGGCCATTGCCTCCAATTCTTTTAGGGTCTCAATAATTTTATATATTTTTTAATAAAATATTTTTTTATTAATTTGAATTATTAAATGATAAATTATGTTATAGCATGATATATTATATATTTATATTTTTATTTTTATTTTTATTAATAAGACCACAAATATTATTGCTTCAAAAAATATCATAAATATTAAATATAGATGTCAGTATTATTATAAATAATTTAAGTGTAATTTTATTATTTATTTTATATCTATTTTGGACCTTACCTCTTTCCTCCCTAAAAATTATTGAAATTAGTATAGAGTTTAAATTTATATGAAAAAAATATTTTGATGCTGATGTTTATGTCGAGATTATATACATTTAACTAAAATTTTATTTGTATGAACCATTTTGTATTTAAAAGTATATCTTTAATTGAAAGTGAATTTGAATATATTTTCAAATATTAAATCATGATCAATTTTTATTTGAATTCTAAAAATTGAAAAAAATAGTATCTTACTCTTGATTTATTTTTTAAAATAAAGATATTGCAAAAGTGTATACCAAAAAAAATATACTCTAATTAAAGTGTTACATTAAATCAAAATAATTTTTTTTCTAAAATATGCATTGTTTCTAAAATATTATTAATAGCTCTTGTAATTATAATTATTGTCAAATAAACTAAAACTAAAACTATTTAAATCTTATATAGCATTGCCTATGTCAAAAAATAGGATGATTTAATTTTTTTTTATATATTAAAAATATTTAAATATTAAATTTTGATGAATATAGAAAAATAAATAAAATAATGATAATAAATTAAAATTTAAATGTATATTTTGCCTTAGGCCTAATCATTGCTAAACATGGTCCTTTTCCAATGCATTTCTAACATGATATGCGATAAAAAAAATTATTTATTACTCCCTCGATCCCGTTTAATTTTTCTATATGAGGAAAAAAAGCCTTATCCAAAAATAATTATTATTTTAGTTTTTTAATATAACATTAATTATTTTTTCACTTATATCTCTTATAATTTTAATGGTGGACAACAAATTTATAAATGAATTAATGATTATACAAGGTTAATTTTGTAAAGCTTATTATCTTTCATTTTTTTATTACCTTCTTTTGGTTTAATTTGTGTAAAATAATTTAGGATGATAATTATAATAGGACAGAAGAAGTAATATTTTAGAAATATTATAAAATAATAATTAAAAGACTCTTCAAATAATAATAATAAATGCTAACATATGACCTTAAAATACTAATAAAAGATCAATAAGTGTAGGTTGTTCTAACATAACGAGTAGGGGCTCAAAGGCTCAAGTATGTTATATGTAATTGGATTAAATAGTTGAAAGAAAAATCTTTTTATCCACAATAATTATACTTGACTATATATATATATGAGGGGAGATATCAAATTATTTTAAGATTAACTCTTTTAAGTTATTCTTCATTTTTACTATTTATTTTATTAAAATACAATAGTTAAGATTAATTATTCATTGAAATTTTAAGAAAATAAATAATGAAAATAAAGAGTAACTTAATTTTTTCTCCCTCTTTATTTATATATATATATATATATATATATATATATATATATATATATATATCATGATTTCCAATGCAACATTAAATAATTTATAATAAAATTGTTTTGTTTATTAATTTGTCAACGACTTTATTTTCGTGTTAAGATTGTGTTAACATTTTCTTAAATTTTCAACCTTCTATAATGTATAAAAGAGTAACTAATCATATTTTCACAACTTTCTTTATATTATAGACAAGGAAAAAAAGAAGTGCGATACATGATATATAATTCAATAAAAAAAGGATAAATAAAAATAAATTTTAAAATATAGTTGCAAAAAAAAATTAATTAAGTTTTAAATCAGTGAATTTTGAAATAAATCATTTTAATTTCCCAAATTTAAAAAGTTTATTTTATTCCTCCAAATTTAATCTTAGGGTTGACAACAATACTATCTTGTCCCTTGAAAATAGACAATTGTTAAAAGTCACGTTATCAGTTTTCCACTAGAGCTGTTAACCTCATGATGTAACTACCAGGACTAAACAAAAACTTTTTAAAACTTGAGGGACTTTGTTTAATGTTCATTCAGGAGAAAAGAATAGATTCTCAATAATTCAAAATTCCACTGAAAAAAGTAAATAAGTAAAGTTGATAAAAAAATTATTTTCATGAATTCAGATATTACTAAATGATTTTTAGTATTATTTTGTTTAATTTAGTAGACAAAAACATATTTATCTTAAATTTCATAAACTAAAAACATGATTAAACAAAAAAAAATCAACAAGTAATAAAAGTCATAGGACCAGGAAGAATTGCTGGTAGTATATATATATCTTGAGAGAGAGAGTCAGTGGAGTGTAGAAACATTAGAGTTGCACACACAACAACAAACAACAAACACAAGTAGACCTCATAGTCACAATTGAGACCAAAATGAAAATGGTTCATGGTGCATTGTTTTTGCTGGCAGCAGTTGCCACGTTGCACGTGTCATCGGAGGCAGCTGCAGCTCCGCCCCCGGCGACGGCGCTCTCCGCGGCGGCGAGGGAGTTCTTGGAGGCGCACAACCAGGCCAGGGCGGCGGTGGGGGTGGAGCCGCTGCGGTGGAGCGAGCAGGTGGCGAACGTGACGAGCAAGCTGGCGCGGTACCAGCGGGTCAAGACGGGGTGCCAGTTCGCGAACCTGACCGCGGGCAAGTACGGCGCGAACCAGCTCTTGGCGCGTGGCAGCGCGGCGGTGACGCCGCGCATGGCGGTGGAGGAGTGGGTGAAGCAGAAGCAATTCTACAACCACGCCGACAACTCCTGCGCCCCCAACCACCGCTGCGGCGTCTACACGCAGGTCGTGTGGAGGAAGTCGGTGGAGCTCGGCTGCGCTCAGGCCACGTGTGTGAAGGAGCAGGCTAGCTTGACCATTTGTTTCTATAACCCTCCTGGGAACTACGTTGGAGAAAGCCCATACTAAATACTTATCATCTCATGCTTAGAGCTTGTTTGGATAGAGGTAGAGGTAGAAGTGCTTTTTGAGAGCTTTTCAAAGCTTATTAATGACTTGTATCCAAACAGACCTGCATGCTTATCATGTTTAGCTTCACTATATGGATACATGCTAGAAGAGTTTTTGAAAGTTTTATTCCAAAAGACCATGTCTTGTGAAGTTAATTATGCTAATTTAATGAGTGAAACTGATATCTATTATGTATGTATCTTGAGATCATTATTATGTGACCATGTATTGGGACTAATTATGAATTGGGTCATATAAGGTTTAATCTCCTGCCATTGCACGTCGCATTGGATTACTTTACTTTTGATGCTTAATTAGTTCTTTTTACATTTCAGACGCGGTCGAAGTTGTGGTTAATTTTTTTTTGCGATGCTTAATGTTACAGAAAAATGCAACTGATGTGTGATCGCAATTGCAATTGTAATGTATTACGGTTGTAGTGAGTCAAAAATACCTTTAAACTTTTACTATCCGATCACATTTGTGATTGCAAATCGTAATTTAAAATCATAGTTCTTAGTTAAGATGGGTGTGATCATGATTTGGATCTTTCATGCAAGTTTCCAGTTTACTAATATGTTATTTTATTCTTGTTTTGTATCTCTCACTCGTATCTTGATCCAGTAACCTTTTAATACTACTGATTAGGTGGGCCACAGTCAGTTAAATTAATCTCAGGATCCATAATCTTTGTGTATTTTTCCTTAGCTGCCAAAAAATGTCATAAAAAAGTTTTGTTTTAGTTTGGTGGAGAGGTGTTTAAGGCATTGTGGGGTTTTCGTCAACTAGGTGTCAGTAACTTTATGGCATCGATGAATTATGTCTGGGGTTCACGTGCACATGCGGGGCACTCTGTGGGTCACCCCATTGAACACGGAACTTTTTGTTTCAAGCGAATCCAAAATATCTAATCGCTTTGGTATGTATGTTGCCTTTGTGTGTCTCTGTATGAGCGAGTGTTCATTGTCCACTTGATTCTGTCAATAAGTTTTCTCTGCCTCATTTTTATGGTGAAATTTCTCAATTTTTAAACTTGACCCAGAAACATCGAATACCATTCCCTTTGGTTTAAGAAATAAGAAATTATATTCAGAGTTATAGTCCTAACTCAATCTTATAAAATTGGCATATAAGATGAGAGTTGTCTTCCATTTATATATACTATTAGTTAATGTGAGATCTCCAATACACTTCCCTCACATTAAGGACCGAACATTTTGAAAATGAAATTTGTAAAATTGGACATCTACGAATGGTCTGATGCGGTCTGTTATAGACCCAACAATAAATCGTTAGAATAAGTTATGATACTATCTTAAAATGTGAATTATAAATCTAACTCAATCCTACAAAATTAGTGTGAGGCGAGGATTTATTTTTTTTAGTTGAATTGGTAACAGTTTACAATCAGAAATTATTTTTCTACAATAAGATATTTCAGTTGAGATTGAAAGTTGGGTGAAAAACTAGTCACATGACTACAAGCAACCTTTGTCCATTTATGATTGGACACCCCAGTCGAGTCATGTGATTATTATAATATTAATTGTAGCGATCTCAATGCACCTGCTTAATTATTCATGTCCTCTATAGCTAGTTTTATATATATACTTATATATGTATGCAAAGGTGTTACAGCAACGCATAATAACAGGCTAGTTATAAATGACAAAAAAAAGATGACAACTGATTATAGCATCAAATCATTTACACTGCTAAGCTCAACGCTATGAATAGAGTACATCAATCACAGTTAATACAATGGAATTGTAACACAATACAGACTCAAAATACTACACATTGCAATATGAGATTTTGCTGTTGCTGCTACCCTGTCAACTTTGTACAAAAGAATACATATAGAGCAAACAATGCAGATCAAGGTTTTAAATTGCTGGAGCAATCGTAGTTGCAATTGCGATTGGAAAATTGCAGACAAATATGACTAATGCGACTACAATTGCAGTTGTGAACCGTTTTTAAAACTTGATGTAAATTGTCTCCCATAGTAAGAAGTAGTAAGGCTACCAAGCAATTATTTTATCAGCTCCTTAGGAATGAGGTATCGAAAAGTAAAGTTATGTGGAATCCATTCTATGTTCTTCTTGGGTTTTGCAAGGTCACATTTCTTAACACTCTTTCTTAGAGATTCAGGTAGAGAATGTTGAATCATCTCCATGGTACCAGCAGAGCACAAACCCGAGTCCTTCGCGAAAGACTCTACAAGCTTGGGAAAAAGTATTTTCTGGTCCTTGCGTACCCCAAAGGTAGCTCGAATGTACTCTTCCTTTGCAACTTCTAGTTCTTGAAGCACTCTCTTGGGTGTATATACACGTACCTGTCGTAGTTTATAAAAAGATAAGCAACTCACTAGAGTTAATTAAGCATGAAAAAAAATGGTTATGTAATGTGTATCTGTTTGTGTCTAAATAAATTCACATGTTTTGTCCCCTGGGAACTTGCTTTTGTTTTTTGCACATTCCTTGAACAAGAAGCTATCACTAGATTTGATAGTAGTATAGTGTCAAATGCAGGCACGAGAACCGCCATTATAAGGGATTTAATTCCTTGAAGTCCAAACAATGTTGTGTATATAACTAGACAAGTCTAAAGGAAATTATTCCATGTTGAAATGATCTGTGCTATGTTTTCTCAATTTAATTTGGCAGCACGGAAAGTAATTGCCCACAAAATCTTAAGCATTGAAAAATGGAGATGTTACAACTTACAAGTCTAATGAAAAATCACATGCAAACACCCTGAGGTCTGAGAAGAGTTAGAATAAGTACCGCAGGGTCAGAATGGTTTCCTGAACAGAGTGCAAAGAGTAGAAGAGGCTCAGGACGCTCGATCGGGTATGCTCGATGTCCATCTCCAGCTTTGAATTTTGTCCTTGGAGAAAAGAACAAGCGGAACCACTACAAGAGGATGCAAGTAAGAAGAAGCTTCCATATAAGTCCCTCGATTGGATTTACATAATAAATATTTTGCATATTGAAAAGATATTTCAAAGATATTATAAATGGAATGGCCATTCTTTTATCTTTTTTTAATTTTCTATAGGGAAAAGTTGGGATTGCATGAACCACCTGCCCAGGGCGAGGCAACCGGCACCCAAGTATAGTGTTCTGTATTGTGTCTGCACTGATTGTATGACCCCCAATGTTATATGCAGCCTGCATAGGGCATCACATTGAGCAACTCAGCAAAAGCAGATAGGCTTAACTATAGTTTCATGACTTTCATCCTAATAGACTATTAAAGCTATTACTCTTAGATTTCACCTTTAACAGAAGGAAGACCCTTTTCACATTGTTTTGTGGAATTCCATAAGCCAAAAATGCCTATTAGAAACCAAAAAAGAGCATATTATAACCTCAATCAAGAGAAATGGAAAACTAATAAAGGGAAATTTGTTTTGAGAGTAATAATAATTACATGCATCACCAAAGCATTGTGTATGTTGATCCAGAAAGCTAACTTCTCCTCATGTTTCAACTTCCCAGGATCTACTTCTTCTAATTGAGAAATAAGTGATCTGAGACAACATAGAAGTGGATGGCCATTATAACTCCAAGAGACTGAAGAATCCAACTTAACTATGTAATTTTCACATGGAAGCTTCAAGATCTCAATTAGATATTAATAAACTCACCTGAAATTCTTGAGTAACTGCTCAGTATCACCCAATTTCTGATTTTCTCTGTAAATCCATGATACCTCAACCATGGTGCTGTATGGTCCACTAAACTCCTTGAGTCCTTCCACATGGAAAGGATTGTCTAACCGTACATCGAATGAGGAATTATTCCTCAAACCTGGACTCCACATGTCTCCTTGATCTCCAATAGAAAAGGCACTAGTTGAAGACAAGGATGAACTGGGAGATGAAAGGCCTGGATTTGTCATAGATGGATCCGCGAGTTTGCAATATATAGCTGATATACATTTGACCATATCCTCAGAAAGCCTATTTGGTGTATCTGGAATATGATCAGATATTCGGGTACCAAGATGTTCCGCCAGGCTGATTATTCTTGATGAAGCATCAACATTTTGGGCATACTGCATAGCATAGATTTAACTGAGTCAAAATCCAAAGAAGGCATCCAAAAAGATTATTCTCTGGAATTAGCACTAATATGTTTACAAAGAGAAATGTACAAAACAGAACTTCACAATAAAATGAATACTGTCGTGTATTCTTCCAAAAGGATAAACACAAGTTTGAGTAACCAAGACAACTTCTATCAGTATGATTGCAGCAACTCAATGTGCTAGGAGCCATACTAAATACAAAACACAGGTAAAAGGAAATTTCCATGAAACATGATTTACCTCCATCATGGACAATGGTTGGGAATGACAGGCACGAAGAGATTCAGTTAATACTTCTGCCGCTGGAGCAGATGCTCTTGTTGTAAATGTTGTACACTGGGATAATGAGGAGTGGCAACGATATACACCTGCGTCTAAATGCTTTCCTTCTGGTTGATGTACATTGTATTCTTTCCCTAGTGTCTCAGGTTCATATCCATTATATTCCTTTTGCATAGTATCAAGCTCATGGTCAATAGATTGTACTGCAGAGCTTCCTCTTTTGGTTAACACCTCAGGCTTAGAAACTTCAACGAATCTTGCTCTAGGTGTTGATGGAGGCGACTTCACTTTTTCCTCCTTGGTGAATGGAGCTACAGAGGGTAATTGTTGATCAAATGCTTTACGATACAAGGAGAGAAGATATTGTTCCAAATACATAACTTCTAACTCTAACACTGCAATTTCTTTAATTAATTTGGACGTTGGCTGGAGTCAAAAAAGAAAAAAGAGAAGTCAAGACAAACAGAAAGCTATACATGACAAGAAAATCATACCAGGCCTTTAATCCTAAACAATGTATAATCATTTATGGGCTGCAAAATAATCTTATGATTGCAGAGACATAAATGGAAGGATTGAACCACAAATATATTCACCATCAGCCTAGCATGCATAAAGCAAAACTGTATGAATGTTTGCAACATCAATGTTCTTTTAATAGTTAAGAAAGCACATATAAATCGGTCCATTAATTCTTGATGTGTCACACATGTTGATAAATGAAAATTATGACATCAAAAGAAAATGTACACTCATTGGCTCAAAATTTGTTGAAAATGTTCCAAACCTTGGGCAGTATCGTTTCATTTGAATTAACAAGAGATGTAGGCCTGTATCCAAGTGCCTTTTCTAACGTGCATCTAACCTCAAATTGGTCTTGTAGCCTTTTCTCTAACTGTAGAATCTGCCACAAGATAATTTAAACACAAAAATAGACATAGCTATCAGGTAAAAGCTTGTTGAGCCACTAGAAAAATTTGAAGCAAGATTAAAAGAAAATGACTGATTAAACCATAATGCAGAATACGGCTGCAGTAGAATTTGCAATAAAAGAATTGTGATGAACACTTCTGGTGTCGTACCTCTTGCTTCAGACTATGTTGAACATCATTTGTAGGGGTTTGTTTCTTCCTAGGTTTACCGCATTCCGTGAGGTACCCTGTTTCCTGGAACCAGATCAAAACCATACATAGGTGTGAAAATCTTTCTTCTAAATAATTGTCTAGAAGTAACTTATTTTGCCTGTGGACTACAGAGAAAGATACAATTATATTAAATTAGACCATTATTATTACAATATTAATTATGTCAAACATATATGCTTTCCATAAAATCAATTCTCTGTTCATCCATCCCATTACATAAATTTGAAAATATATGTGTTTCTTAAAGTTTCTGGCTGTCCTTGTCGTTTGTGATACCGACTGCAACCCCCCACCCCACCCCAAAAAAAAAGCATCATAAATGCGCACAATTCATTTAAAAGAATAGCACTTTCAATTCAAATTCCCAAATCAGAAAGAAAAAGTGAAGGCAATATATTGATGAAATAAATCAGTGATTGATTATACCAGCTTTGTTCGATCTGAGGCCTCAAGATGATTATCTGGATTATCATCCTCGTCTCTTTTCTTATCAGGAAAGCTGCAAAAAATTAAAACAGTAAAACACAGTTAACATATGATAAGTTCATTGTGGTGCCCTTTAAGGAGCACAAGTTACATTCATGAAATCCCCCAATTGTCATCAAATTCTAAGAGGCATGAGCCTTCAGTTTCACTTTTAAACAGGAACCCCCTTCTCCCCAAAGTATGTGCTCAAATGGGTGGCACACAGAGTAAGCAAAACTAGACCCAAAAAGAATGAATGAACAAATAATTGCTAAAAACATTAATATAAATGTGGAAGCTTTATTTTCCATGAAAAAAAAGCTACCCCTCATGCATGAAGTCCAGAATCAAGATAGCACAATAGAAAACAAGCATAAGAAATAGAGGGGCACCTCTTAGAACGCTTGTGCCTTGGCACCAACCCTTCAAACCCCCTGCCTAAAAAGCCATCCAAAACCAAAGTCATTTCCAATGAACCAAATATACAACACCACCAAAAAATGTTGAAAAACAAAGCAACACAGGGTCACCATCCTACCTTGAAACATAACAAAAACAACCACCAAGAACTGAAGAAGAGAACAATGAACAACACTGCACTTGATTGAGCAATGCAGTGAGACAAAAAGGCAGAACAGAAAACACTATATAGCCCAGATAGATACCAAAATAGCCTAAGAGAGTCTATAAACTAGATTCCAACCAAGACTTGACTAGCTTCATTTCAGCATAGAAGAAAAAGCTTCCTTCTTTAGCATAGTACCCACAAAAGGGATCATTTGCAGCAGTGCCTGCTGCTACTACTAATACAATCTTCTTAGACATAAAATATAACCATAATAATGAGGGCAGTGCACACAAAACCAAACCCACAAAAAAAAAAGGATTAATTAGCCTTTTGACCAATGAGTCTTCTCTTTTGGACAACCTCAATGGTGTGGTTGGTGCTGCTAATTGTTTTTGTGTTATGCTATGTTCATAGCCTTTTTGTAAAAGGGTGGTGGCCTTTTGCAATGATAGACCGGTGTGAAATGTCAAAACGTTTACCAAAAATGTTAACAAAAGAAATCTCAGCTCCCTGTGAAACTAAAAAGGCTCTCTTACATGTCACATATTTTTCTTAGTAGTTTTAAGGGTCATAAAGTTGCCGACGTCTCATTCTTCAATGAACGCTTGGCCTTATGCAGTTTATAACATCAAATGGTAGAAATATCAAAAACTATAAAAGTAAATGGCCATCAACAATTTCACTATGAAAATAATACGGCACAGAAGTAGAGAACTGAAGATTACTTTCAAATATTTAGTTTAGTACTTATAAAATAAATGGACTGTAAAAGTTCATTAATAATGGATATCATGCTCATGCATATACTTTCCAAAGAGAAGATTGTGATAATACCTTACAACAATGTTATTTGCATTTTACTTTTACAATATTTTTATATTATTATTTTTAAAATAATATCATAAAAATATACTTTCCAATACATTATCTTTCTAATTTATTTTTCTAAAAAAGCGGTTTGATTTTCTCATACTATATAAAAATTATTCTTTTTATACTATCCAAATAAAATAAATTACGTTAGTAATCACTTTATAGTAATCATACTAATTACATCAAGTAGATTTTCTCATACTCAATTTTAAAAAATGATTATGTGTAATAATCAATTATTGGAATAAGCTTTATTTTCAAAATTAATTCAAAAACGGACTTATTATAATTCTACTTAAATTAGCATAAGTGCTGATCGAATGTTAAGCTTTCCTCGTTCAACTCATTTAACAATTTCGCCTACTTTCTTTTTGCCTTTATATGCTTATATCAATATTTTAATATATTCTATTTTTCTCCTTTTAGATTTAGAAAATTTTATTTTCATCTGAATAAAAAAAATATTTTTGATAACTTGACTCCTCTATCACTCAGAAGCTTTGCCCGTTGTTAATAGTATTTAAAGATGAGTTACCAAAAGTCTCCTTCTAAAAATCAAGACATATTTTTGGAACATATATGACAATTGGATTAGAGATAGAATTATTCTCTCTCATTGACTGTGTATATGACCCTATATATGTGTATATAGTAATTGGCTATCTTATTTTCAATATTTTCTGCTCTCGTTGGTAAGAGTTGGTGATAGTCCGTCCACCCTTTGTCTCATTTTGCATCACATCTTTAATTATTAAGCCACTTGATTTGATGCTGCTGAAAAAAAAAAAAGACAAAAGCAATGAAAATGGAAATAAAGATAAGATAGTCGTTTATTTTTGGTGGAAGAGATATACATTTTGACTGTGCCAACATTAGTACCATTTATTTGTTTAGGTACATTGCATTAATCGGTGAAGGCTCGAAAATTGATTTGAATTCCTTCATATTCGGTGGTACTTGTCATGTCCATTCATGAAAAAGGCATTTTGTTTGCTCTACTCCTACTAGACCAATTAGGTTTTCACATATTGTAACCAATAATGAGGAAACAAGTGACTAGGTAACAAAAATTAGTGGCTTAACTGCAAGAAGGAAAAGAAAGAAAGAAAGAAATAAAGGGTTTATCTCAAAAGTGATGAAAGCTAAAGCATAATAGACGTTGGATGCTTGAAAGAAATAGAGGTTTTGTGGGGTTTCTCTTTGTCTAAATGTCTTTTGAGGGAATTAAGAGATGCCCCATATTGTCTTTCAGTATCAAAGAGACTAATGTTTGTCACAGAATCCACAAATATATAATGAATATATACAATATAGTATATATTAGAGGGGCTTCTTACTTGACCTTTACCAAAACCAATACATAAAGAAAAGGATGGGAGTGCGGTAAGGTGGCCAGTTCTCCCTTTTTGTCGTCATATTAACCTACTGAGTAAGTATGTTCTCTTTTTTTGCTGCACACTTGCTTAGACAGAGAAAAAGATATGAAAAAGGAGGGGAAGAGGCACAGGAAAAGCTGAATTGATGAAGCTAGGTGAGAGAATATAACAAAGGGAGGAAAATTGTTGGTAAAACTTGTTCACATGCAACCTTATATAATGCAAATTTTGACTCAAAAAAAAAATGTACACTTCACATAATTATCACAAGTCATAACAAGTAAAAAAAAAAAAAGAAACTTTGATTTTTAACTGCGGTCTGCCACGTAATTACGGCCATATTATAAAAGGGTTTTTTATTCCCAATAAATGTGCTGCACCACAATTGCAACCACATCGACTTCAATTTCTTGTAATATGAAGATTTGTGAAGAAATTGCAACCATAATTTTGAACGATGATTGAAATTAAGAGTGACTAATTCATTAAAAGCATAAAATAAAGGGCTCAATAGACAAAAAAGCCAAGAGATGCTACAGACAGAGAACAGTAAACATCTTTGGAAGGCTTAACTGTGTTGAATAGTTTATTTAATTTGCTCAAACAACATTATCTATTTTTCCTGATAAAGGAGATTATATGTGACATATATAATTAATTACTTATGCTGTAGGGAAAATGACAAAGCATTCTAACATCTGAGCTATGTTTTCCTTTTAAAAATTAGACAAAGACAAATTTTATAAGAGCCATGTTAGGTTATTTTCTCAATGGAGGGTTCTTCTTTGAACAGATATGATATTTTAAGCTTCACTGCAGAGTCTAAAATTCTGGTCCCAATAAATAAACAAATGAAACTAGCTTCTATTTTATCTTATTGTGGAAATTTCATATAAGCCACAAGGACGATTTTCTATGTCACAAAACACCGAGATAACAAGAAAAAATAATGTGTAATATATGGTTTCCGAAGTGTGAGGATCAGTTTTCAAATCAATATCTGACAGACATGCTTCCTAGATTCATGTAATCGTCGAAATTGTCTAGTTAGATTCTTTAATTGGGGATTACAGATATAGTATCCCTAAGAATCTAAATTCACAGTTCTATATATAGCCGAGATTCTCCTTAGAAATTTTGATAAAATCAGTTTATAAACAGAATACCAAGTTAAGAGGACATTCTTAAATGATAAAATAGATTGAAGGCTTCAACTAGAGTGCAAACACTACCCAAATAGGATTTGAAAGGGTGTTTTGGCTGATTCGTTTGCAGTGATAGTTAGTTTAACAGATTATGAACAATTTTGGATGAATTGATAAAAAAGACAAATTAGAAGTATTTCATATGTATGTAAATTCAAATGAAGCTTGGAGGGCTTCCATACCTGTCTCAAGAGTGGTACTTGTAATTTATGATTTTTGTCGTTGTTCCTAGTCATATTATATTAGCTAGTATTTGTTTGTTTTCATATGGCAAACAAATGTACATAATTTTGAATAGCATCGTAAAGCAAATCAAAATTGTTTTTTCTATCAACTTGAGTTAAGAGACCGCCTTGTATACCATGCAACACAGTCACACAAGCCGGTGGAACAATTAAAAAATATAGAAAAATTGTATTTGTACAGTAAAAAGAGTACAATGTGAAATATGATGAAATAAGATAAAAGAAAAGACATTATAACAAGAAAAGAAAATAGATTATGTATTGATAATCTAAGTAATTTTAGATTATTATTTAATCATAAATTATCATGTATATTTTTTTATTATAGAAAGTAATTTTTTTGAAATTACCAAATGGATGTACATTTTGAATAAATATCCGATCAAGGATAACTTAAAAAAAATTAAAAAATTCAGAAGTCATAGAATTATTTACCGTTTGTGTAAATCGTGATTTTGCATTTATGACTTATTTCTATATGGGTATTTTTTTTTCAAAATCTACCCCCATTTAGTAATTTTGAAAAAAAAACTGCCTTCTTTAGATTAAAAAAAAACAGTGTGTATAGTAAGTTTGAATTGTTAACTTTTACAAGAATTATTTTAAACTTTCAGGTAACAATAATTTTTTATTAGTTCATTACACTGCTTTACAGCATACACTGTCTATGAGTGGTGATTAAAAATGTGGTGTTGATTATTTTGTATCTATGTTCATTTGTTCATTTTATTTTTACATCCTGTAAAGCAAAATTTGAAAATTCAGTATCTTTTAAGTCTTTTGTTGTTGCCTTGCTGGTAAAATTCTCACTGGGTATCCGTCTATTTCATGGCACTTTATGAGTACAACTAATTAAAAGTGACTTTTCAAACGACTTTCAGACTAAAGTAGTACATATGTTGCTCAAATCATAAGAGCATGATGAAGTGCCAAAAATCAAAGTTGTTTCCAAACTGTGAAATCAGAAATTGGCGGGTGCAGCAACATACATCTGCTACGAGTAGGGAATCTGATCTGAATAGTGTGCCTCACTGCCTCGTATATGTTACCCCATTATTTATTCAATATTTTTCTTTTTTTGTGTGTGGTAAGTATACTTTAGTCCCTAGTTAAATTAATTTTTCATATAAAAGATTAAAGTACCCAAGTATCCAAAGGTTTATAGCTGTGTTAAGGTATGATGCATATGCAAAGAGATTATCTTCAAATTCGAACTCATGACCAAAGTTTTATCACTATGTTAAAACTCCTCTCTAATTTTTTCATATACAAAAATTTATTTAAAAGATTGATATTTTTTAATGAATTTTTTTATATATACAAACTATAGGATTGACTAATTATACCCTAAATAAATGTTATTATTCCACATGCATAGTGCATGAAAGAACATGATTATTTGTGAATCATACTATGTTATATTAGTCATTCATTATTTTTAGTCCATGATTAGTATAACAAATATGTTGTGTAAAGAATTATCAATTTGATAATTGATTAATATTTTTATTCTCCATATAATTGATTCTGTTCAGCAATTAATTATGGGTTCCATGTTTATCATTGAAAAACATGGTTTAAGGAAAAAAAAATGTTTTGGGCATTATTTTCCATGTTTTGGTTTTGAGAAGAATCCCAATTGCGTGACATAAAAGGCAAACTTTCCAAAGAGATTTTGACAAGCCAGTCAATGCCAATCGTATATTACAAGCAAAAGGCATCTCTCTCAGTCTCTCTTTTCCTACTCCTACTGTCCCCACTTCTCCCTCCAAAGATGGTCCAAAATCCATTTTCTTAAAGGGTGCATATACCCTCCTCCAAGGGTCATAACCTAGTGGTTGAAGGTCGAAACCTAAAAAATTTAATACTGTGCAATACTTTAAAGCTCTACCAAAGCATCGCTCTCCAACATCATGATTTCATTACCGTACAAATTTATTTAATTCTCATATTAGAACAATTCTAGTATTAATCTTTTTTTAGCTACCAACGCTTTGTTTGCCTTATAATGTGTCATGGTAAATAACAACTAACTTGATTTTAGATAATATGAATTTTTTGAGTTTAATTCAATTGATTAAATAATATATGTAAGTTGTTACAAATTTCTTAATATCGGTTACAACGGATAAAAAAAGGATAATTTGAATTTTATAAAAATAATTTCTATTAAAATTATGTTAGGAACAAAATGATTTATGTTTGAAAGGTTTTGTTTCAAAATAAGCTCTTCAATGCAAATACACCAACAAATTGAAGGGTTTGGAGTTCTACATGCAAAATCAAACACTACGAAAATAAATTTTCAGCCATATTTAGATCACATGAAAAACTTAAAGGGTAGTCTAGTAGTCACCAAGCTAGTGCAAGTTTGGTTTGCTATTATGGTATGTGTTTCAATGTAAATCTAATAGATAAAAATAAAATAAACTCAAAAATAATAATTCTAATTCGTTAATAAAATTATTTTTACCTCAAACATAATTTTGCAACGAATTTTTAAACACGTTCCTAGTCCACAAAATGGAATGTTATTTAGTGGTGAGAGAACTCTAATTCGAATTTTATGAAGAAAAAAATAATCCTAAGAAAGAGAGTGAATTAATATAAGCCCCCAGAAAATTATCTATTGTGAGTATGGATAAAAAGAAAATGAAACTTCAGTCACAGCCTATAGAAGTGAAGGAGATTCGCAGAACATTTGTTGGCTCGTAACGCTTTTTATGTTCCTTTTTTCCTCCTTTATATGCTCCTCATTTCATTACATGACAGGTCTTTTCTCCAAATTCTCAGGTTGCCTTGGTTACCCATGAAATAATGTCCCAATTTATTTTTTAAGTTAGAAAATTAGTTCTGAAACTTTATGATAAGAAAAATACGACTTCTAATATAAATAAGTAGGTTTAAATTAATTTAAATACACGTCTTAATTATATTTAATGGTTTAAAATTACTAATTCGTAAGAATTAATTTTGTCAAACTTTTAAAAGAGTAAGTGCAATTCTTACATTTATGGCATGTGTATCCATATGCACCTTCCCTATAAAATAATAATGATGATTACTTTTGACAATTCTTGACTGCAGCATCAAAATTATGAACTATGAAGTAGTACGTCGTCTGACTAAAACCAGGAAGTGGCATGATGCTTCATTCTTCCTTATATCCTACCCTCAATCATTGCACAAGCTGTTCTCAACATATACCTAAAAACTGAAATTAAGGAACAACAAAAATGTTGTTGAACCATTCTCCTAGTCCTACTTGATATAATCAGCATTGTAGAGATAAATGAACATTAGAATATATGGTTAGAAGAAAAAAGTGGCAAAAGGAAAAGAACTGGGTTTAGGATTCATAAACAAAGTAGATGAAAATATAATCTCCTTAACTTTCAAGTCTTTTTAAGCATAGTGTATTTTCCCTTTTGGTAAATGTAACTCTTAAAAGGAAAGAGGCAAATAGAATAAAGTGGTCCTTAAAAGAAATAGGAGATTGTTCATTCATGTGGAGGAAAAGCCATTTGTGTTAGCTATTAAAAGCAATTATCATCTCCGATTCCATTTGAGTTAGATCAATTTTTTGCAAGAAAAAACACAACAAGTTATGCTTGTCTAGAGACTCATTAAGAATAGAATAATACTATGGACACAACTTAGTCAAAACACAAAACCCATCAAAGAGATTTTCCTTTAAGTAGTTAGTGATCATGTGGCAACCAAACCGAACAACTATAATGTGACATACATTAAAATAACCGTTAAATATTAGTTATTAGTTAGAGCTTCCAATCCCAACACTTAGTAATTAAATTTTTAATGATAGGGAGGGTGGGTGAGGAGAGGGTAAGGGTACAAAATGAGACATTCGCTAACATTAATGGTTACTTGCTTCATTTGCAAATTGCAACCTGAAATGAGCTGAATCTAAGCAGATGAAGTTGTTGGGCCACTCAATGCTATAAAGGATAATTAATTAATGTAACAAAACAGTTTAATCAAACTAATCCAAAATGGGTTGTTGTCAAAACTGGGTTGGACTAATCGGTTACGGATTTAGATGGGGCAGATAGGGGTCCTATCCCCTTCAATTCCCTCAAGAATTTCATGTATTTGTGACTGTGAAGAGTTTACACACGAAGCTTTCAATATGTGAAGTTTTAATAGACTTTTTTTTTTTTACTTAGACATTAATTAATGCACTACATTTACGTAAGAGAACGAAGTTTATCCATTAAATAAACTAAAGACCATACTCAGAATCGTAATAAGCAGCATCAACAATTCTAATAGATAATATTTATTAAATAATTACTTATTAGAAATTAAATAGTTAAATAATTGAAAAGGTAAACCAAAATCTGACCCTCCTTTAATATACTTCTGGATTCATCCCTAGTGTAAACTGATGATCACTTGAAAGGATAAATCGGTTAACTATAGGAGAAAAAAATAATTAATACACTAGTTACTTGTTTCCTCATTTACTATTAAAACAGTCTTCTTTTTTCTAGTTGATTAAATGTGTAGAAGCTTGTAATATTGTAATAAAGTTTTGCTGCTATTTATACCGGTGAGTTTCATCTATGTTTTTTTAGTAGCTTCATCTATGTTTATAATTGGTCAGTGTGGAACTGGTATAAAGAGTAAATTTTGTGTCAATATAGTTTATAAGTGCTATTTTTATGCTTTTCCTTTTGTTATATATTAAGTACTTATTTTCTCTCTTTTTATAACTTAGAGATGTTTGTTTGGTCTAATTTTGGTGTGTGTAATTGATTGATTAAAATTGTGCTCTGGTACACCAAAATAGTTATATATGATTTAGAAATTGAGGTTAAGGTAGTTTATAAATATCTTTCTCATTTAATTCACTAAGATATCTTTTTAAGGATAAAATCGTGAGACTCAAATCAATGTAAAAAAAAAATCATCAAATACTTTAATCTTAGCAATAAATAAGACTTGAGATTGGAATAGATTCAACGTGTTATCCTTAGTTTATAAATAGGTTTTTAATACTTTTAATGAGTTTTTGTTAGGATTTAATGCATTGAAGCATGCCTGTTTTGAAGCTCAAGTGAAAGTCTTTTTTGTAGTTGGCGCTTAGCCCTCATCTTGGCACTTGGCCTAATGATCGATTCCAAAAACAGTTTATCAAAGCAAAATTTGAGACACCTTTGTGTGACTCGTGCTTAGTGTCGTATTTGTGGATGACACTTTTTGTGACACTCTTGAGAGTCAAATATTTACTTGAACATTTACCACTAGCTCGAGAACACAGTTGCACTAAGAGCAAATCAATGTGTTGTACCCTTTTTAATTAGAACAAAAGGAATATCAGTACATAGGATTCACACTTTAAATCTAATTTGTGAGTGGTGTTGTGGCGATTATAGAGTATTTATGGAGTTTTCTTCGTATTTTATCTTTGCTTTGTTTTTGGCTTGTTCAATGGCTTTTAGTAGCTAAATTTTCCTTTTGTTGGGATTAGACGTAGCTAAACTAATTCCCATTTACATGCTATGATAATTTATTAATCCATGTTTATATTTCTATAATAGAGTTTAATTTATTTGCTTAATGCTTTTCTGGTTTGGTCACCCATAAATTGTTTGATTTTATTTATTCTTGAACTAAATTTAAATATCAAGTATGTAAAGTTAAATAATTGTGAAAGATTTGAAAAAAATATTTGGATTAAATTGACCTATAGAGGTGGAAATTCTACAAAAATCTCTCACAATTAACTCAATTGTATTTATAATATACTCTAAAAACATTAGTACATTGTGTGCATCTCTAATTAGGTAGGTGTTTATGGTTAATTTTCATAACAGATATTAGACGGAGGATTCAATTGAAGAAAAAAAAAGTTTTAGGACCCAACTAAAAGAAGAAAAAAAAATTCAAGGATCTAATTGAAATCTAATAGAAAATCTCCAAGTTCAAATTTAAATTACTACTTCAGAATCTACTTTGAAGATCATAGATTATGTTTTCAGCAGATTCTGATTTTTGTCCGTTTAGTGCAAAATAGATGTTGCTTCTAAACTTTAAAACATTTTGTAAAAAACCTTTGAATAATATAATATATCAAAGTTATACTTTTGTAAAACATGTAATAATATAAAAAAATAATAACACATAAATAATAATTCTTTTAGATAAATAATACTTATAGCAATTAAACAATAAGATATTAAATTTAAAATATATAATAATATTTCCAGATAAAATTATTTTTTAAAGATATTATAGATTAATAACTTTAAAATGTAACAAGAAATAAAAATAAAATTAAATAATGATAATAATCATGTTGATGATTGACAAATATTATTGCATTGATAAGAGTATTCAATTTTAGCCGCGATGAGTTAACCAATTCAAAAGTTCAAAATAATATCACACAATTAAAACTAAAATCTTACACATGATTAAAATATCACTTTAATTTTAATTTTCATAATAAAAAAACTTACAAATTATTAATTATAAACATACAAAATATGCAAACATAGTAGTCACAAAAATAAGTACTCACATTTAAATAATTATAAATTTAAATTTATTATATTTTTATTTATTTCATTTATACAATTCATACAAGTATTAGTACATCATTGTTATTACTAGAAGATAGAACAAATCGTAATAAATTTTAATAGGATTAATATTTTGTAAGACAATGTTTCCTCAATTAAAAATATAATTAATTATTTTCCTCAAATTTATTATTTTATAAATAAATGGATTTCTTATACAAGGTTGACTTAGTAATTAAAAAAGGAGGAAGGAAAAAGTAGTAGGTTTAAATTCCTCCAATAACAAATAAACAACTAATATTAACCTTTAAAAGAATGGATTGCTTATATATTATATAAACCTTCCTTCTAACATTGGTAGTATTTTGTTTTTTTTACATAAACATTGGTAGTGTTCATTATTGTATTTATTGAATATAAAAAACTAACTAAAATAATATCTTTAATATTATATTTATTAATTTTAACAAATGTATGAATTTTTATATAATTAATATATATTTTAATAGTGTTATTAAATAAAAATGTTACAAAAATTAATACCTAGACTTATATAAATTAAAATATTCACTATTTCATTATATTTTGAAAAAAATAGTTTTAATATATTTAAAATAAATATTTTCATATAGTATTAATTATAAAATTTATTAGATGTGATATTTAATTATCATTAATGATATTATTAACTATGAAATTTATTAAATGAAATAGATTTATTAGATTTATTAAATATATGATTTTTCATACCAATATGTATATATGAAACATAAAGAACCAGGAAGTCATTGGGTTAAAAACTCAATTTTCTTATGTAAAATCTTGAATTTGAGTCTTATGGTTAGAAAAAATATAATTGAAATAAAAGAATCCTAACAAAGATTATTAATAGGTTTTTGAACGAAAATTAATTATTAACAAAAGGTGATATTATATCCCAATCACATGACTAAAAATAAAATGAAACACAAAGAAATTAGTACAAATTTAATACCTCTCTCTTTCTATTTGTATTTAATGGTATTGATGTGTTTGCTCTTTTTGTTATAAGGCCAAATTAAATAAGTTACCAAGAATAAAAAAATTAATTGATATAGTTAGAAGCATTGAATTTGTCTTGAATTTATATATTTTTTTTCAAAATTATCTGTAATATTAATGAGACATACTTTTTATTTAAAATATTTATATTAGTGTTGATCTTTTGGTCTCTTTGATTATACATTAATATATTTATTGCTTTAATTTTATTGATTATGCGTATGAATAGTCAAAATAAGTTCATAAAATGTTCTTTGTGCAAGATAAAGTTAGACTCCTAAAAAGACTAAAACATTAATGTATTAAATTTATTTATTGCACTTAGAAAATAACTCACAATATATTAAGGATATTGTGACTAAAAAAAATGTAAGAGATACTGTTGGTTCTTATAAAAATGACAAAGCCTAACTTTTATTTTGGGTCTTATTGAAAATATATAGCAGAGGGAGTAGTATGTTTTAAAATGTATAATATACAAGGTGAGAAAGCTTTCAACCTTACCTTTAAAAAAAAAAAAAAAAAGCTTTCAACCTTACCAAGAACGATAAAGGCGAGAAAACATTTTTTTTAACACGATTTTGGTTATCATTTTAGTTATCCATTTTGATTATTTTTCTTTAAAAGAACCCCCCCCCTCAATTTCTGTCTTTTCAATGTCAAGTTTCCAAGCTAAAAACACTCAATTTCTCTATAAACCCAATCCAATATTATTTCTAACCCCTTCAAACATTTTGTGTCTGTTTTAAAACTAGGGTTTGACGACATCTTCAATCATATTTCTGCAGTTTTTTGGAATGAGGTTTCAAAAAGTTAACAGAAGCGATTAATTAAGGTGAGAAATCTTCCTCCTTTTTGTTTTTACATTTGTTGGTCATGTTTGTCATTTTTTTTCTTTTTAAAAAATACTATTTGGTAACATGGATTTAAGGAAGAAAGTGTTTATATATGATTTTTGTTATGTTTTTTTGTCAAGTTTTTGGTAGGATTGCATTTTACGGGTGGACAGGTCCGAATTAATATGATAATTCAGTGAATTCAAAACAAAATTTTGGATTGGTTCACCTCACTAATTTGGATCAGATTGAAAACTTTAAAGTTTTTAATCTGAACAATTTAGTTGGAGTCTCCAATTTTGATTTTAACAACTCAAATTGAACTAATTCACAGGATTCAATGATATGTTTTTTTTAATATATTTCTATTAAGATTTAAGTACTTGCATTAGTGACTTGCAATTTTAGTTATATTTTGGACTTTTGGTTGTCATGTCTTACTAATGATTTGATAATTAATGATAATTTAACATCATTTTTCTATTTTATTTTTATTTTTTCAATTTTTATTTATTATTTTAATAATAAACCTAATCACACGATTCGAACCTAAATACTATTGGATTGATTTGGTCAAGTTGAATACCCAAACAATAACCTGCATAAAGGTTTCAACCTTACTAGCTAGGAACAAAGCAGGATAACTTTTTTTTAGTTATAAACAATTATCGAAATTCTTTTTTAAAAAACAATCATAATTGAATATTGTCAGATTGTCTTTCTTAAAAAATCTGAAAAGTCTTAATTAAATACTACAAAATTTACTTATTAATCAAATAAATTATTTGACATGTAAATTTAAATACTACTAACTACATGTATCTACATGAAAATAATAAGTAAACATTAATAAAGTAAGAGTTATTGACAATATTGTAGGCAAAGTAAATTATTTGACGCAAAATTTAGCAAATGCTTATGTAAGTTGCCAAGTTAGTGGTAACATAATAAGAAGGAGCAAATATTTCAAGGTAAACAAAAAAATATCAAACCAATATTAATTTAAGACAATAATTGATTTACTCAACATTCATATCCAAATTTTAAATGACATTAAAATGAAAAATATTTGGACAATAATCAATTCTTTATAAAGGACAGTATTATAAAGTGCCTTTAGGAGTGATTATCAATCTCGTATCTTTTATTTTTTTTTTATCTATTTCTTAAAATTTATTTTTAATGATATTCTTTTTTTCCCATCACTTTGATATGTATGAAAAAAAAATCTGAAATTTTATTTTTTATGACATTTTCAAATCAATTATTTTTTTATATATCAGAAGATTCTATCGTTTGTAATTGAAAAAAATATAATTTTAAAAGAAATTATTAATATAAAAGTAACCTTGTATCACAACATAAATTTAAAATATAATTTATATATTTCAAATATGTATTTTTCATATTTTTTCAATTATAATATAATTTATACATTAAAAATAATTTATTTATTAAAAACTTACTTATATGAAATAAGATTTAACAAAGCTTTTTTTACATATATATGACAAAATTAGATCAGCATATTAAAACCGTAACTATTTGACAATTGTGTTTAAAACTATATGTATATATATATATATATATATATATATATATATATATATATATATATATATATATATATATATATATATATATATATATATATTAAAACTGTCACACAATCTTTACGTGTGATCGACGGGACAATTATTCACTTTTATTTTTTTAAAAATCAAAACATTTTATTCTTTTATTTTTTTTCTCACTAAAAAAACGGTACATTAGACGGGTTCCAATGCTAGTTTCCATCTATTCCTCCTTCCATTTCAATCACATCCGTTTCTTTTACCTTGTATCGCACCTTTCAATTCTTTTGTCGAAATCCAAATCTACCTTTATTTTGTGTGATCCAAACCTATCCCTTTATAGCGTGTTTGATTGGGCGTTTCCCCGTTAACATGTATTAACTCTAGAACTAAAAATATTATTCTCTTTTATCTTATTATAATTATCATTTTAGATTGTTTTATATAAATCAAGAAAAAAATAAATAAATAAAAAAGAGTAATATTTTTACAAAATTAATCTTATATTATCATTAATTTATCTATATATTTTGTTATCAATTATTAATATTATAAAAGATATAAGTAGAAAAAGTAATCACAATTGAAAAACTAAAATATAATTATTTTTGAACAATTGTTTTTGCTAACACAAAAAATATAATGGAATGGAAGAAGTAAATTTTGGGTTATTTTCAAATTTGGACTTGAACTTGTTATAAAACGTGGATCATACTTGGAATCCAACCCCCTCTTAGTCAAATCTTTTTTTTTTGAACACCACAAAACCCCTCTTAGACCTTGGTACATGAAATAATAATAATACTCCTAAAAAAGATAAAAGGTAAAATTATATTTTTGGTCCTTCAATTTGTCTTTAAATTCGATTTTGATTTCCCTTTGAAATTATTAACAAATTTTATCCTCCTATTTTATCCCATCATGCAATCTTGATCCCCAATTTAGAATTTAACATTGACTATTACAAATATACTGTCACATGTCACGTTTGGATGATGACGCGTTTGGATGATGACGGTCACATGTTACGTTCTTATTAAATGATGACGACCACGTGTCATGTTTTGTTTGACCAATGACAACAATAATACATTTTATCTTTTATGATTCGACCTTTTGTAACGGTCAATGTTCAATCTTGGATTGGGGACCAAAAATATAATTTTATCCAGACAAAATAATAATAAAAAAATAGAACCTTTGTTTCGCGCTTCAATTTGGGCACGGGGACTTGACCCCCTTCTCCATCAAAACACAGAACGCACTTGTTATATTTATCATATAATTCATAATCACTAGCCACAGTAGTGAGTGAGGCAGCGATTCAATTTCAAAGCTACATAGAGAATAGAGACACAAAACGACATTTTTCACATATAATAAAAAGGAACATCAAATTCCACACACCCCACCCACTATCACTAACCTATAGTCTCTGATTATTGATCTCGCTCTGCACAAGCTTCCCCATATTTTTTTAAGGTACTTTATTTACCACTGCCCCCCTTTTTCCTAGTTTCGTAGTATATTCTTTGAAATTTGCCTTAGCTAATGTCTATTTTATTACATGTCACATTTATTTGCTGTCAATTTCGGTTCCAATTCCATGGTGTCTGATTGATGACCTATCTCACCCCTATGATATATGTCGTGTACTTTATGCATATTATAATTTTTTTAATTTTTGTGCCCAAAAATAAAACGAGCTAATAATGGCAGCGGGAAGAACTTCCTTTTATTAGGAATTTATTAAGTGCCGTGGATATAATTGATGCCCAATTTTATACTTGTATGATTCTGCAACTTTATTTTTTTTGCTTAATAATTTTTCAGATGTGCAGATGAACATGTACCTGAGTTAGTGAATTCTGATCCTTAGTCAATCTTACATAATCTAAATTTGGTTAGGGTTTATCATCGTTAATTCGATTTTTAATTGGGTCTTTTGTCATTGAGGGTTTCTGGGTCACAGTGAGTGGATGTTAAGGTTTAGATTTCAACTTGGCTGGGTCTGTGTTGTTTTCTAAAAGGTTTAAGGTTGAAGCTTTTTCGTGCTGCTTTTGATGAAATTATTGCTGTTGTGGATTTTACGTCTCGTGGGAACTTGGATCATTTGATTCCTAAATAAGGAGTGGTTTTGGGGTTAGGGTTGGGTTTTTTTTAATGCAGTTGCCCATTGTTAGTTGACAGAAAATCACCAATTTTAATGTTTCTCACTGGTTTAATTTGTTTTAGACTCAACTTTTGCACTAAAAAAATGATGTTGCATTTTAGACTTCAAAGTTTAACGGTGTGTATGTAAAAGAGTTGAAGACGTTGAAAGGAAGACTTTCTTCTACGTTTATTTTTGTGCCTAGAATAGTTTAAACGTCCGTTTTCTCCTCTCCCAACGCCAATCCAAACACACACTAAAATTGGAATCAAATCACTTGTCCCGTATCTTCTTCGCGATTAAAGATAACACCTCAACAAAAAAAAAAAAAAAAACTAAGAGAGAATGTTTTTATTTAATAGAAGAGAATTTTTTAATGATATGTCATTTTTCAATTAGATGGACTAGCATGAAGATAAGTGATTTCCATCTGTTAAAATTTTCTTAAGCCTTGCCCAAGGGTCATAGTTCTAGTACTACTAAGTCTATTTTGGGAACTATTTGATCTTGAGATATCACCCGGGTTGCTTTGCTTGAATTTTGCCCTATCCTTTTCTCCATAAACCAGGTACTAGACCCCGATTGTAAATTTGTAATTATTTAAAAATCCCCTCTATAATCATGTTGTATACTTGGGAATGCATCTGTTGATCAACATTCCAAGGTAATGACATTCAATTATGTAGTCAGATGTGAATTATTGTCTTTTCAGAAGCTATAAAAGTAATTATAAATTTTTAATGATGCCTCAATTATTATTGCCATGCATCACTAAATGGTTTACTCTTATTGGGGCAGTAAACAAGAAAATATATTGGTCTGCTAGATCACACATTCACACTTAACTAGTGGTTAGGTATGCCAATTTGAACTGAATGGTCTGTCCAATCTGCTGCTCTCTGCATGTGCAAGTCCCCACTTAATTGAGACTATAAACTGATGGGAAGGGGGGAGATTCTTTTTAAACAGATTACTTAATTAATACATTTCAATTCATTGTTAAATAATTTCACTTTTTTTATACAATGGTGTAACTAATAGTGTGATATTATTATGTATTGCCTTCTTGCTTGTTGTTCTGTTATTTATTTATTTGTCATGATTGGTTTGAACTTGTTCATTCTCATTTTATGAACTAATTGATTTGACTGTTTTATCTTAATGCAGTCTATGAACAACTGTTTTCATATTTGAAGAAATAATTTCATTGAACTTTCTAGTTATGTAGCTCAAACACAAATTTGAAATGATCTGACATGTCATGGGGTAGCATTAAATGTTTGATATAAAATGCTGTGTTTACATCCAAAAAGCAAGAAATGCACCTAAGTTTATACTGTCATTAAAATTTAAGGTGTTCTGATATGGACACTGTTAAGATTTCTCATGGGATTGGGAATATGGCCAAACTAATCCTTATACAACTAGGGCAATCCTCTCACACTGAACTCGCGTTTGAGATTAAGGTAGGTTCAATCTGTTTTTGATATGATGTCGGAGCCTATTCTGTCCTTATATTGAGCTACCTACAGATGACAAGTTCTGCAGAACATCATGCTATAGAGTTCAGTTTTGGGATGAAGGGAATGCATCAAGATCTCATATCAGCTAGGAATATGGCCTAATACTCCTTGTAAGATTTGGATATTCCTCTTTCCTTGAGCTTTACCCAGATCATTTCTAATATACACAACTCATTTATTTTTCCAAATTGCTTGTGCTTATTGACCCTTCCAAAAAGTGACTACTTCATAGATTAAAATCAATGTGTTTCTGAAAATATTTGTTGAGTAAACAGTGTATGCACTTGACTGAGTAAAAGATTTTTACGCTATCATCAAATCACAAACTGTCATGTATAGTAAGTTTGTTGACTTTTACAATGCCTAAAATGTCATGCCAATGATGGTTTCTGATTAGTTGATAGTGTATTTTTTTACACTGATAATGTATAGAAATTAAACTCATTTATTTTAATAATTACAAAATCTTATGAATTTGATATCTTTCTTTTTCAGGTTTGACTATTGCCATTAACATTCTTATGCATGGCAAAATATATATCCTGTCATGGTTCACTATACATCCCTTTGATTTAGTCTTGTAACTGAGAATAGTTAAAATTGTACGTTAATTTACTTAATCCCTATAGTTGTCTTTATTTTAAGTTTTAGTCCCTACGTAAGAAAATTTTAAGTGTTATTCCTATACATGTGTAAAAGTTATGCTTTGGTCCCTAGTGCTAAGACCATAGAAGAATTTCTACCGGTATAAAATCCTTACAATTTCTACACTACCCTTAGTATCAGTATGAAATAAAAAATAGTTCCCAGCAATTGTGAGTCTGTGATTGTGAAAGGAAAGTGAATGGTTTATCACCTACAAGTACATTAGCATAACCTAGGTTATTACTAACATGTTATGTGTTTGGCAAACAATGATCACGATCTAAATATAAGTATGCACTATATAATTTATTGGTTTAATTCAAGAAAGTCAATGAAATACTCCTCTGGGAGCAGATTTAGATCAGGAAACAAGAATGAAGGTTCTTGGCTACTAATCTCTTGCTTGTTTGAGGCAGCACTTGCTGCTGCACTAACAGGTGATTCGCTCTCAAGAATCTTGTCTTAGACTGTTTGCATTGAGGCTAAGTTAGGTATATCACATTGAGCCTCCATAGACTTAGGTGGTTCAAGTACAACTTGTCTCGTTTGGAAGGTACCTCATGTCATCAGATCAAGCTTTATTTTCTTTAAACTTTTGTTTGAGGCTCTTTCTCAAATTGAGATTGATTGCTGCCAGTTCATCTTTATAATTTCCTTTCCTTTAGATTCAGTTTCTCCTCCCATTGTAATTCAACTAAAATTCTTTTCTTCTTTGACCTTTTAGCACGCAATGTAACCTAACTATCTCTTATAGGTAAAGCTTGGCCAACTTCTCTAGTGAGAAGTTAGCTCTAATGGGTAAGAAGTGGACAAACTTGGTGAGTCTATCAACTATAGTCCAAATGGCATTATACCCGCTTGGGTCTGAGGTAAGCCCATGACAAAGTCCATAAACACTCCCCCATTTTCACTCAAGGATCTCTAAGGGTTGTAACAATCCTAAAGGCCTTTGGCGTTCTATTTTAACTTGCTGATAGACTAAACACCTAGACATGGGGTGCTAGAAGGTCAAAGAAGAAAAGGACTCTAGTTGAATTACAACGGGAGGAGAAACTGAATCTAAATGAATGGAAGAATTTAAAAGGTTAATTAGCAGCCATGAATCTCAATTTGAGAAAAAAAGAGCCTCAAATGAAAGTTTAAAGAGAATAACGCTTGATCTAATGTCACAGGGACCTTCCAAACAAGACAAGTTGTACTTGACCCACCTTAGTCCGTGGGAGACTCATTGTGATTCATCTAACTTAGCCTCAACACAAACAGTGTAAGACAAGATATTTGAAGACGAATCACTTGTTAGTGCAACACGTGCTCCCTTAAACAAGCAAGAGATCTGTGGCCAAGAACCTTAATTCTTGTTGCCTGATCTAAATCTACCTCTAGACGAGTATTTCACTAATTTTCTTGGATTAAAGTAATAAAGAATATTATGCAAACTTATATTTAGATCATGATCGTTGTTTGCCATGCATATAACACCAGCAATAACATTGGTTATGCTAATGTACTTGTAGGTGGTAAACCATTCACTTTACCTTTATAGTCTCAATTGTTGGGAACTATTTTTAAATTCATGATGATGCTGAAGGTGGTAAGAATTCCTAATACATCAGCCATAGTTCCATTCTTTTGTATACTAGTTTCTACATCATCCAAAGATTCTTCAAGGCAAACCTCTTTTGTTTTCCACCTTCAAGACACATGGTTTCAACATTTCTTTCATCTATTTTTCTCTCTTTCAACATGCTACTAGAGCCTATCTTGGATTGATTGTTTGGTCCCTTGTATTGCCATGCTCCAAGCCGGTAGCCTTGGGCGTTAGGGAGTGTTGGAAAGTCACCTTAACTGTGGTCACCCCCGGCCCTCCTTAGTTGTGACCTTTTTCGTGCTGCCTTAATTGCAGCCTCAAGGGTGGTGTTTAGTCCCAAACCGACTAGAGATATGACTTAAATAGAACTATAAATCTAGGGCAGTTCTCATGTTACAAACCGGTTTTGTGAGGTTGAGTTAAGCCATAAGACCGAATTCTAAGAAATACAGAATTAGAGAACTGAATATTCAATACAATTTTCGTTTTTCATTTAATATGTGATCTTGCATTCTTCACACTTCTTAAACCTTTAGTGAAAGGGATATATTGCCAAATGGTTCCTTGCTCTGATGCTGTTAAGTCATAAAGCCAATAATTTAAGAAGGGATCTTGAATATGGTAATTTGTATTGCTGGTTTAATCAAGTTCATGTTCCCCCAAATTTTATGTAAATCACTGAAATCCTAAAATGGATTTTCATAAGTTCATAGTGGTGTTTGCTCCTAGTCAAGGAGCATATATGGTGTTTTTCTTAGTTCTACGATATATTAATTGTTTTGCTCCCTTTTCTTTTAATTTGATTTTGATATACCTGTGCCATTTAGTTTCAATATATTTTCTTTCTGTTTTATTTTCAGCCTCCTTCTTTCAATACCTTGCTTAACACTACATTATTATACTTTTTTGTGGAATGACCCTTGACAGAACTGTGGTTAGATGGGAGTCATAAGTCACAGGAAGCATATCATATCATACTACCGATTTTAAAATAGTATCATGGAAGTACTTCCTTGTTCTGGTGTTCAGTATGCTGGGGGATCTGATTGCTCTCAGTCAAGTTCAGGAACAATGTTTGTAAACCAGGGAGAAAGTGGTGGTCAGGCTAAGTTGGAAGATGATCGACTGAATGACTCATTACAAACGGAAGGGCCTCAGATAGAAAGACAAGGCCAAACACAACAGAATATTTGTGAACCCTTGATTAATATAGCTTGCCAATGTGGTGGAGCTTCATGTTGTGACTGCCAAGTGGAAGGCCAGAAGGAATCCATTAGTTTCCGTGATGTTGAAGATGATGGAATAAATGAGCCTTGCTTAGCCTTTGAAAACTTAGTCTCTATTGCAGATACAAATGAAAGTGAATCACCAAATGGTAGTAGGGAAGTAGAGCTGTCATTTTCTGAACCAACTTGGCTGAAGGGAGATGAGCCTGTGGCATTGTGGGTCAAGGTTTGTGTGTGTGTGCAAAATTTGGTTATTTACTATCTGCTGGGAGCCTTTTCTAATAGTTGTTTGCTATTCTCCCTACAATTAGAGTATTGATTATTCAACAGTCTGATGTAGCCAATGTTGTGTTTATTATTTTAAAATCCCTAATATCTCTTCAGTAATATTATGCCTGTTTGTTTCAACTTTTATTTTAATTCTTCTTTAATAAAATAAGCAGTTTTCTTCTTTTTTGAAGTGTTTGTCTAAACTGTTTTCTTTTTGTTTTCTACTTTTTTAAAGAAACAACTTCTATTTGCTTCTTAAAAAATCACTTTTTTAAGAATAACATTTTTTAAGTCTAAGCAAACAGGCCTATTGCTTGATTACAATGATTAGAAAATATTTTCTTTATTGCAGACACCTCTTACATATTTCATTGACCAACTTGGGGGGGAGGAAAGTCAGAATGCAATGTGGCCTAATTTGGTGTTGTTTTTTACTTGTCTTTTTTAGTGGAGAGGGAGCTGGCAGGCTGGTATCAAATGTGCAAAGGTTGACTGGCCATTATCAACTTTAAAAGCAAAACCAACTCATGACCGGAAGAAATATTTTGTTATATTTTTTCCTCACACAAGGAATTATTCTTGGGCTGATATGCTGCTTGTTCGATCTATTTATGAGTTTCCCCAGCCTATTGCATACAAAACTCATCAAGCCGGATTGAAAATGGTAAAAGATTTGACTGTTGCACGGCGGTTTATAATGCAAAAGCTAACCATTGGTGTACTGAGCATTGTTGATCAGCTTCATCCTAATGTATGTGATGCTGGTTCTATTTCTTCTTCACTCCCTATTCTTGTAATCTCTACTTTTTTTTATTGTATTTTTTACTTTTGATGTTTTTGATACATATAGGCCTTGCTAGAAACTGCTCGTGATGTGATGGTTTGGAAGGAGTTTGCTATGGAGACTTCTCGTTGTAACAGTTATTCAGATTTTGGCAGAATGCTTCTAGAGTTACAAAATGTAAATTACAACTTTTGATAATAGTTTATGGAGTAGAGAGCATACATTGTTTTGATCTTTTAACATTGTTGCATTTTAAAATGTCTGAACTTGTTGTGTCTATGCTTCTCTATTGGGTTAATACACACTAGAAATATACTAAACAATATTCATTGTGAATATGAAGCTTCTACTAACATAACAAAGTAGTGTGATTGATTTACATTGAGTTCTGATTTTATTATATATTTTCAAGTCAAATAAAATTGTAAAAGTACTTGATAACAATCCAGCTTTGGAACCTTGTGTTGAAAAAAAATCTACAAGCTAAAAAGGACAGGGTTCCAATGCTTTGCAGGGTGCTACACAGGTTAGATTTTGATAATGTTTGAATGTGAAAAAATTGCAAACTACGCCTTGATGATCATTCTTTTGCTCCTCTCTTGCATGTGACTTTTAAGGTTAGCACATACGTTGTTTACTATTGTAGTTCATTGGCCCCGAAGTTCTTATGCTACATGGTTTTTATAGGTTACCTGTCCTCATTTTATTTTCTGGTTACTAATATCCTCCTACTTTTAAATTATATTGTTTCTATGCTTGTTTCTTCAACCCTCACTACTAATCTTTTTTATTCGTGTTATAAACTTCTGGTATTCAACTTGCTGACAAGGGATATTATTCCATTTTCCTCCTCTCATTTCTACCTAGCATGCTATGTTATGTATTTCAAGATAGCAATGTCACTGTTTTTAGGAAATTCCATGTCGCCTGCGTCAATTCTTTGGGTGCAATACTGTTGGGCAACTTCACTTAGTGCCAATTGGTTTTAAGTTGAAATCTAACATGGTATCAGAGCCTATAGGGGAGGTGTTAGGAAGTCCTGCATCAACTGCCTCAATTCTCAGGGTGCAGCTTATATATTTGTTGGACAACTTCACTTAGTGCTAATTGGTTTTATGTTGAAATCTAACAACTGTGAAATAAGAGCCATTTTAGTTTTCACCTATGCATAATAAGAGCCATTTTAGTTTTCACCTATGCATAATTGCATATTCTTAATCTTATTTAAATATAGTTGGCCTGATTTCTTATCTGGGGAAGAAAAAAGATACTGCCTTGGTATCATTTCAATATAGCATATCATCAATTCTATTGATTTGGCATCCTCCACTTGGATGAGCACATATTGCCAGTATGGCAATTTGTTAAGTTAAGCATTATCATATTTGATTGAATTGAATTTCCGGCACTTCTGTAAAGTTGAATGCTGACACCTAATGTGAATTACTTGCATAATATGTGCTATTTATGTCATTTGGGCTATATTAGTTTTAAAATTATAAATCCTAGTATATTCAGTTTTCATTAGATAAATACAAGCATCATGGTTCAATTAATGATTCTTGGTAACCTTTTTTGGTGACTTAAGTAGTGTAATCGTTTTTCTTTACAGAGCATAGTGAAGCACTACACAGATGCTGACTGGATACAACATTCATCTTACTCTTGGGCTGAACGATGCCAGAATGCAAATAGTGCTGAATCAGTAGAGCTACTGAAGGAGGTAATTTATGATTTTGCTGACCAATTCATGTATCTAGAAAAAAAGGACTGTCTACTCATGTTTGCATGATCTTCATGGCAAATGACTATTTTTTTTTTAAATTTTATTTAGTACTCATAAATGGATGATAAACATAAAAATAGGACAATAAAATGCTTAAAATTCATGAGCACAGCTAAAGGTTGTCTCATATTGTTATTATTTTGTACGCCTTGACTCCATTTCTTTTCCTGAGTGCATTTTGATGAAAGAGCATTCAAGGAAAATAAAGACTTAAGTTATTAAGTGAAGGCTCAAGATTGATTTTTATATATATATATATATATATATATATATATATATCTTTAACACCTCTCGTTATGCATGCATCCATTAAGGTTGAAATGTGAAATACACTGTGCCGAAAACTCAGCTTCATTTAAGAGAATGGAAGATGGTAAGGATTGAACTTCTGATGACTTATTCATAGAGGCTTTGATACTATGTCTGAGAGCAACTCAATTAAATGTTTTAGCTATCAGCTGAATGACCAACATTGTTTTTATCTCAAAAAAATCGCAAACAAAATAGTAGGAAAAAATTCTTTATAATCTTCAATACAATAAACCCAAGAGCTGAAGATACAAAAGAAATGGCCCCTTCAAGTTTTTGCTTTTATCCGTTCATATCTCACCCTCACACTGCCAAGAGTCCTCACTAGTAGGGGTGTTCACAAATAAGAAAAAGCATCCGATCAAAGCACTTTTTGTTTACTTAAGTCATCATCAATTGGTTTGGTTTAAAGTTTAAATTCGATCCAATGATCCAATCCAATCTAAAGCGGCTTTGATTGAATCTACTTTTGGTTTTAGTCTTACTTTTATTTTTCTTTGAAAAAGGTATGAAATAAATGGTAAGATATTTCATAAACATAATAAAAAATATCAAATATCTCATTTATAAGTCATGATATAGCTAATAATAGTATTACTCTTCAAATATATACTATTAATAACTAATAATAAATTTACACAACTTGATAACTGTATGTAATACCTTTACTCAAATAGTTACTAAAAAACTATCTTTAGTTAAATATATTTTTCATAAATAAATATAAGTTATGTGAAAATTTTACAAATATATGAGAAATAAAAATGTAAACATGAGTGATATCATAAATTTATAAATAAAAATATAAACGTATATATAAGTTCAGTTTGGATCATATTGGATTGGTTATCAAAATCAAATATGAAATCCAATCCAATTCAATAAATTTTATTTTGGTTTTTTTGGTTTGATTGGATTGGTTTATGAACACTGATGCTCACCAGTGCCCAAAATGTACAAGAGATTAAGAACAATCATTATGATCCTACATAATTCCTATCATTTTAAGAAAATGTGTAGTCTCTACAAGTTTATCTGATTGGTTTTTGTGAAAACCAAAATCAGATTTTCACTCAATTTCCTCTTTTGATTGACTAAGGTTATCTCCTGCCATCTGGGGATATCAGTATACACTAAACACTTCTAATGCCATTTTTTTATGCATTTTTTTTGGTATATTTGTTAATGCATTTTAAACTTGTATAGTAGAGAATTTGGGTAATGTGGTGCTTCCTTTCTGATGCGCAGACTGGAATCATATGTCAAATTTCTAAAAGCTGATGAAATAAATACATAACTTTGTTTTAAACAATAATCACAAAAACTTAGGCTTTGCTTAGGTTGATTTATTTCTTATCCTCTTGTTCAGGAATTGTTTGATTCTATTTTGTGGAATGATGTCAATGCTCTTTGGGATTCACTGGTGCAATCAACATTAGGTTCGGAGTGGAAAACCTGGAAGCATGATGTGATGAAATGGTTTTCCACATCACCTTCCTTTTCTAGCAGCAAGGATATGCAGCACATGACCTCTGATGGGTTGTTCCAAGTAAGCCTTCAGGTTGGTAGAAAAAGGCCCAAACTTGAAGTTCGCCGTGCAGATACGCATGCTACACTGGTGGAAACAAATGGTTCAGATCAGCCAATTACTCTCAAAACTGACCCAGGTTTCTATAGGAATCAGGACACATTGAATACATTAGAATCTGAGACCTCTACACTCAAAGATATTAAAGAGGTACCTGTGGCAACTGATTTACCTAGCAATTTGACCAATAAATGGAATGAAATTGTAGTTGAGGCTACCGATTCTGAGATCTTGCATGGCAATGGAACACAATCAACACCTATGAATGAGATGGCTGGTAAAAAAGTTGTAGAACCTGGTGCTAAGAATCGACAATGCATAGCTTATGTTGAAGCCAAGGGAAGACAATGTGTGAGATTGGCAAATAATGGTGAGGTATACTGTTGTGCGCATTTGTCATCTCAATTTTTGGGAAACTCAGGGAAAGCTGAAAAACCTGTTTCAGTTGATACTCCAATGTGTGGAGGTACAACTGTTCTTGGTACTAAATGTAAGCATCATGCCCTTCCTGGCTCTTCATTCTGTAAGAAACATCGTCCCCATGCTGAAACAAATGAGATCTCAAATTTAACCCATAATACGCTGAAGAGAAAACATAAAGAAAATCACATTGGTTCAGGGGGCTTGATCAGCAAAGGCATGGTATTGATAAATGCTGAAAGTTCATTGCAAGTAGAACCAGTGCCTGCCATTGATGGTAATTCCTTCCTTGAGAGAAGCAACTTAGATGAGAGGCCCGCCCTTTCTGGTAATGATCAGATTGCAATGGAGGCACTTCACTGTATAGGCTCTCCTCCTTATGATGACAAGGACCCCTGTTTGGAAGCACCAAAGCGGTATATCTTGTATTGTGAGAAGCACCTTCCAAGCTGGCTAAAATGTGCAAGAAATGGAAAGAGTAGGATAATATCAAAAGAAGTGTTCACAGAAATTTTAAGGGACTGCTGCTCATGGAAGCAAAAGGTGCACCTGCATAAAGCATGTGAGCTTTTTTACAGGCTAGTCAAAAGCATTTTGTCACAAAGAAGCCCAGTTTCTAAGGAAGTTCAGTTCCAGCAGGCTTTAACAGAAGCCTCAAAAGATACTAGTGTCGGGGAATTCCTTACAAAGTTGGTTCATAGTGAAAAGGAGAGAATCAAATTGATTTGGGGATTCAATGATGACATAGATGTATCCTCACTTTTGGATGGACTACCTCTCGTTCCTTCCACAGATAATGACAGCTTTGATAATGAAAATGTCATTAAGTGTAAGATTTGCTGTGCAAAATTTCCTGATGACCAAACTCTTGGTAATCATTGGATGGACAACCATAAAAAGGAAGCACAGTGGCTGTTCAGAGGTTATGCTTGTGCCATTTGTCTGGATTCTTTTACAAACAAGAAGCTATTGGAAACCCATGTTCAGGAGAGACATCATGTGCAGTTTGTTGAACAGTGCTTGCTTCTCCAATGCATTCCTTGTGGTAGTCATTTTGGAAATATGGAGCAGTTATGGCTGCATGTTCTATCAGTCCACCCTGTTGAATTCAAGCCATTGAAAGCTCCTGAGCAGCCTTTGCCTTGTGAGGACACTTCGGAAAAACTTGAGCAGGGAAATTCAGCTTTTTTGGAGAATAATTCCAAGAATCCAGGTGGTTTGCGGAGGTTTGTTTGCCGGTTTTGTGGGTTAAAATTTGATTTACTACCTGACCTGGGTCGCCATCATCAAGCTGCTCATATGGGCCACAATCTAGGTACCAGCCGCTCTACAAAAAGGAGTGTTTGTTATTATACGCATAGATTAAAATCTGGCAGACTTGGTCGTCCTAGATTTAAAAATGGTTTGGCAGCAGCATCATCTAGAATCAGGAATAGGGCTAATGCTAATTTAAAGAGACAGATTCAGGCAACAAAGTCACTTGACATGGTGGAAACAACAATAAAACCTCATGTAAATGAGACAGAAAATATTGGTAAGTTGGCAGAATATCAATGCTCGGCAGTTGCAAAGATTTTATTTTCTGAGATTCAGAAGACTAAACTGCGGCCTAACAATTTTGATATCTTGTCAATTGGTCGTTCTGCATGCTGTAAAGTTAGTCTTAAAGCCTCACTGGAGGAGAAATATGGAATTTTGCCTGAAAGGCTCTATTTGAAGGCAGCAAAACTTTGCAGTGATCATAACATTCAGGTGAGTTGGCACCAGGATGGGTTCATTTGTCCTAGGGGTTGTAAGGTTTTGAAGGACCAAAGGCATCTCTCTCCCTTAGCATCTCTTTTTAATGGTTTCCTAAAGCCAAAATCAGTAATTTTATCAGATCCTGCAAGTGACGAGTTGGAGGTGGATGAGTTTCATTACATCCTTGATTCACATCATTTAAAAGTAGGGTCCTTACAAAAGGTTACTGTCTTGTGTGATGACATAAGCTTTGGGAAGGAATCAATTCCAGTGATTTGTGTAGTAGATCAAGATATTCTAAACTCTCTTCTTAGACATGGGTCGGATGAGGAAGATATAAATCTCTCTAGGCCTTGGGAGAGCTTTACTTATGTTACAAAGCCAATCCTTGATCAATCACTTAGTCTTGATTCTGAGGTAGTTAATTGTGACTCAGCTTTTCCTTTGATCAAATCCAAATCAGATAAGAGAAAACTTCTTTTATACTAAATGCATGTTATGTCACATACTTATTTGTCATAAGATACCTTATTGATTGATACTCATGTCCATTTAAGGACCTAAAATGGACCAAGTTCTGTGCTCAAGGACTCACAAGTGTCAGACGTTTATGTAATACATATCTTTTATCAAACTGAAGCTAGAAAGAATTTTTGTTGAGTACACTATCCTTTTAATTGGTTCTCAATAATATTTAACCTATTTTTTTATTAGCAGAGTCTGCAACTAAGATGTGCTTGCTCATTTTCTGCCTGCTGTCCTGAAACATGTGATCACGTCTACCTTTTTGATAATGACTATGATGATGCAAAAGACATATTTGGGAAACCAATGCGTAGTAGGTTCCCATATGATGAGAATGGTCGAATAATATTGGAGGTAAAATATTTGTATTAATTATTTGCTGCCATTATATATAAAATATGTTCTAAATATGTTAGGCATTATTTGGCAACACCATATCTAGGGTATCCTAAAGTTATGTCTCCCCCCATCCCCTACTTTAGAATTAAGTATATAAGATATACAGAAGATATTTCCCTTTTCGATTTCTATATTACTAATCTATATTTTTTGTCTCATGCTGGGAATTGGTCTGCGAAACTACAGGAAGGTTACCTTGTGTATGAATGCAACCAGATGTGCAAATGCTATAAAACCTGTCCAAACAGAATATTGCAGAATGGATTACGGGTTAAATTGGAAGTCTTTAAAACAGAAAAGAAGGTGCTACTTTTCTTTTGATAAATTCCAAATAACTTTTGAGGCCTATTACATTGACTTTTATTTTTTCATTCACAGGGATGGGCATTAAGGGCTGGTGAGGCTATCCTTCGTGGAACATTTGTGTGTGAGTACATTGGAGAGGTTTTAGATACGCAGGAGGCACAAAACCGGCGCAAAAGGTTTACATTTCTTCACAATGCAGTTTCTTTTAGTTAATTGATGTTTCTTCTCTTTTACTGACTTGGCCTATGTCAATACCAGATACGGCAAAGAACACTGCAGTTATTTCTATGATGTTGATGATCATGTTAATGATATGAGCAGATTGATTGAAGGACAGGCCCATTATGTCATTGATACAACTAGATTTGGAAATGTCTCTAGGTTTATCAATAACAGGTGAGCACATATTTAATGTAGGAGACTAGGAATATTTGTTATTTGATACAACAAAAAATGATGCAATTTGTTAATTTTCTTTTCTTTTCAACATGATAAAGATTTTACTATTTTTTTCCTTCGAGCAATGATGATTTGTGAAGCATAAGATTTTATCACTAGCAACTTTTTATTTCATTGTGATATTTACTTCCTAATGCCTGTTGGTTTTCTCTTGCAATTTGTTGTTATTGCAGCTGCTCGCCCAATCTTGTGAGTTACCAAGTTCTTGTAGAGAGCATGGATTGTGAGCGTGCACATATTGGTCTTTACGCAAATCGAGATGTAAGAACCCTTCTCTATATGACGTTCCCTTGAGAGTGACCCAATATATATGTTGCTTGGGAATATGCTCATACACTTTTCTTGATATGGTATCTGGTTGACATGGGAGGAGGGAGTTCCCTAAGGGTATGTTTGGGAGTTCAGTTTTAGAGGAAAAGGAAAGAGAGGACAATTTTTCATTTCTAATAAATATTATCCAATTGGATAATTTTGTTTAAAATAAAAGAAATATAATGATAGATTTGCACAAACTTAATGTGTTAATCTTTTATTTATTTTTATACACATTATATAACTCTCTTAATTTTAAAATAAAACATTTTCCCTCCCCTCCTTTCACCTCCAAAACCCAAATCCCAAACATGCCTAAGCGTTGAAGGCCACACTTCTATTGGACTGTTGCCCATTAGCAAAGTTGTATAAGAAATATGGTTTCTGTATCCATATTTCACAGCTTTAAGGACGTTTATCTGAAGGATGAATTTATGGATTAGATAATGGACTTCACTTGACAAGAATGAAAATTCCTCTCATGTGACAAAATCCTACATGATTGCCAATAGTGGACATGGCTATTTTGTCTAGCTTGTACTACATGAATTATATTTCACTTTTTCTCTTGTTATCAGATTGCTTTGGGTGAAGAATTGACATATAATTATCATTATGAGCTTGTGCCTGGAGAGGGATCTCCTTGCCTATGTGGTTCCACTAAGTGTCGGGGACGCCTGTACTAGAACCTCAACATCCATGCTGTTATCTTCAGATAGTTCAATTTGGGTAGCAAATGATTCACTCAACATTTCAACATTCCAATGAGGAAATCATGCCTGCCTAATTTTGAAGGGTTACAGTAGTCTTGATCTCTTTTAACAGATGACACTAGTTAAGGCATCTATATGAAGCCAGGTATTAAATTGCTAGCTGTCTATACCAAACTTGATCGTGCTAAAATGATTAGGATTTTTTGCTGTGTAAAATTTCCCTCCCCCTCTAAGTTTTTGTAGCTAGTTGCACTTTTGTTTTCTTTTCTCTTCCTTTACTCTCTAATTTTCTCCATCCAAGTGCATGTATTCATGAAATAATTAGGGAATGGCCATTTGTTCCTAACTGCTCATCAAATTAATGAAGTTCAAGAGAAAGGAAGAGACATTCTTTGTGTCAATATCATTGATAGTGTTGTAGGAATGTAAACTTACCTCCCTTTGTTTTGTCAGCTAAATTACTCATTTTTAAGGGGTTAAATATGTCTTTTTGTCGGTAAACATTTTGTGATTTCAAGTTTTTGTCCCTAAATCTTTTGTTGACTGGTCAATGTTTTCCACCTTTTTTTGGGTCATAGATTTTAATCATTTTCATGTATTTTAAGTGATAACGTGGATTGATTTTATTATTATTATTTTATTGATTATGTGTTTTTGACGATGAAAAATCATCAGAAATAACATGAATAAACATATTTTGTAAGGATTAATAATTTGTAATAATTTATAACCGTTACAAATTATAAGAATCTTTAAAAGTAATCTCGTTCAACTAATTCATATCTTAATCAAAGAAACATTATTCAAACCTGCACAAGAAATTAACCAAATCCAGGAATATAAATTATTCCAACATTAAATTGTTTCAAGATCAAAATCAAGCCACATTTCATGTTTGATTGAATCCCAAACCAAAATCAAATCTCACTCATCCCGTTCTTGGAAGATGAAGCACTTTTGTTGTTATCCTTGGCAAATTCCTATTCATCTCCTCTGGCACTAGTAGGCAAAGCAACAACATTGTCATAACCAATTTGTTTTTTTAAAATTGTGCACACAAATGAGTTCAATTGCAAAAAAAAAAGTGGCTAGAATTTGTCTAGAATTTGGCAAGTGCGTCTGTTTCATCCAAAATGGAATTACTTGGAAAGATTATCTCTACATTTCCTTGGAAAAACAAATTGAAGATGAAATAAAATAGGAAAAAGGGGAAAAACAAATGGAAAACCTAATTGGAAGAATGACGGGTGCGGATCCTCTCCCGCAGCATATGCCTCCAGCCCCTTCCAGCATGATTGTGAACCCTTGGATCAGGTGGATTGGATGTAATTACGTGGATGAGATTGAATGTAAAAAAGTTGTATTTTAAAAAATATTAACCGTTAATGGATACGTGATGTCTCCTCTCCGTCAGAAGCAAATTAGCTGACCATGCCAAAAAAAAATATTACTACGTGCTTGGACTACTTTAATTATATTAATAATAATATATACTGTTAGAGGAGGAATTAAATTAATTTTTACAACTATTACATATTTTTATAACTTTTAATTGAATAATATTTTCTTAAAATTTAACGTTAGAATAAAAGTTTTTTTTTACATAAATTACATGTAAAATTTCATAATCAAGATCATTTGCTAGAAAATTCATATAGCTTAAAATTGACATAATATAAATATTTTAAAATATATTAAATATAAATCATTTAATTATCTTCTTATTGTTCAATTTTGACACAAACAATCTTAATGATATGTAAATATAACTCAATGGTTAAATCAATAAAAAAATCATATTCTAGATTAAGTTATACAAATGGTGTAAAACCGTATAAATTGATTCCTTCTCAATTATTAATAAAGGAAATATCCCTTTTGGATGTCCACAAATTTTAGACAATTTTATCTTTTATCGGTTTTTAAATTTCTACTACTCTCTTTTGATAACTATTAAGTACTCTCATTTTGTTAGTTAATTTTTTTTTTACTTCTAAATATTTTTTCTTTTTATTTTTTATTTTTTTTAAATATGTAGAGAAACACCCCTAATAATAATAATAATAATAATAAATAACTATTTATTTGTATATAAAATTATTTTTGAATGATAATATATAATAATTCAAAATTATAATAAATAACTATTGAGAATTTGCTATAAAAATATTGAGAATTTAATTTTTAATTTATATTTTAATTTTTCAAAATACATTCTTAATTTTAATTTAAAATTTAACAATTATAGAGCATTAAATTTGATTTAATGACTATTTCAAAAAAAAATATCAATCATCTCAAATCAATTTTTATTTTTATTTTTAAATTTTATTTTCTTTCATATTTAGTTTTAAATTAAATTTAAATAATTTTTTTAAATTATTTTTCAATAATTAAAAATATAATTTATAAATATAAATAATATTTATTATAAATTTTAATCATATAAATTAAATATTTACTAATGTGTAACCTTTTATATATTTTTTAATTATATAAATTTTAATTTTTTAATTTAATCGACGCATTGTAGTATTTGTTGAGATGGACAGACATGGTAGATAACTTTCAATCTTATCCGTGTAATTTTTATCCAACTTAATTAATTTTTCAATCTATGGCGTTAAAGAAAGGATCTTTTCCCCATCAATCAAAACTCGATGTCATAAATATTAAATAATTAATAATAATTGAAATATTTTGATCACAAAAAAAATTTAAAACAATCGAAATATGAAAAAGGAAAGAATCGATGAATCTGATATATGTAATCTCGCTGGCACCTTTCGTGTCTCTTACCACTGTTGTTGGCGACTGGGTTTGCTGGGAAGAGGAAATGCACATTTTAAGATTTAGGATTTAGGGTTTAAAAAAAATAAGTTGGCTATTTTGATACCTAGTTTACCCTTTCCTATAACAATATTATTTCATCAACATTTTATTAATACATGATTAATGTAATTAAGTTTTGAACCGATGATTATTAGTCTTTTACTCAACTCAAAGAATTAAAGTTTATGAGAATATTTTGGAGTTTAAACCAAAGATCTTAATAATTAAAGCTTATGAGAATATCTTGGAGTTTAAACCAAAGATCTTTAAGTTTGATAGTTACAAAAAATATTATGATTTATAATTAACTAATATAATATAAAAAAACCTTTACATTATTTTGTATAATTAAAAAAGATAACTACCAGTATATGAACAAAAAATTTAGTTAATGTCCAATAAATATACTTTTGTGCCTATGTTTTATTCACTCACGTAGTGCATGATTGGATAGAAAGACATAAGGCTATGAATTGATTATATTAACTCTATCTTAATGTTAAATAATAATCTTTTCTTCTAAAAGGGTCAAGCTGAACCTTTTTTATTCATAATTATTAACAAATTCATCACAAAAATATTTTTCTATTCTCTAAAAATTAATAATATTATAAAATGATCAATTCATACATATTCCGATAACTTATTGCATAAAAAGTGATTTTTTATACAACCTAAATGAAAATATATTATTTAAAATTAATTTCAATCAATAAATCCAATTATACAATTATTTATCCCAATTATTTTTAAAATAAATTCTATACAATAATTATTTTACTTATATATATATATATATATATATATATATATATATATATATATACACACACACACACTAATTTAAACAGGGTTGTGATTTACATTCTTTGTGGTTCACGTTAACTCTTAATGAGCAGGTGAGCCCGTCTTGAACGACACAAAATGAGTCAAGTTTTGAGATTAATAATTAGTTAGGTGCGTGTTCTTCACTACAATCTATAGAAAAAATGGTTATTAGTAATAGTTGGGTTACCCTTTGGAGTAACACGTGGGACATGCAGTGTATTGGTAGCCCAAAAAATATAACAGGAGCCTTAGCATGTGGATGTAATTTGTCCTTCTTCATGAAAAAAATTAGTAACATGTTTCTATCATTCTTTTCTCTTTTCTTGTCCTCTTTCATGTTTGGAAATTAGATAGAACTAATCATTACAAACTCTATGATTGCACTAATTAAAGCCACCCCCACAGGCATGTGTAATTGCTTGAAAGAAATTAAAAAGGAAACGAGTCAAAAGTTAAACAAATTATTGGATATATGACATTGTCTAAAATATGAGCCTATTGATATTTGTTTGAGTCTTTGAGATGAGAGAAACTGGGAAAAGCAAACACCAGCTTCACAAAGAAATGTTTCGCAGGGAAAATTTCAATCAATCCCTTTTGTTGGGCATCTTACATCAAAGGGGCCATAATAAATTAAAGTTGCTTTGGATGTGAGATGGACTATTCTGTGGCAAATCAATAATTGATTAATTAGGAGAAGGTGACGTTGTAATTTGGAGGGTGTTGTGGCATAATCAATCGTTTACCTTTGATGCAAATTGCATTCATTCATATCCAACTTATTATGATAGATGAGCAATCCTAAAATTGAACTGAATCGAATTATTTTATAAAAGCTCTGCTACTTCTGCTACTGCCAGTAAGCAAAGAATTTCTCCTCAATGAAAATATCAATAGGACTCTTTTACTCTCTTTTTTAACTTTATTACGACTCATTTGATTCTTCAGAATACACATACAACACAAAAATAATTAGAAAAATAATTATCTGATTTTAATATATATATATATATATATATATATATATATATATTAAATTCATATAATATTTTCTAATTAATTTATATTGGTCTGTTTGTATATGAAATAAATAAATAAGTAAACGTATATAATATAATAATTATTAAGTATAAAATAAGTCAAAATATTTTATAATATTAATGTGATTTTAAGGAACAATTTGAACTCAATTGTTTGGTGGCTTGAATTGAATTGAGTTTGAGTTAAAAAAATTGTTTATATTAATTAAACTTGAGAGTCGAAGTTTGAGTTGAATTACTTCTTTTTTTTTGTTTTGAGTTAAGCTAAAATAAATTCAACTCCATCCTACAAATTTTCAACCCTACTTTTTTTTATTACACTTTTGTTAGTTTAAATAATAAAAGAAAAAAACTTTCATTTATTTGATATGATTTTCCCCCAAAATGGATGAAATATGCATTTATGTTAGCTTATGTTAGAGTCATATAGTAAAAAAATAGTGTAAAAGAAATCAACCTATATGTTTCAATATTCTTGTATTTCTTAATTAAATTGAGATAATGTTGAATAACCAACAAGATAAAATGTGTATGGAATAATTATTTTCTCAATAATTAGAGGTGTTTGATGTTTGGTTTATTTTAAAAATTTACAAAGCTAAACATTATTTTTGAGAAAATATTGTACAATTTTACTCAATTAAAAGAGTATCAATGGATCAACACAAATTGTTGATCTAAGGTAAAATTGGGTTTGAATCCCCTTAACCAAGATATCGGATTTAAATCTTGTAAATGAGAAAAAATATCATTAAAAATAGAATCTCATTAAAAATAATTAGTCAAGTTTTATAATGAAGATTAATTATTAGTAAAATTGATAAATATTTCACACCAATAACATTATTACTAAAAGAAAAGTAAATCAATAAAGAATAAAATATATAAATTATTTCATTTCATGCATGTGTAAACATCTAATCATCTACCAGAGTTATACTTAAAGATGTGTTGCAAAAAAAGGTTGTGTATTTTGCTAACTAAGTCACATGTATCCTTTATATATGGGGGACATAATTGTCTTTAAATTAGAGAAGATTATTATAGGTTGTAAAATTTTATTTTTAAGTATTTAACACGTACAATTGTATATATAAGATTTGATCTTGACACCATTGATTAAATAAATAGATAAATCTTGTATTAGTTGTTTTATATGCTTGATGATAAAAATAAAAAATGTATAGTATTACATATTTATATCAAAGTAACAACTTAGTTTATTATAAAAATCAGTTTGAATATATTTTTAAAAAATATTTCAGTTTAAGTGACCAACATGTGTTACATGAAGCGATATCATGCTATAGTTAATTTGATCATGAAGCATAACGGTGATCTTGGGTTCGATTAGTTCGAGTTTAAGATAAAGTTAGATATGAATCTGATTATGGGTAAGTTTATTTAAACTTATTTATTAAAATAAGTGCTTATTTTAATAAAATAAGTATTTTTTTTTAGTGTGTTTATATAAACGGTTTCGGCTAAAAAAAGTTTTTTTCTTATTTTAAGAAGCAAATCTAATATTTTTCTTAAAAATTTGCTTATATAAAAAATAATTATTTTGAATTTTTTTCAAGTTAAACAAACTCATCCTATATTTAATTGATTTGTTTTAATTCAGTTCTAATTTATTTTGTTGAATCCAAACCTAACTAACTTGATCAATATCATGTAGGTTTTTTTGTCAAAAAAGTAATATCATGTTGGTTTGATTTAGGTAACCAGATTATGATTAAAAAATGAGTTTTTTTTTTTCAATTTTAATTTAAGTTTTTATCTCCGCTAAATGTTTATTTTATATTTTCTAATTTACATTGATCAAGGGTAAACTTAATTTTTATTTTTTAATGACTAATTATTTATTTTAATTAATATTTAGTTATCACTTTACATATCTCATTAATTTTATTACTTAAAACATGATAAGAAAAAGTTATACAATAAACATGATTAAATTAAAAAAAATTAGGTGAATTAAATTAAAACACTTTATAACAAACAAATAAGATTAATGGATATCAAAATAAATAAATAAAGAAAAAATAAGTACTAAAATTTAAAAATTATTAAAAGTTAAGAAATAATTTATTGAATCTTCGGGTTGGTTTGAATTGCAAAAAGCTAAACCCAAAAATCACACTAATTATAATTTGTTTTATTTAAATTGAGAAATTTATGGGATGAATCTAATATGATAACATCTTTAATTAAGAGTTTTCTTGTACTAAATCAAATTTTTATGAGAATAAATTGCACTACTCAATAAATTATGGGATTAATAGTACATAAAATGAATGTTTTAAATATGATTATTGATAACTATTAAAAACTGTTAATGAAAAAATATAAAAATAATTACTACTGTAAACATTTAGACTTAGTGACTTAAAGATGTAAATCATCTTCAGCAAGTATTAAACAAATTTGAATAAATTAATTTTTCATGTTAGGAGACAAAAGTAATTATTCTCCATTATTTGTTTTATCAAATTGTAGGACTATATCTTAGGATAAAACAAAAAATTGAGAGAAAGAGAGTGATGACAAAGCATCTCTTTTCCCCTAGAAGAATCCAATTAATGGTAACAAACAAAACACTTCAAATTAATATTCTTAAATTTTATCAGAAAGTTAAATGATAAATGTTAACTAATATTTTTAGGATATTAGTTAAAAATTTAGAAATATTTTAAGCTCTTGCTAATCAGTATCCTTGGAACATTAAATAAAAATTTTTAAAAAATATTTATTGTGAAAATCATAGGAAAGCATAAAAAATTATAAACATTATAATTTTATGTATCTTAGTAAAAATATTTTTTCTTATAATTTAACCAATTTCTTAAAAATACTAATTAATATTTATTATATTTTTATTAGAAGATAAAAAATTATACTGTATATGATATTTTTATTAATCTTCTATTATTTTCACACTAATTGTTTTCAATGTTAGGAAGACCCAAAGTTTAATAGTGACCCTTACAATAGTTTGGAACATCGGATTCAAGATCACATGTATTGTATGTTATAACTTTATTTGTTCTTGTTCGTCGCTTGTCTATCTTTAGTAATAAAAGAACAATCAGCTGAGCCACGCGTCGTCTCCTCTGTTTTTGGAATTATTTTATTTCTATCACTTGCACCTTGCCTTGACTTCATTCCTCTGCATCTTCGTTCCACACTTTCGTGCTTTTTGTTCAAAATTCATTTTGAAATCAATAGGCTAGGCTACGACGATGCTAGCTTGCAGGCCTGGGATGTCACGTTGTCGAGCCTCAACTGCATCTACCCGCGTTGAGCTTCCTCATCTTCTTCGTTCCTTCATTTCACGACTTATTTCAAATTTCAATTTCAAAAATCATAGTTTTCTTCTCACTAGCTTCCAGACCTACAAGGTGACTTGAGCCAACTATGTTGATTCTGCACTTCATACCAAAAATCCCAACTAGGTATCAATTGTGCCTAGCTTCCCATTAGTTTTCTTTCAACCTCATATCTCGATTCCAATTGGATGTTCAGCAACCTAAATGAGATCTGCATTTTCATTCTCCATTGTATAAAGGTTGTTTAACTGTGTTTATTCAACAAGTTCACGTAAATTGGTAAGGGTCATGGTCTGTTTTATAGATAGATTAATGTCGTTTTATGTATTATAAAGAGCCTTATTTTTGAGTTTTTGATTTTTTAATATTATCGCAATTCAATTTGTAGTAACCTTAGTTCTATTCCGCATTTTCATTTTATGATGTAGGAAGCTTTTGCAGTTGTCACCTTAACAACCTCACCCTACTTTGTAAGTGTGTTTCTATCTATATATGGACTCATTTAGACTAATGAATTTTTAATGAGTTTTTAACAATCATGTTTTGGATTTTTAAAATTTTTGCAATTGGTGTTGAAAGTTTAATGACTGCTGGTATGGATTTAACACAATTTGTTTCATTTGCAGTGCTTCTGTTAATAATGTGTGATTTGTAGTGGTTCTGTTTGCAATAACTGTAGTTTGTGTATTTGTGTAGCATTGTTTCGTAGATTGAACTCCATAACCAAAATAGATGACCAAAAGGAAACCTAGAAGATTGATGTTTGAGTGATAAACATGTGGACAATACCTAGATCGCCTTAATCTATTTTTGAGCTAATTTTAGTTGACAAGAAGGTTAGGTTAACTAATTTTAAGTGCCTATGTTCTATGCTTTGGTTGTTGATAGTTGTTTATACCAATTTAAAAATAACACAATATAAATGATGTGCAAAATGAATTTTCTTTCGAAAACAGCCCAGACGAGACGAATGAGACTGTTAAAGGGAAGGTTCTGACATTTTCACAAAATGTAGCTCACTTAGAAGACGAGGAAGGATGATCCATAATTTAGTCAAACCAGTTTATGTGGTGAGCTTGCTTCTTTAGCTTTTGAGTCTCTACTCTACTTATGCTTGTATACGTGGACATTATAATCTATAGTGCAAACAAATCTTTGGTTTTTTTATGGGTAACATAGAAAAAGAGGAATTTTTAATTTTCTGATAACACTATTGTTTTACAACTTGCCTATCTAATACCAATGCATGATTTTGAAAGGAAAAAGCAAAAGGAGGAGAGATCGGAGAGTTAATTCAAAACATTGAAACTTATGAAGAATGCACGAATGAAATATGGCTGAAAAATGTGTGTTCAAATATCTAAAAAAGTGACAAAACTATGTGTATTCAAATATCTTCCTTGTGAGATATGACTTCTAGAATAGTGTGTGTTCAATCACTCAAACTTGGACTTGGACATGCTCTAAAGAATGTTGTTTTTAGTATATATATCTTTGTGACATACTAAGATATATTATACATGGTGGTAGCAAGCTCATATTTTTTTTTAATTTGTATATTATCTTGGATGCCTTCATGAACAAGAATTCACCAAGCTTGTGTTTCATGAGTATAAAACTGCTAGAAATATGACTGAGTAGTAGTTTGTTGCTTTGGCTGCCATAGCCCAGAACCCTGATAAAATTTGTGATAATGCTCTTGCTGACTTTTGTGGCAAGTTGCTGCAACATTTCTTGATAAATTTTCATATTCGTGACTTTGTTTTTGGAATTATTCTTTTGATGTTAGACATGTCTCCATATCGATTCTTTATCAATGTATCCCTTATTATAAACTTTACGTCATATGTTGATGGTGAGGCTAGATTTAATTGATGATGTCATTTCATAACAATTTCCAGCATGCTTCTTTCTAATACCTACTATGGCTTTGCTTAATCTTTTCCGTTTTGACATTCCTAGTAATGTTGAAAATGTTCAGAAACGCATAAGCAACCCAACATTTGATCTGTGCAATTTAGTGCTATGTTAAATTTGTTCAATTACTTCGTTGTAACTTAATTTCAATTGATTGAAATCAAAGCTGATGAAAAAGTATTTATGATGTGTTTGATTAAATTATTAGATTCCTCTTGAAAAATTAGTTGTGTTTCAATCCCTCAAACTTGGACTTGGACATGCTTTGAAGAATGTTGCTCTTGGTATATACATATTTGTTGCATACTAAGATATAGTATACATGGTGATAGCAAGCTCATGTTTTTTTTTAATTTATATCTTATCTTGGATGCCTTCATGAACAAGAATTCACCAAGCTTGCTGCATGAGTATAAAACTGCTATAAATATGACTGAACAGTTTGTTCTTATGACTATCATAGCCCACTGGTAAAATCTATGATGATGCTCTTGCTGACTTTTGTGGCAAGCTGCTGCATTGTTTCTTGATAAATTTCCATATTTGATATTTGTGACTTTGTTTTTGGATAAAGTTAGGCGCGGCTACTAAAACCAAGTCAAATGGCAAGTTGTTCAGCCCAAAATAGGCAATTGTGAATCAACATTCAACGCTCATTATCTTCTGAATCATTCAATCAAGTGTTGGATTGTCATTGGCGTCCATGCTCTAATAGTACTGCAGTAGACTAGTACTACTAAATCTATCATGTTTAGATTCGTTGGCAGTTTTCAGTAATTAGTATTCTTCGTATACTTTGAACAGTTAAATTTTGCTTGACCGGAAATTAATCAATGCATGCCAAACTTTAGGTTGGGAGGATTCGTTTTCCATGCAAGAAATTAAAGAAGGAAAAAGGGTTAGGTTAGGTTTTATGACAGTAAACGCATAGTGATTTAATAGTGCTCGTTAGGTGTGTGACATACAAACATGCAACTAAGCATCTGAGAATTACTACTTATAATAGTCTTATGTACAATAAAAAATAGAATAAAAGTCTCATAATCTCAACATAGTCTTATTTAAAAATTAAACTTTTGACCACATATCTAAAATACAAAATTCCATATCTCGATTTTACATATGATACTATTTCTCATTATACCATTAAAATTTAAAATGGCATCACATACATATGCCATAAACGTTTAACTAGCGATTGGATATCATACCAAGCTTCCAAATTTAGATGCCCCACACGGTGTGAACCTAATGGACTGGCTCAATATTGCACTAGAAAAAGTTGTGCAACCGAACATAACAGGGTCAACAAAAGAACAAGCACCGCCATCCAATTCTCTGCAGAACGAAGAAGGCAACAGAGCATATTCTGCTTTTGGTTTGGACTACACACACCAACCATCGTTTTCGGTCCCCCAAAATACCATAATATTTAACTGCAACTTTCATCATTATAAACTCAAAAACAAAAACAAAAGAATAAGGAGAAGTGTGCAGTTTTGATTTAGCAAAATACCAAGAGGAAAATGTCAGCAGCAATCTGTGTAATATATATTTTTTGATATTCTTTTGTTATTAATTAAAATTTAATAAAAATTGTGGGTCTATTTCTTATTCAATGAATTTATAGTTTCTAATAAACTAATTGTTAAATTAAATTAATTTAAAAAATCAAGAAGCATATTCTTTCCATCAGATGCAACAACTTGCTTTGTCCTGCTTCACCAATCATTCGAAGTTAAATTAAGAAGTATATTTAAAAGGAATAAAAGATTACAAAATAAAATAAAATACTTCATATATATATATATATATATATATATATATATATATATATATATATATATATATATATATATATGATATTAAGATATAAAATGTGACTCAACAAGAATGGTAATAATTCTTTAAAAATGAATTTTTTTATGTAAGAGTAGTTTCTAAAAATGTTTCTGTTAAAACAATAATTTCTTAAAATTCATAAAGATTAAGATTTATAATAGACGTAAATATTAATCAATAATTAAAAATATATTAGAAAAAAAAGTGTTATGCCTTCACTTCCCTCCTCAAATACTAATTGAATACTACAAGTACTTTTTTAAATTGCTGGCATGCTTCTGTTATCAATCCATAACAAGATTCAAACTCACTCTTGAACCTAAAAATCATAGAGGTAAGGAAAAGCAAGCCATTTACTTTTTCTTTTTTCTCTTCTTCCCAAAACAAAAACAGTCACTTTTACACAATGCCACCAAAATGGTGTAAAATTATTCTGGGGTCCAACAAGACCAAGTGATGCAAATTCTGAGACCCACTGAGGTACAAAGACAATCATCATCAAAAGCATGGAAACACACCCCATGAGCCATCATCATCATCATCATCCATTAGTTTCTTCCCTTTTTTGCTTTTCTTTCTTTCTTTTTTTCTGATTCTAATTCTAATTCCTTCTACTTTACAAATTAAAGAGGTTGCAACTGTGTGCTACACTGTGGCTAGAACTACATGTTCTGTGGTTCCCTTCATGCTTTGCACTGTGGCTGGCTCCTGTTCTGTCAATTTTCACTCTCTGGGGGTTCAGTTTGAGTTAGCTCAAGATAAAGACATGGATTCTCAGAGGTTTCTCATTTGACAAAAATTGTCTTGGTAAGTTCAATGCTTTTGGCGGTGCTGCGGTTACTAGTGTCAAGAGAAAGAACCCGTTTTTCTGTGTGCTTTTGGCCTTTTCCTCTCTCTCTCTCTAGTTTTTCTCTTTTGGCTTGAGAACTCTTCGGTTATACTTTTAAAATTAAAAATGCTTTAATCTCTCTCTCTCTCTCTCTCTCTCTGAAGTAAAATTATAGTGATTTGGGATTCAAGCAAGTCTTTTGAGAAAAAAATAAAATCAAAGAGCATTTCTCATTTTCCATGCAATTTCTATGTCACTGCAGTATTTCTTTGAGGGAAGAAGAAGTAGATCAAGTTAAAAGATTGCAGATATGCTTATGTGGCTTGTTTTGATGTTTACTTAGTTATGAGGGAAAAACACTATTTTCAAGGGAAGAGCTGAACTTGCGGAAAGAGTGGAACAAAATTTGCCGAGAGATTTTCTTTCCTTTGACTTGACTTGCAAGTACAATACAACCAATTTGGTTGTTTGCTACATAGGAAAACGAGGGGCTTGTTTGGTTTTTTCTTCCACTGCATCATTTTCAGTTTTTCACTACTTGTAATGCTCTCATTCTCATACCTTGTTCTGCCTCATTAGCTTTGTGTGTGTGTGAAACCCTTGGTAGAGACATGGCAGAAATTAGGCTCACCAGGGTTGAGCAAGGCCAAACCAAGATTAAGAATGTTCCTATAGCTGTCACACCAGAAGGGTTTTGGTGCTGCCCTTCCCCTGTGGTGTTTCAGAAAAGCCTCAAAACTCAAAATCCTCTCAATAAACACAAACCCTCTTCACCACCCCCACCAAAAACCGGTGTTCAGAAAAAGCCAGTGGCCGTGCCTGTGTCTGTGTCAGTGAGTGAGAGAAGAACTGCATCATCTGCCCCTTCAAGATTGGTGCTTTCTGATGAAAAACCATGTTCAACTGCTCCAGAAAGGCCTCCACCTACCACCACATCTGTGGCTGCTGCAGAGAGGGCACCCAGGCAAAAAATTGAATCTTTGCCAAAGAAGGTTGCTATTGAGTTTGGTGAGCCTGGAACTTGTGATATGAAAGTGGTTTTGTTAGGAAAGCAGGGGTTTTGTGTCAAGTTGAGTGTTCACAGGGATGTTTTGACCCAGAAGAGTGGTTTCTTTTCTGAAAAACTCTCCGAACAATCGGGTATGTCGTGCCTCCAAATCGCTGACTGCGAGGATGTGGAGATATATGTTGAAACTGTTGGTCTTATGTACTGTAAGGAGATGAAGCAACGGCTTATGAAGCAAAGTGTTTCTCGCATTCTTCGAATACTTAAGGTAATTTGCAATCTTTGTCTTGCTTTGGTGTTTTTTTTTAATCAACCTTGACTTCTGTTAAGCTTACTCAACTCCGCTTTCTATAATGTGTTTCTGGGGTTGAATGTGTTGTTTTGCTATCAATCTTTTGTTTTAATAGGTATCATAATTTTTAGATTATCTTTATGGTGTCTCAGCATCTGTTCATTTGTTCTTTTGAAATACAATTTTGGCTTGAGTGCTTAATGTTCATGTCTCTGATAAAGAGAATTAATACTCCCCTCATTAATTATACTACTCGAGTTAAGAAATCAAACTACTACTATTAATGTTCATTTGTGATGCTGTAAACGAGTATTGATTATGAATTGGAAACTGCCGTAGTGAAACGGAAACTGGTGCATTACAGCTGTTTCAAGAATAATTTCTTTATAGGGCTATTTGTAGGTTTACTTTTCTTGGTAGGTCTTGATTGTTTTGACTTCATTACTTCTTTTCAACTCTGGTCTTAAAAGAGGAGGTGCTTCCATTACACAGGTTGGTCAAACTTTGATTGAGACCAAAAACAAAACAGATTTTGAGGAGTTATATGCTGGGCTTTTTTGTCAACATATGTAGCTTTTTTGCTTTATAAAAACTAATAGCAATAATATTTTATTGGAGGGCCTAAAGCTTGAGCTTTAGTAGCCTTACCCTTGGGCTGGCCCTGATGATAGATATTAACAAGTATATACTTATGTGCTCCTCAAAAGTATTTACATAGCTATCTTGTAATGCATACTTGTATGTAAATATATTTGACCCAGAAGGTCAACAGTTCTATTGCAGAATGAAGGGTTCCATGATCGAGAACTGTAGTAATGATCATGATATAACAATAGTGTCACATGGGGGCGGTTTATTTTTATGATTTCTGAGTTAATTACTTTTTATTGCCACAAGATCATCATATTATTTATGTTGGTCAAAACATTTTGGTCCTGTATCAACAAGGTATGATTATGAAAGGTTGTGGCTATTAGCCTAAAACTACAGTAGCTACTTTTGCAGCGTAATGCCCCTTCATTTAAAATATTTCTCCTTGTTATTTCAAACCACTGCATGAGGATTTAACTGTTTACCATTCTTCATTGTGTGAATTCCAGTTCCCTACTATTTAGATAGCTTACACCAATAACTTAAATAAGTTCAAACTTCAAAGGATCCTTCCTTTAATATATTATTATTTTTCCTGTTTATATATTCAACATTATTTTGAACCCATTTGTGTTATATATTTCCCTAACACATTGTTTTGAGTGTAAATAAAGAGAAAGGAAATAGAGAGGGAGATAGGATAAAAATACCAAAATTTCACTGTTTATTTGAGAGGAGAAATGGGAAGGAGAGTTTTTTGTGGGATCCAACCCCCTGAAATTGAAAAGGGGGAGGGGAGAGCTCTCTCTTTTTAAGTATTTTTTTAGTTTCATAAATAAATTTCTTATAAACTAAAACATTGAAATACTATAGTAAATAATTTTATGTCAAGATAAAATAATGGAGTAAAAAAGGTTTAAATATGTTGGGCCAAATTAATTTTTTAATTTGTATACTCTTGATTCTTCTCATCTAAACAAGTAGATTTTGTTTGTCCTTTTCTTTCCTCATTTCTATCAATCCAAACAATACATTTTTTTCTAACCTATTTCTTCTTTACTCCCCTTTCTTATTTTCCCTCTCTATTTTACTTATAATTCCAACAGAGCAAAACAATTTGGGGGGGGGGGGGGGGGGGGCATTAGACACAGGTAATCCCTAGAACTTGGTTTTGTTAACATCTTTCTTTGAAAAATTGTTTCTTGTAGAAAAATGGGCTGTTACAAGTTATGAGATAACTAGTACTCTATCATGCACTTAAACAGCTCTTAGTGGAGAGCTAGTTTTTGAAGATGAGCTAGAATTGAGGTCAGAACAAAAGAAGATAGCATCTGTCTGAAGTTAATGTCATCCTGCTGAATCTGCTTGGAATTTTACCTCATTTGTTAATATATATATATATATATTTTGGTAATATTCTGCCACTACACATTGGAATGTGGATTACTATGACTAGATGCATTCATGACTTTTTAACTTCATTAGATTATGCAACTATAAGTGGTAATTTTCAGTGTCTAAGTTAACTGAAGCCTTAGTCTAGAGTTTCTACATTTTTCGAATTGATTTGGTTTGAATTTCCACGAAATGCTAAACAAAATGTGTACATTTTGCTCAACAGTAGGGCACCTTGATCAATGCTTTTAGCATATAATATTCTGCTTTACACTAGGATTTGTTAAAAAAATTGAAGTTCAGTGGATACTTTATGATCAGCATATGCTTAAATCCTTCCTAGAATCACTTGGTAGTTGAAAGTTGAAGAAAGAAATATAAAGTTTTATTGCAAAACTTAAAATATGTCATATTCCCTCAGGTAGCAGAATTCCTTGGCTTCAGCTCGTGTATCCAATCATGTTTGGAGTACTTGGAGGCAGTCCCTTGGGTTGGAGAAGAAGAGGAAGAAAAGGTGGTCTCAACTGTACTACAACTCCAAGCAGAAGGAATTGGAGTCAACCCTGTGCTGAAACGAATTTCATCCGACATTTCTAATGTCCCAAAAGACACTCTTTCCCACATCATCGACCTTGTTCTCAAGAGCAATGAGGAAAGTGGCCGTCGAGAGATGAAATCCATTGTTCTAAAGCTCTTCAGGGAGAACAACAGTCTTCCAAGCTATGCGCGATCAACCGACATATGCAATGACATGATTTACAGATCATGCAGAAGCTGCTTGGATTCATTGCTGTCTCTATTCAAGCAGGCTGCAGAACCAGACAAACTGAGTGAGGACCACAATCCTACAGCAAAGTGCATTGCTCTCGAAGCTGATAACTTATCATGGTTGCTTGAGATTTTAATTGACAAACAAGCTGCTGATGAGTTTGCACTGATGTGGGCAAACCAACAGGAACTGGCTGTGCTACATGCAAAGCTGCCGACCGTGTCACGCTACTATGTTAGCTGCCTTTCGGGGAGACTGTATGTTGGCATTGGAAGAGGGGAGTTGTTGCCATCAAAGGATGTGCGCCGGTTGTTGTTACAGACATGGCTGCAGCCTCTGATGAATGACTACAACTGGCTGCAGCATGGATGCAGGTCATTTGATAGGAAACTTGTGGAGGAAGGAATTGGGAGGACTATTCTCACCTTGCCTCTTGAGGATCAACAAAGCATTTTGCTTTCATGGTTGGGGAGTTTCTTGAAAACTGGTGATAGCTGTCCCAATCTTCAAAGGGCATTTGAGGTGTGGTGGAGGAGAACCTTCATTAGGCCATATGTGGAGAACCAAGGTAATGTTGCTGTGTCAGATAGTAGTTCAATGTTGCCAAAGCAGCGTGAGTGAATAAAGGGTTCATGAATATGTTTCATTGGTAGTGGAGTTTTAGTTTTATATTAACGAGTTTGAGGAAATGTAAAGATATGTGTTGATTGCAGAATGTGGATTAATCTCCAGCAGCTAACAAGTACTGAGAAGTGTCATGTGATTTGCATGGCTTTTACTCTGGATTAATTCTTTGAGGAAGACCTCATTGAATTAATAAACTTCAGTAATTGGTTTTTGTATTATGTCTTCAAAGAAAGAAATGGATTGGTGTTTAGCTTTTAGTTTTTTTTTTAAATTTTAATTTCTCCTATTTTTTACTGTATAATATTCCTTTGTTTCTAATTATAATATTCTTTTGATTAATTCACGTCATTAAGAAAAGTGGTTAATTTATTTAATTACATTAAATTTGATAATTATTTATACTATTATTCTAAAATTATCATTTTTTTCATTTTTTCATTTAATTGTTTTTTATTAATGTTTAAAAAGAAAATAATTAAGTAAAGGTACGCAGAAGAAAAAATAATTAATATATTTAAAAATTATAAAAAAGTCTGGGAAAAAGAGAACAAATAAATTCTGAAAATGATCTTATAATTAAAAATAAAGAAAGTAATTAGCATAGTTATAAAATATTATAAACTCTTAAAGAAATATTATTTCATAGATTTTCTTTAATCTTAGAAATATAATACAAGAATATTGTTAGAAAAATTTCCAATTTTTACTTGGGGCCTTCAATTCTTACATAAAGTTTTTGTTTTGGCAATTCAAAAGTTGGAAACTATTTTTTATTCTGACTCTTTCTCCATCAAAGCATCGGATTTCTAAATTTTGATATGGTCGGGCAGGAATTCCTTCCAAAGCTTGTTGAATAATCGCTCGAGTATTTTTAAAAATCTATTACATATCCAACAATAATTATTTTATTATCTCAAAACGAACTTGGAAATAAATTTTTTCAACCTCATTCCCAGAAAGACACAAATAAATAATTTGTGAAACAAAGGTCTTCCAAGCAAAAAAAAAAAAAGCAAACTAAATGCCTTCTCTTTTTATAGGCTATTTTAGTATTACACCACTCGTCCTATCAAATACATAATGAGTAGTTTTTGCTTTATTTTTTCCCTAGATCCTAACGCTACAAGTAGTATTACAATATCGACTTACGTTTGTTTGTATTCTTTTTTTTTTTTACAATGATTTTACTGATGTTAGAATTATGATTTTATATATATTATTCCAATTCTCTCAATTAGACAGATTCCAGTAATTCGAACATTGAGTTACGCAATTTGAATGTAAAAAATTGATATTGAGTTTAATTTATTTCAGTCTTTTAAATTTGGGATTTGATTCTTTGTTTCTTTAATTAAAATTAGTCTTTTGTACTCAAATTACTGAAGTGCTTTTTTAGTCTCTTTAGTCGGGGAAAAAAATCCGTTACGAATTATGCAACTAACCTGTCCAAAATAAATAAATAAGTTAGGGGGATTAAAATAAGTATTTTGTGAATTTGAGGGATTAAAAAACATAAAAATTTTACTTTGAGAGACTAAAAAGGATAGATTCCAAATTTAACTTTTCTTCTATTTTAGTTTAGTTTTTTTTTTGGACCAGTTCTTTCCACTCACTTTTTCCAAAGTAATAATGCATTTCCTTTTCTTTCATCACATTTCCTCCTCTCTTTTACTTCTTTCATCCCCTTGATCTCTTGCTTAGGGTTAAGGTTTTTTCATCCTTCAAACTTTGAGTTGTTACAACAGAGCACCTCCTAGAGTTGTTCAGATTAAAGAAAAAATATTAATTATATGTTTTTTCCATTTTAATTGTTTTTCTATTGTATAATTTCTTTTTCATAGATTTTTAATGGTCCTAATATTTTGCTTGAATTTCCCTGTATATTATTCTTAATATTTTAGAAAGTACTTTCTAGAAGACATAACAATATTTTAAAAAATGCTTTCTAAAATGTTAAAAATAAAACATTTTGCCAGAAAATACATTATAGAATAATGGTATGAATATTATGGCCATAAAGGTATATTGATAAAAAAATAAAATAAAAAAAATAATAATAACTTAAAAGATGGTTACTTTCAAGGACGGCTTCTTGGGTGTGATACCCCTACATGGTATGCACGGTGCATAGCATGAGTTTTGAACAACTCCTTTTCTTAGCCGTAGGATCTTGAGATAGATGTGAGGTTACACTAGAACTGCGTACACTAGATTACTTTAAAAAAGAAGATTTTTTTTTTAAGTTTAATTACTTATAGTTTTATTTTTTTTAGTCCTTACAGATTTAAAGTGATTTTTTAGTTGCTATCGTTTATATTTTAATTCTCTCTTAGTTTATGTTGTTTGAAATTAATTTTTTTAGTTCTTATATTTTATATTTTAATTTTTTTTAGTCATTACTATTAAAATATGAATAATATTATTAATTATAATTAACTAAAAAAATATTAACAAATAATTCATAACTAATTTATAATTTGTAATAAAAAATAGTTAATAATTTATAATTAATTTGTAATTAATTATTTTTATATATTTTTTATTAAAAATTAAAAAATTATTAAAATATAAATTATAAAGACTAAAAAAATTAATTTTAAATTATAAGAACAAAAAAAATTAAAATTAAAATAATAAAAAATAAAAAAATTTAATATATAAAGATTAAAAGAGAATTAAAATGTAAATTATAAAAAAAATTAAAATCATAAAATTATAGATATCAAATTATTAATTTAACTTTTTTTTTAAAGTAAAAACTGATTCCCTCACTTCTTGGTTTGTGGTCACCGTCCTTTCTCTCTCCCTTCCTTCTACTTCTTCCAACGACCTTGACTATCTCTTCGTTGTCATGCTCCTCCTCGTTGGTACCTTACTCATTCTGATCACCGTACATAGCCGCCAGTGACGATTTCGGGCGACAACGTTCATTCTCTCCGGCAACATTCTGCCTCTCCTTTCTTTGTCTCTTCTCCCCTTTTCTTTTTCATTTTTCTTCTCCAGATTTACAGGTACAACCAATCCACAACAGTACCGATTTGAGTGGGAAGAATTCAACAAATGAAAAGACCAAAGTAACAAAGAAAAAAACAGACATAATTACAAAGCTTAGGTTTTTAAAAACCTCTTGTTCTTGTTAATTTAGGATCTACAACGTCCCCTACCATCCATTGACGGATCTAACACCCTCACACGGCTTTTAGATTTGTTGATGTAACGTATTGTTAATTGTGTGAAAATATTTTTATTAACAAATGAATGTTTAAAGATGAAACATATAATTCATTCTTAATTATAAGTAAGTACGTTCATAATATTTAATTTATTAAAGAATTATTTAATACTTAATACATATAATAATAGAAATTTCAATAAATATATCTATTTTTAATTATAGTAATGATCTATAAGATAATTTATAAGTAACTTTTATAATATATTTTCAATTAAAAAGTTAATTTCGATAATTATTATACTTTGATAGTAATTTTTGTAGTAACATGAAATAGAAAGTAGAAAAATAAAGATTTGAGAAGAAATGAAGATTGAAAAATAAAGATTTTAGAGAAATACAATAAAATAAAGAAATATGAATTCATAAAAGTTGGAAATGAATACATACATGACGACTTTCTAAATCAGCAACCAATAATTTCACTGTGAGGCGTTGTCGGTGCTTGAGGAGTTGAGTGATACGATTCAATCTACCGAACCACTACAACTAATATTTCAAAATTAAATGGACTTGCTTTTGAGTGCTTTTAAACTCCACACGTACTTGAATAAAGTCATTGAAAACTTCATGATCTCTATCGAAATAAATTCTTTTGATGACACATTCAACTTTTCGAATTTTGTTTCATATATCGATCATTGTAAAATGCCCTCTTTTGTTTCTCTCGAGACAAGTTAATCGAAACTATATATAAGTTTCACAACTTAGAGAAATTTTACATAATAGAGGTAAAAAAAATGCCCCTAAAAATAATGTGTTCAAATATTACTTGTTTTGAGAACATGGTATTTTTGTAGCAATTATTTGGATGTTACTATAATATCTTATCTTGCACATCAAATTTCACTTTAACTTTATACGTGGTGGGAATGTTTGTTTCAGTTATTGTTGGTCTCTGTGTTTTTAAGTACTTTCCATTTATCGAACCAATATAATTGTCTGATTCTACTTTTCAAATCGCATAGGCATTTTACGAAAAACCTTTTCGATAACATATGGTCCATCCCAGTTAGGTGACCATTTACCAAGAACTTTGGATTTCTTATCCATTAGTAATATAAATTTCCATATTAAGTCTCCAATTTGAAAATATTTCTTCCTGACCTTTTTATTATAATGTTTAGCAACTTTTTCTTTTTGACGAATAATGTTTTCTAGAACAATTAAATGTTCTTCGTCTAAGGCATTCAACTTGTCATACATCATATACGAATAGTCTTGGACAAAGATTTCATTCTGTCTTTGAATTTGAATTGAATTTATATTTATTTCGATAGGAAAAATTGTTTCATGCCATGTTAACTCATTGACAAGTGTATCAATTTGTCACAAGTAGTAAAATTTAAAATAAAAGTCTGAGTGTCAAATTCACATGAACTTTGTTTGTACTTGTGTTGAATACCCAATTTGTAAGTAAGAGATAAAGAATTGCAATGGATTAGAAGAATGAAAGAATTTGAAATTAAAAAGTCAAGAACAATAAAATAAACAAAATTTAATGCAAAAGGTAACTTCAGAATTAAAATATGTTGGGGCCTAACGTGTCTAACTATCCTTGAGGCAATATTAATGTTTTTCTCTATTAAATGTTTTTCCAATTTTCATCCACATCTACTAAACACTCAACCCTGATCCTTCACGATGAAGAGCCTAATTTAATCTATTTTCTCTCCCAAATCCCTTTGCAAAGATTGAATAGTAAATTGCATGAAGCATGTAGATGTATACAGAGGTAAAATAAAGTCACTTTATCCCTATCAATGAATTATTTAGATGCTATTTCCCAGTTTTTTAGAAATTACCTTTTCCCAATGTATAACCCCTAAAACTGATGCATGGATGATCAAACCATACAATAAAGATAAAGAACAGAAAAGAAACAATAGAAACGGAAATTGCATTTAATAGATAATAAGAACAGTTACATTACAAGGGTGTTGACTTGTCAGACTCCCAACAATGGGGGTTTAGCCTCTCATTATTATGAGAAGATTTACACTTTAGGGACTAATATGGATGGAAGAAGGGGCTGGATGACTAAAAGAAAGAAAGGAAGGAATGGCTAAAGAAGGAAGGTTTCCCCTAAGGGATAGGCTCAGGCTTTGGATAGCTTTGAGACTCAATGTGTCTTTCCCTTAAGTTTCCTCCTCCTTATATAGGCTCCAGGTAACTTACTTTTCATGCTGACTTCGCGCTTAGCATGGACTTTCACGCTAAGCGCGCCTTTGGGTTTCATTGTGGGCTTTCTTCATGCTAAGCCTGAATTATGCACTTAGCGAGCTGTCCAATTCTTCCAACTTTTCTTCAAGACTTTTTCTTCAATTTTTGCATCAATTTTTCCTCTAAAGCACTTGAAATTTTCTTCTTTGACTTCTGCTAATAAAAAACTGCAAATATGTTAATTTCTTCATTATTTCATTAAAAATAATAGTAAAATAAAGAAATTACAATCATTATTAGCCAAAATTGACTATCAAATTAACTCAGATTTTGTAGTTATCATGCCCATAAGCTAACTTAAAGGGAGTAACACCATTAGCCCCTTTTGGTGAATTTCAATAAGTCCAAGAACTTGATCTAAACTTTCATGTCAGTTTCTAGATTTTTGGCCAATGTGTTTCTTAATAAAGCTTATCAAAATCTTATTTATGGCTTCAGCTTGGCCATTTGCTTGTGCATAATAAGGAGTAGAAGTTAATAACTTGATATTTCAAAAATTGGCATATTGAACCACTTTTCTACCAGTAAAAATGGTGTCTTGATCTGTTGTAAGTGTTTCAGGGATATCAAATTAAAAAATGATATTTTGTTCTATGAAGTTTATTATGTTCCCTTGATGAAAATTTCTCAAAGGAATTGCTTCTACCTATTTGGTAAAATAATCTACTGCAACAAACATATACCTACGTCTTTTTGAGGAAGGTGGATGAATTTGATCTATCAAATCTAAAGTTCATCCTCGAAAAGGCTAAGATCTTGTTACTGAATGTAACTCACTTGTTGGAACTTGTTGTATGAGACTATGTTTATGGCATTCTTCACAAGATTTTGCACAACTAATGCAATCCTTCAAAATAGTTGGCCAATAATTGCCTTGTCGAAATAACATCCACTTCATTTTTTCACCAACTTGGTGAGAACCACAAATTCCTTCATGAGTTTCAGTCAAAGCTATATAAGCTTTTGATTCTCCGAAACATTTTAGCAAGACTTCATCTATACCCTTTTTATATAAATCATCTCTAATAATAACATAATTTATAGCTTTATACTTTATCTTTCGACCCACAGATAAATTAGGATTTTAAAGATAATCGACTAAAGACTTTCTCCAGTCATGAGTTGTCAACACATGTATATTAAAAATTTCTACTTCTTCCTGTAATTTTTCTTTGATAGTTATCAAAGTTTTGAAATTTTGTTTACTCAACTTATAACCAAATGCATTTTGAGCCAAATCATTAGATTCTTTATTTTGCTCTTGAAACACATGTTCAAATTCAACTTTGTCAAAACTAGTTAACAGCTTGGATGTGTATGAAAAGTATTTCAATAAATTACTTTTGATGCACTTAATTTATTAGTTAACTGACTGATAACTAATTTAGAATCTCCTCAAATCAATATGTGTTTTGCACCTAGATTCAATAATGTTTCTAAACCCATTATTAAAGTCTCATATTCTACTTCATTATTGGAACATAAAGGTTGGATTTCAAAAAGAATCTTCACAGGTGCATTATTTGGAGAAATTAAAACGACACCAATCCCAACACCATTTACATGTTTTGATCCATCAAAATACAGTACCCAAGGTTTAATTCCTATATAACATTTCAATATTTCTATTTTTGAATGATCAACCAGAAAATCTATTACAATTTGGCTTTTAATAACTTTCTATGGTACAAAGGTAAGTGATAATTCTATTAAAGGTGAAATGTTTAGTATAATATTTAAGTTTAGTATAAGAGTAATATAAACACAAACACAATTTTTCTATAGCACTATATTTAATTTCAACATCATTAAGAATTCGACTAAGATAATAGATAGCACATTCTATGCCATTATCATTTTTTTGCACTAACATGCTTGCAATAATCAAATCTAATGTTGAAATATACAATTTTAAGTCTCTTTCTTTCACACGAGGTACTAGAATTAGTGGATTAGCAAGATATCTCTTCATGTCATCGAAAGGTTCTTGGTGTTCCTTTTCCCATCGGAATTCAACTTCATCTTTTAATCTGAGTAAAGGTGAAAACACTTTAGTTTTTCCTGATAGATTAGAAATAAATCTTTTGGAAAATTCACTTTACCTAATAATGACTAAAGTTATTTCTTATTCTTTGGAGGGAAAGTCTCCAAAATGGTTTTTGCCTTATTTTTATCTACTTCAATTCCGTTTTGATGGATAAAAAATCCTAAGAATTCACCCTTAGAGACACCAAAAGAACATTTCAATGGATTCATTTTCAATCCATGTTTTCTAATTCTTTTGAATGATAATCTTAAATGTTCTAAATGATTCTTTCAATTCAGATTTCAGAATAACATCATCTATATAGACTTGCATAAATTTCCCAAACAAATCATGAAAAATAATAATCATTGTTCTTTGATATGTTGTACCAACATTTTTTAAACCAAATGACATTATTATCCATTCATGTGTCCCTAATGCCCCTGGACATTGAAAAGTAGTTTTAGATACATCATTTTTAGCAATATATATTTGATTATATCCTGAATAATCATCTAATAAACTTAAAATACCATTGCATATTGTCGAATCAACTAGCATATTAGCAAGTGGCATAAGATATTCATCTTTAGGTGTTGCTGCATTTAAATATGTAAAATCTATACACACATATTTTCCTATTCTTTGTTAATTAAAGGAACTATATTAGAAATCCAGTTAACATACCTTGTAGTTCAAATGAAATTGGTCTGCAGTAACCTCTCTATCTCTGATTTGTCGGCCTCCATTACATTAGGAGCAAATCTTCTTGGTACCTGCTTCATTGTTTTTTTCCCTTCATAGACAAACAATTTGTGCTCCACCAATTATCTATTGAGTCTAGGCATATCTTCATAATTTCATGCAAAACAATCCTTGAACTCATGTAACAAAGAAATTATGTTTTCTCGAAGCCTAACATCTAACAATTTACTAACATATGTAGGCTTTCAATTTTCTTCATTCCCCGGGTTAACTTCTTCCATAGGATTTTGAGATTCCATCTTTTTTAATTCTAACGTTTTCTATAGTCCAATACTTCCTTTTTTTTTCTTTGATGACATCAGTATCCATCTTTTCTTCTTTACTTCGATGGATTCATTATCCATCTTTTCCTTCATTTCAACAGCCGCAATAGCCGCTTCTTTGTTTTTAGCGGACGCAGTAGCTACTTGTGCTTAATCGTGAAAATTATACTTATTCCTCGAAAGGAATATATTTTTATAACAAACTGAGTGATTTTTACCAAATGATTCTATTAACAAATAAATGTTTAAAGTGATACATGTAATCCATTCTCGATTGTAAGTTCTTTTTAATCAAACAAACAAGTTCATAGTTTTCAACTTATCAGAGAATTGTCTAATGCTTAATACATATAATAATAGTAATTTTGGTAAAGATATCCATTTTTAATTATAGTAATATCATATAATGACCTATAAGATGATTTGTAAGTAACTTTATAATATTGTTTTCAATTAAAAAGGTTAATTTCGATAAGTATTATACTTTGATTGTAATTTCTATAGTAATCGGAAATAGAAATTGAAAAAGTAAAGGTTTCAAGAAGAAAGGAAGATTGGAAAAAGTAAAGGTTTAAGAGAGATACAATAAAGTAAAGAGACATGAATTTATAAAAGTTGGGAATGAATACATACACGATGACCTTCTGAACCAGTAGTCAATTTCGATATGAGACGGTTGTCAGTACTTGAGGAGTTAAGTGATATGATTCAATCCACAAAAAATTGGTAGTCAGAGGTCTTATTTATAGACTTTTAATTCTAATTTTCGAATTCTATGATTTTGATATGTGTACAACAATATTCCTAAATACACAAATCTAATGTTATTTGATGTCTTGATATAAATTCTTTTATAATTGCTTCAACTAATCTTTCAAATTTCAAAATGGTCTTGCTTTTGAGCACTTTTAAACTCCACATGTGCAATCTCTATCGAAAATGCCAATCTCCATCGAAATAAATTCTTTCGATGACGCATTCAACTTTTCAAATTTTGTTTCATATATCGATCACTTTCGAATGCAGTCTTTTGTTTCTCTCAAGACAAGTTCTTGGAAACTATATATAAGTTTCATAACCGGAGAAATTTTACATAAAAGAGGTAACACATCTAGATCTAAAAATGAATCTAAGTTACTATATTTTCATGACTCGAAATGCACAATCGCAGTGCCCTCGCATTAGTTTCGGTGCCATTAGCAAAAAATCTAGTGTTGTGGTCAACAATGCTCACGATGTCGTTCTTCTCTCGACGATCCTCAAACACCTGCACAACCTTTTTCATGATGTCATTCTTCACTAGAGTTATCAAATCTATTGCATGATCTTGTTGATCTGGGATTCATAGTTGGGGTTTAAAATTTTCAATTTTTGTTTATGGATGGTGATTTTTGGTTTGGGTGTGTAGAAGAATGAAGATGGATTGATGAAAGGAGGGGGAAGAGGGGACGAATGAGGAAGAAGGGTATTCTAGGAAAGAGAGAAAAAAAACAAGAAAGTAAATTGAAAATCTAGGTTATTTATTTAATTTCTTTTTTTTACCAACTTTATTCTAGTGTAATATCCCCATGATAGTCGATCACTTGTTTTAGCCACTAATTTTAAATACTCCATATCTAACAGACCATATATATTTCCCACATTGTAACCCTTCCAAAACTACTTTGTCCCACCATGCATACCCTAAGGGGATGACGCATGCTAGCCAATGGCTACTTTCATGACAAATTCTACTGAGTGCAAAAGTACAAGATTTTTCTCACGATGCGAAAGTCATCTCCACCGTTCAATTAAAGTTAGTGGTTGACATACCATGAAAGTGTCCACATTAGATCATATATTATTTTTTTTCCTTCTTTCTCGATAGCCCTTCTCCCTTTACAGTCTCCAACCACTCCTCTCTCTGGCACCATCCTCGCTGTCACCATCGTAAAACCCTCCATTGTCGCTGCCTAAAGGACTGTCGTCGTTGTCATTGAAGAAGAAACATTTGTTCCTGATGTCCTTGGTATCGAATCTGAACAACATGTGTCGAGTTTGTTTTCAGATCTAATGGTTGTTTCATTTTCAATCTTGGATCTAATAGTGGTTCTTATTTTATTATCATTAAAATAATTTAATACAAACAAAAATAAGTAATATTTTTATAATATTATTTTATTTTAAATATATATTTTTTATTACACAAGATAACCAATTTCAAATAAAAATAAAACATTAAAAAAGTCTAACTCAATTAGTTGAGTTGAGTGTGTGAATTGTTATTATTTATCTCCAATTCAAATGAAAAAATAAAACTAAAACTTTTCATTTTTTTAATCAAACAACTTTTAGTATTTAAGGATCTTTTAATCTAAAAACAAGTATTTTAAGCTTTTATTTTTAGTTTTAACTTATAAGAAAAAAAAAGTTGGGAAAACCAAGCCGTATTGTTTTCTTTTTTTTTAAAGAAAAAAAGTGATAAAAATGATATGAAGAAAATGACGCATGAATAATATGTATGATTGTAAAAACAAATTCCAAGGCACAAGATTATCCTGACCTAATGGGGGAGTTGAGTTAAGATTTCAAAGTAGTTTTAAAGGTCGTTTAGTTTAAGAAAATATTTTTTATTTTCACTTTTTGTTTTTATTTTGTTTGCCTTTTTTTACTACTCCTTTTTCAAAAGGTTTATATATATATATATATATATATATATATATATAAAATTTATTCTCAAAGTTGTAAATTTTGATCTCACAAATATACCTGTGACATGTCTTCACATACAAATGAAATTTTGAACACCATATATAAATACTTTTTAAGGTGGCTTGGGTATTATGGTTAGTTCAATATATATAAGAGGTTGGGGAATGAGAATCAAACATTGTCGTCCGGGAAATTTCATTACCACACACACACACATGGCTACATATCAAAGCATGCATGGGTTAGAACATCACCACCGTATCTGTGATTATGATTTGTGTCCTCCTCATGTGAATGTGACATTGTCCACCGTGCGATATGGTATCTACTTGCTACCTGCAGTCCATAGTGAAAAAAAATGGAGATAGAATTTCTGGCAAAGATGCTCCTAGCTAATTGAGATGTATATGCCTCAGCTTTTGCTAGGTTAAGGATCTGAATCTGAGGTACAACATTAACATTGTCCCATGCAAACCCTGGTGCTGTGGTAATTTTATTATGTGTCCCTAGCTAGCTAGCTAGCTAATCACATATTATATAAAATTTTCAGAGATATATATAGGTGCTTGGTTTTAATTTCATGTGTCCTACTCGGAGCTGTATCTGTCCCTAAACCCCCAAAAGTGTACACAAAAAAGCGTGAGACATTCCTTCAGTCATTTTCATTGATTTCAAGTCCACATCACACATGCAGCTAGCAGACATGAAAACTGCTTTTAGTTTTACTCTCTTATGTGAAATTTGCACTATCTCATGGGAATTCCAAAAGCTATGTAGTGTACCCCACCTTAAAAGCTTTTAGGTAGACATTAATTTTGGTATAGGAACAAATTTGTAAGGGAATCCATTTGCGGGTTTTTCACGCGTCAAGAAAATTTAACACACCATGGCCCTCTCTAGCCTAACACATTATATAATTTCTTCATTTCTTGCACTATATTTTTTTTTAATGTTGCAATTGAAATTGAAACTTCTAATTTTATCTTTGTAGTACAAAACCCCCCGACAGTTTCAGAAGGAACCTGAGCTGAGAAGGGAAAAATTCAAAAACATCAACTAATGTGCATTAGATACTAAGGAATATATAACATCAGTTGCATAAGAAAGGAACTATAGCACACTTTTTTTTCCTTACGAATATCTACCACCATTTCTGCTAGCTTAATTTCTCCCTTTGGGCATGTTCCCACTTAACCCCGTCAAAACTTTGTCTTTGCCTTTTCAATGTTTATTTGTACGGGTTAAACCTAGATTCCTTCTGCATGCATATTTGTACAGACAGCACCACCAAACTAGAAAGAGAAAAATTAATACTAAAAGCCAGGTTTTACAATAGGGACACCTCTATATGAAACTGAAATAACATATTCGGTTTTTGTTAACCATTTTCTATATACAAAATGGCTAAGAAATTCATAAAAATAAACCTTTGATTAAAAATCAAGATAGTGTATCAACATTGTTAAACATTACAGTTTATAATTACTTTCTAAATTTATTAACTATTACTACTACTTAAGAATAATAGTTATAGTGTAAAATCATAATACTATAATATATAATGCAACTAAAGGCCTTTCTTTCTTCAGCCGAGGACTTGAATAAATGTTCAGTGGTCCTGGCCTGACTCTAGATGAATGTGCTCTTTGTAGGCCCTTCTAACCAAACCTTATCCGGCCTCGGCCTTTGGTTTTTCAAAAATTGAATCATGCTCATTCATCTAAACCTTTGGTTTTTCTGATTAACCTTTACTTTTACCGAAAAACAAAGTTTGTAGTAAAGTTTTTCATTTGAATTTAAAGTTTGTATTGTAGGTTGCTTTGTAGTTTCTACCGAGTGAACCTATTTAATCAAGAGAAACATTGAATTATCCCTCCTTATTCAACTTACACATAAAAATGAAAAGAATTTGCATGCATGTATTATTTTTTCACAAGACCATCAACCTCCTCATGAAAATAATTAAAATTCCAAAACAAAATCATAACAATAATGAACAAGATCTTTTGGGATGTATGTGGGTGAGTAGTAGTTAGCAACCTAGTATGCATATATATGTTAGATTGTATTTATCCCAATTGAGATGGACCACATGAGTTATCATGGAGGGAAGAAATAAAGAAAGCTAGTACTCAAGATGAGATGTGGTAGCAAAGGAAAAGCAGTGTTTATTAACTCAGTACAATGATTACAAGATTATATATGCAGCTAGCTAGCAATGGAGCAGACCGTACCCCCTTATCAGAATTCTCAACCTTTGTATGGAAGAGGATTGGTACCACCACGTGGGCTATCCAAAAGGTGACGTATCTAAGCCACGTTCCCCATTTATTCTTTTACCTAATTTTTCCATTCGAGATAGGTTGGTCCTGTCCCAAAACTCAATTGATTTAATTCACAATAATAATGATATATAATAGTATCTCGCTATATATATATATATAGAAGAAGAATAATTAATAAAAGTATTTTATGTTAGATAATCTACACATTTAGTAATATAGACGGGACTCAGTCTAACACTGACTTTATTTCAGAATTTGATGACATTAAATTTAAATATGATTATGATATATATGTTTAAATTAGTTTTGACTAAATGTTTAATATTAGAACATGCTTTAAAATAATAAAATTCATGAATTTATCAAATGGAATGTAAGTTGTGGCTTTGCTTGTTAATGGGAGATTGAACAATTCCTTTTTTTTTTTTTATCAACAACTATGTTCATTTGTTAGTTTTTTTTAACAAAAGAGATTAAATTTATAATTTTTTTCCTTTTTCTTTTTAACTATACCACCAATCTTATATTTCCTTAAATTGACCAATTCTTACTACATAATCCACCGTAAAACAACCGTGATATACTTTTGAAGTTAAGAATAGTTATTTGAGTTAACACTATAAAATGGTTTTACAATATAATTTATAATAGTATAAAACCATTTTATACTTTAATTATTTTTTTCTTTAATAATTTTTTATTTAGAATTGAGTATTTTATGAGATGAAATTTCTTTGAAGTTTTGTTCCATCTAATCCCATTTTTAATTAAGAATTTTCATCGGGATCCACTATTCTAGGTTTGTGATGAGTACCTAGTCTTGTTTCTGGCATACGCCAAATGTGGGGCCCAGTCGAATTTGCTGTCATATCGTCCGTGCGACATGCTCATTGGTGCTCAGAAGAGTGGGGTTTTGGAAGTTCATATCAAATTTTTGTCCTCTTCATTCCCCTATTAAATGTGCAAGGTTAGCATATGTTAGCACGGCCAAATAAGACAAATAAACCATTCTGGAGTGGGGAATCCCTTCTTCACAATCGATTTGGGTGTGGCCTTACGGAATGGAGGTCCAATCTCCTTCATCTCGCAGTGTTTTAATGTTCATATCAATCTACAATGCTGTGTGCTTCTGCAAAAGGACCCTACCTTTTCTCTATCTTGGTGTTAAATGTTAATCAATCCAAGACCCTACCATACATATATATTTCACCTCTTGATCATAAATATTAATAATACTATAGCTCAGTTATTGTTTAATTGACACATGCATCAGTTTCTTCCAACACATCAACGTCTCATGTCACTATGAGAATCAAAATTACCGTTGAAATTTAATATAACTATAAAGAGAAAAGAATAAAAATTAAACTAAGGTAGATAGCCTATGACATCGAGCAATATTCGCTAGCTCACAGATAAGACCATTCGATTTAAGAGGCTCACAGCAGCTTATTGCATATGCATTAGTCCATGATGATCACGACTGTTTCAAATTTGCAACTATCTTCTTTTAAAATAATATGTATTATTGATACTGTTGTCCTCACCTACGTAACTATGCCCTGTCAAAGCCTTCCTAATAAATAGAACCGGGATGGTCCATATATCAGAAACCTTTATAGAGGTATGTCTGCCAAGTCAAGTATTCCGGTAATCCATTAAATTAAATACCTCAGGGTCATGTTGAGGGATATTTTCTGAAACTAAATATTAAAGACAGTGACATTACAGAACCTCTGACCTTTCTATTAGTATCTTAAAATAGCTTTTTAAAAAATTATATCTTCTCTTAACTTTAAAGAATTATTATATCTTCAATGGAAACGGAACTGCATGACAAGTTGTAAGTGCTGTTGCAGGTATAGAAAAATTGTCCAATATATGAACCGTCCTAATCAAGAGATGTAGCATGGTTTAATTCACTGCAGATTTGGTTATTCTTTATATGCATAAGCACCCAATGCAATTCTTAGGTTGTGTAGATTTTAATCATATCTACTCTTACCAGTTACCAGGTGCTCCATCTGCCAATGATTTTAATTTCTACCTATAACTATATTTAACAAATACTAATTTATCATAAGTAATAAAATAGTATTAAATAATTAGGGTATAATTGAGTCTATATAAATATAATAATATTTTACAGCTCTTTTATATACAAAATAGTAATAATAATTATTATTATCATTATTAATGATAAATAGTATTATTTTTTCTTGGTCTTTATAAAAATATCTAAAACAACAAATATTACGAGGGAGTAAAAATACGACAAGAATTGAGCCTTTCAACCTTATCATTTTTTATTGTATAAGTACTATATTTTTCTATAAAATCTTAATAATTCTCTTAATATTTTATAAAATAAGTACAAAAATAAAATATATATTCAATATCTATAAACATAAAAATATATTTATTATTTTCCATTTAACGAAAAAGAAAAATATTAAAAATATTGTATGAAAATATAGAAATATTCTTATATTTTTATCCTCCAAAAATTACTATCAATATGAAATTTGAACTCTGATCAAATTATCAACCATCAACTTCGTGAAACCATTGGATTTGTGCAGTTGATTTGGTGATAAAGAAAGAAGTTAAAGTCTTAAAGGAAGAAGGCAAAGAGGTTTGTGAGTTCATCTTCTGTCTCTTATTAATATTTTAACAAAAAATTAATAACTAATATTGATGGATTAAAAAAATAAGTCAATTAAACCATACAAAAATGTTAAAAATATTCTAGATACAATATTTAGTTGAAAAATTATGCGAGTTGTACTTGCCCATATTGTATTAACAATATATACAAGTTGTGCAATTCTAATTGCAAACTAGCACATATTTGGCATGGTGTAATGAATTTTTTCTCACACGCCAATTATCCAATTTTCGAAGTGCTGTAGTATTACGGAAATGATCAAAACAAAGATTAAAAAGGTCAAAAGATGGGGTTTCGTAAAAGAAATATTTTGTTTCTAATTAAATTATTTTTTTCAAATGAGATTTTGAATAATACATTTTATTTGCAATATAATTTATTTAAGCAATAATAATGACAATTTTTTTGCTTAAGTTCATTGCATTATTAGACTTGTCACGTTTGAAGTATTGTCTGTTTCAACTCTTATTTGACCTTTACCATTTTGTCCTTTAAAAAGTATCTTGGTTGGATAAGATAAGAAAATGTTTACTGCCCTTGACTCAAATTCTATTTAATATGATACCTTTGGTGGCATAGAGCATAAATTCTTAGTTGAGACTAACGGGCAAGAGGACCAAACAACCTCATATGTGACCTAAACTTGCCTTCAATAATGTCAATGTTCTGCTTAATTAAGTCTATTGTAGTGATAGATTAACCACATCTGGGGTATATTGTGTATTTGAGCTCTCTTGGACCTTCGTTATTTTATCTTTCAAAAGATATCTTGATGGATTAAGGGAAAACAATATTTACAAGCTTTTCTTTATATTAATTCTTATTCAATGTTACATTTTTGGAGCAATGAAACAGTCCCAAGTTAAGGCTAAGGGACTACAGGGCATGAAAAATTGATGTGTGACCTAATCCCTCCTTTTAGTGTTAATTTCTACTTAAATTCATTGTTTTGTTAATTTGTTAGGCTCGTTGAATTCAAGATATTGTTTGTTTTGACTAAGGGTAAAATGGTACTTTAATTTTTAGAGGATAAGTGTATACTACTAGAAAAGTGTTCATTACATGGAAAATTTCTGTAAATTTTGCAAAATAATCAGCAAGAAACAAGTTTCCTGTATTTTCCTGCGGATTCAAATTCGTAGAAACATAACTGTCTCAGAAATCAAGTTTTCAGATTGAGAAAGAACAAAATCACCGAATTGAATGTAGCAACTGTATAGAGAAAAATATAAGAAAACAAAAATTATGACGTGCAAGGACTTTGTTTAGTGATAGAAATTAAAATCTGCAGGAATTCGCATAAAAATCCGCAAGAAACTGCTGTGTGGATTTGTTTATGCATAAGGCGCAAGAATTAACTGCAAATTATTTCTCGCATAAAAATCTGCACAAAACTCCTGCGGATTTTTTTTTCTTGCAAAAAATTCTGCAGAAAATTGATGATTTTCTAGTAGTGGTAACAAACTGTTTTTAAAAAATTCTATGAAAATTACCAGATGTTAGAGACTGTAGCGTTAACCTTCCGTAAATATATCAAGTCAAAATAAATGGGATTCTTATAAATTTTGAATTTTATTTTAGGCTTAAATATTTTTTTGTTGATCGGAGATAAATTTCTAAATTTTGTTTTTGATCCCTATTAGAAAAAAATGACTCATATCAATTGTGAAATAATAAAAGATTATGAATTAATTAAACCCCAATTGATCATCAAATCTATGAAAGGTCTCAATATCACCTCACTCTTCTTAATTTAAAGTATTGTCATAATTGTTGTTATTATTATTAATATCATCATCATTGTTATATATGAATGCAGACTCATGATGGTAATAACAATGACATTGATAAAAATAAAGATATTGATGATAATTATGTATGGTGACTATGGTGATAATAATCATTATGCATGGCAGGAGATGATAATGATTATGACTTAATGACAATTTTGAGAAGAGTGACATGATATTTGGAATATTTTAGTATATAATAATTTGGATCATTGAGAAATTTATTTTTTGTCTGTTAAATTAATCTAAAATTTTTATTTTATTTAATGGTTGAGATTAGTTATTACTTGTATATCATAATAGTCACCTAACTTGTGAAGGCTTTGCCTTATCTCACATTTAATTTCATTTAAATTATATTCTCTCAAGCAAAGGTAATTTACGTACACTTTTTTCTTATGCAATTTTTTTTTCTTCTAAAAATTTCTCCTGCAATCAGGTTTATTATTTTTTTCCCGTGGTCATTTGATATATATTTACTTTCTAAATTTTTTGGCTATGCACACTGAAGTGTATAATATATATATATATATATATATATATATATATATATATATATATATATATATATATATATCAGAAAAAATTATCATTAGTATCACTTTTTAAATAAAAACACACTACTAATTGAAATATACCCCTAAAAAATTAATTTGAACAAGTCTTGTCAAATTATAAGTTACAAAACATCAAGTGCATATACGGGATGAGAGTGAGCACATGTTATTCTATTAATTAGATAAAGTCCTATCAAATTAAGATATGAAACCTTAAGTACATACACGTGATAAATAAATAAAAAAACGTAGAAAACAACCTACTATACAGTTGCACAGATCACCACAGAGCCTACCTATCGCCAGCTGATAATCACATATAAGCCTACCTTTCTCATTTCGTATTCCCTTCTTCCTTTCCTTCCATAAAATGCAACTTAATCTGAGAGAAGGAACTAACATCAAAGAGAAGTTACAAGGGTGGAAAAATGGTTTCTTTTGATATATCATATCATAATAATCATATTATTATAATTATAATAATAGTAATAATAAAGCAACCTCCTATACGTATCATTCTTATCTTTTATGATCATGTGAAGTAATATAGGGGGAATTGATTAAGTTTTAAATGCCTCCAAAGTCCCTAACGGAGAACGGAGTTTTCTCCGGCATGTTCCCGGCGTGGCGAAGCCCTAGCGTGAGTGACACGTCACCGGCGGTGGTCCCAAACCTGATCAGAGTGGAACCAATTTCAGAAGCAGCAGAAGCGGTCCCAAACTCCGTTGCAACAAGGCTACCATGCCTACAAGATTCATCGGCCACCATTGTTCGGGGCAGCTCCGACAGTTGCGTCACCTCAGAGGCGGTGACGGTCATGGCAGCAGTGCTGGTGGTGTTATTTATTGGTGCAAGTGAAGGGTCGCTTTCAGAATCGGATCTTTTTCCGGTTGGTGGTGTCGTTGTTGGTGGTGGTGGCGCTGTTGCCGTCGATGCGGTGGTTGAGGGTGTTGGAGTTTGTGCCAATTGGTGGCCACTGTTGTTGCTACTGCTTTGGTTCCCCTCCCTCTCTTCTTCTGCCCCTTCGGCCTCTTTGAGTTCTTGTTGGTACATGTCTTCCACCATGGGTTTCCACAAACGAACCCTCGCATTAATGAACCAGTTTGATACCTGCAAATGTAACACGTTTAATCTATCCATAGCTTCAATGTTCACTCACACTAGCAGCTACTTGTAATTTACTGTGTCATGTTGTGTTAATAACTGTGCTATAACATTTTATAGATGTGATCGAATAATATTATGTATATGTGTATTGTCATCTCACATTCCTTAGCCAAATAGCAATGATCTTTTAACACCTTGTTTTTCTAAACACCTAGTTCGACAACATTTATAGTTAGTTAGTATTATTTTTTTTTTATCTCTCTTCCTATACAAGTTACACCTATATTCCTCTCTCTTTTATCTTTTTTACTAGGTGTTACATAACATTTTGAGTGTCTAAAAAATAATTTTTATCAGCCAAATTGTGATGTTGTGATCTAGATGGAAAGAGAAGTATTTATACTATTTTTTTCATTATTTTTATATATTTAACAAAAACCGATAAAATGATAACAGATTATTTTTGGTAACTGATTTATTTACTTTTTTTAATTGATAATGAAATTATTATCTATCAATATACAAAGATAATGTAGAAATTTTAGTGTATAAATAACAAAACAATATAGAAAAATTGAAAGGAAAGTTACAGCACACATATATAGGCAAACATTAATTACCCGAAATGCTTGTCACACTTGGTATTGATTTGGATAAGGGTACGGTATTATATAGTATGCTCAACCCGAAATATGCATATGATATTGACCTTGATCATTTCGACAAATGTATATATATATACACTGGAGTCTTTGTTTTCCAAAATTAAGCAAGTTTTGGGAGAAGAAAGAAATATAGAGAAAGGAGAAAGGGAGAGAAATAATAAAAGTTAGAGCATGAAAAATAAAAGTTAAATATATAATATCCATTTTATTAATCATTCAACAATATTATCGGTTCTAGGAAAAAGAAAACAGAAAAGATTGCTTTCTGACTCATGGCTGTTTGTCACTCCATGATAAATTGTGATTAGGCCAGGAAATATCTTCTCTTTGGTATGACACATAGGACAGAGAAATGACATATTTGAATGATAATGCAATTATATATAGCATAGACTTTAACAGACAAAGCTATTTTCACAAAAAATAACAGACTCCAGAATGTGTACTACTTCCTCATTTCACTGACTCTTATAGGGTATAGGCATGCATGTAATAATAGGTAGGAAGTTACAACGTTATATTTTCCTTTTCCTTTCCCCTCTAATTAGATGTAAGCTAAAATGTAGCAGTAGCTTTTGGATTTTGGTTGTTCAGGGAAAATACAAGGTACACTGTTAATGCAGAATCGAAGATGTACAAAATCTAGTTAAGAAAATACTATGCACGAGAAAGTACTGTTTAATGAAAATTATGGATACCATATTTGTAAATATATATCATTGTGGAGGGCCTCGAGGCACAGTTTTGTTATTTCTCATTTCTGACTGTTGTGTGTACAAATTAAAAGACATTAATGATTCAGATAGAACGTGCCAAAATCAAGAATAGGCCTTATCTTATGAAGGTGTGAATGTGATTATGTAAGTGAAGAAAAGTAAACTAACATAGTGATTTGGCATACAAAGGTGCATGAATAGGTAAGATGGCATTAATTATCTGAGCATAGAAGGCATAATTAAACTTGTAAGGAATTTACCACGACCAGATTATGATATCTCCAGAAAGATGATTTATTATCCTTATTTATGGTCCCCCATTGTGTAGTTGGGAGAAGTGAAGCCAATTGATATGAGAGAGAAAATAAGTGGCAGGGTGAGGAGGCGAGATTCTAAAACACCATATACTTGATTTTTTTGAATTGAGAAAAACAGCAAAACTTTCATGTCTCATTGTCTCTGTACTTATGCCTGCTGTTTCAATTTCAGAATTTATGTCACCAAGGAACATCTTAATTAATTTTAGAATTTATGCCACCAAGGAAAAGAATCCTAAATAAATTTTAAAAAAATATTATACAGTTATATTTTTTGAGTAAAATTTCATAAAATATTGGTCATTAAAAATAACCATACCAAACCTTGAATTTCTTATGAAATCATATAAGTTTTCTCTTTTAATATATAGGATAAAAACATTTCAATCCACTGGTGCTTGTCTTTCTCTAAAGGGAAGAGAGAAAAGAAACCCAAAACCATGTAAGTTACATCTGAACTTACTGCTGGTCCCTTCTCTTGCATTTTTTCTTACATATGTATATGTGGTCCTTGCATGTACTAGTAATTAATTAATTTATTATTATTATTATTATTATTATTATTATTATTATTATTATTACTGTGGTAGTAGTATGCAAATGCTGAAATGCAACAACACAACACAAAAAAAATTGTCTCTTTCTTCTCTTTCTAAATTGTGGAAAGCTAAGAGTGGAGGGGACGAACCTGATTTCTCGATAGCCCAGTCTGTCGTGCCAACAGATGCTTATCTGCATCGCTTGGGTACCTGAGAAAGAGACCAGAAAATGACATCAGAGTCCTTGCCTTAAACTGTATAAAGAGACACCCAGCTTTCTGAGTATGAAACCTTTCTTTCTGTCCCTTCGTGGGCGTGAGAATCTAAGAGAAACAAAGAAAGATCTACGTCCTAGCTGCCATTGCAGAAGTAAAGTAGATCATCGCTGCTGTACACACTGACCACTACTCTCTAATTTCTTTATCCCTCTTTATTATTATACACCCTGATAGAATTTTTCCTTTTTTTTAAAAAAAAAAAGATAAATATAGATACAATAGATTATATAATCTGATAAAAGAATAAAAATTGGAAGAAAAAAAGTATCAACGACATGGTTATATTGTTGCAGTTGTACAAATATACTTGTTACATAAGAGAAAATAGACTCAAAATTTATACATGTTGTTTATATAGAAGATTGAGAGAGAAAGAGATCCTACCAAGAAAATGAATTTGCAGTTAAAACAGCAGATGGCTACATACATGCATATATGTATCTATCTATTTTTACAGCTTTTGGCTGTCGAGCTTACATGCATCCCAAGACTCTCTGCAGTATTAATGACTGTTGTAAGCGATCCTATGCATAATGGCTTTTAGATTCCCTCTTTCGGTCTTTCCTTCTGCGACTCTTTTTTCCCTCTTTGTTAATTAACGGAAGCCCTGCTACTTTTTCCAGTTATGGATATCGCGGTATCTATCGTATTGTGTGTTGTTATGCTTTTCCCACATTTTTTTTAAAATCAAATAATGTCATTGTGTCTCGCTGTCCCTCTCCTTCCACAGTCTCGCAATCATTAACTGTCTTTTCCCACTCTCATAAGTCTAACATACCACATTTTCCCCCTAATTATCCAAAGTTAAATTATACCACATCACCCTACTACCCATATAGTAATTTTCCCTCTTGAGATATTTTCCAACTCCCACTCATAAAATAAATCTTTTGAATTACATAAATAACAAATATTAACCATTATATTAAGTTAAGAAACTTGAAGTATAATTACGTAAAATTATGTTATTTATGTTTTTATAATAAATATTTTTTCTTTTTGATTACATAATAATCAGTATAACACATTAGTTAGCAAGACTCACAGAAATGAGCCTTATTTCTTCTAATAAAACCCTTCTTTTTATACACACAATGCAGGTTTTTATCTTACCCTAAATCTACATGTTTAACACCGTGAGAGGATTCACATTCACTCATATTATCCAAGAGATGTTTTAAACCACATCTTCCTCCTCCAAGATTCACACCATGAGTTAAAAAGACAAGCCAACAAAACATGAAGATACTCATGTCAATTCTAGGAATGGCTTGTTTTTTTATATGCACAAGTAATGATGAGAGAGAGAGAGAGAGAGAGAGAGAGAGAGAGAAAAGGAAAGAACGTACGGATGAAGGAAATGCTCGAAAAGCCAGGCTCTCAAAATGTTGACAGATCGTTCTGGCAACCCTCTCTGGGGCCTCCAAGCCTCCTGTTCCATCATCCCCATTTGATGAAACGCTCTTTGCTGCCTCAAGCTTTGTTCCAGCATCTTCAGCCTTGGGGTCTCTCCTTTTGTCAACCCCGAATTCCCTGCACCATCTTTCTCTCCCAATACCTCACAACTATGCTTCAATTGTGCTGTTATCGCATCCTTTAGGCACCTAAAGTGACGAGACATTGCTTTCTGTGCCAGCGCCGTGTATGGCACCGCGGCGCCAAACCCCATCACCATGTCGAATGCGTTCACCACCATGTGCATTTGCTCGCAGTAGTGGCTGTATCTCCGATCCACCTGAAAAAAAATATAAATATTACATTAAAAAAACTAAAATGATAATTATTTTAAAATAAATCTTTTTGTTATACGATAATTTATAATGGGACGAGCGAGTAATTAATGAATGAATCATGTTAAGGCTATTAATTGTTGAAAGAACCACCTGTAACAGTACATGCATGTTAGTATCACTATAATTACTCGAATTCATGGTTTGGTTTGTGAAAAGCTGGGGAGAACTAACCAGCATTAAATTAAGGAAAGAAACTGGGTATGGTTAAATTAAGAATACGATACATGGGAGTTAATTCACTCATGCAAATGGAGAAACAAAAGAAAAAAAAAAAACACACGTGTGTGCTGTAGAATATGCAAATAAAAAAAAATGTTAGGGAGGACTACTTGTTGTTGTGCACAGTACGGTGAACGCAAATGAAGAATGTGTGTTTCTTTACATGTAGAAAAATGTACAGTTATGGAAAAATTCAATTGAAAAAAATAAAGAAAAAGAGAAAAGACTGTTCTCTTTATATATGAGATATGAATACAGGCTTTCACTGCAATGTTACAATGATGGGTATATGAATCTGGGGGGCAATGGCATTCGTAACAACTTGCTATGCTATAATATATATGATTGGTGATTGCCTTCCATCTGTTTGGTGAGTCTTAATAATCAGAAGAAACGTCGCTTCTTGATGGACGTTTTCTCCTATAATGGTAGTGTCCTGGTTTCGCACTTTCACCAAACTATATAGTATTTTTTTTCTTTTGTTTTAAAAAACTAAAAACTGAAAAGAATCTAAGATCTTCCCACCAATCGAATCCGGAGATTAAAAAATTGTGCCACGATTAAAATAACAATAATCAAATCCTCACCAAACTGATCCTAAGGATTGGAGTGGAACCCTACTATACCGACCGGCTTTTTGTTTTGTTGAATTTTAGATACTAGCTGGAGAACTGTGTTTTATTATTGGACTAAGAAAAATAATTAAATTGGAAGACCTTGACTCTAGAAGAATGAGAGAGGGTAAGAAGAGTATAGAGAGAGAAAGAGAAAGATTACATGCCTCGTCAAGCATGGTTAGGAGTTTGACCTTCCTCCTTTGATGCTCAATTCTATCAGCTGCTGACAAAGGAGGAACATCCTTTGAGGAAGACGAAGAAGCACCGCCGCCGCTACCTCGAAGATTGGAACTAGGGTTTGAGAGTTGCCTATTGAACTTGTTCTTCTTGAACTGGCCTCTCCCAACACTGCAAAACTCTTCAAGCAATTCCTGAGCAGCTTTGGCATATTTTGAATTCCTCAACGCATTCACAACACCTAAGGATGATGTAGACGATGATGCTGCCCCAAACCCAACATGTCCCTGGTGGGTCTGTGCCAACAATGCTTGGTGGTGATGACCCCCAAGAGTACTCTTATAAGAAGAGGGTCCTCCACTTGCTTGATTGTAATACAAAAACCCACTGTTCCCCATCCTTAGTTCCTCAGCCTTTGCGGCTTCTAAGGAGGAGGACAAGGACAGGGAAAGGCCCTGGCCATGACCAGGGCCTTCTGTGCTCGGTCCTCCTCCTTCTTGAGTGGTGTCGGGAAGCCACGTGAATTGACTGAAAGACCCTCCTGAGCCTGGAGGGAAAGTAGGAAGCAGCATGTGGAGAGTAGAAGAAGGAGGAGGAGGTGGAGGTGGAGGGGGAGAAGGGGATCTGGTGGTTTGAGGGTTCATGAGAAAAAGCTGCATGGCAGCTGCAGAGTCTGCATTAATGCTCGACATCTGATGATGCTGGTGGTTGTGATGATGATGATGCTGATTCTGAACTATGCTGCTGCTGCTACTGTCACGGCTATTCACACTGCCATGATGATGATGATGATTCTTGGAATCTCCCAACGGTCCCAACCCGCTTAGCATCCCTTGTCTGTTTCCGTACCACTCACTGCCACCACTGCCCACTGCCCTGGCCGACGGCGATGCCCGAAATGTCGTCGTCATCGCCATTGGTTGTTGTTGTTGCTGCTGCTGTTGCTGTTCCAATAATTCAGCGGCGCCGGGAGGGAAATTGAACATCTCCGATAACATTCCGGCGGTTTCGTACACCGGGAGGCTCCCCGATTCGTCTTCCTCTATAGGTAGCAAAGTTTGTTGCGGTGGCGGCTCGAAGCCTTGCACCCTCACTTTGTCCCTCCGAATCTGCTGTTGCTGGTGGTGATGGTGGTGGTGGTGGTGAGGGTCTTGGTGAGTCATCGTAGTAGCCGCCGATCTTTCGAACCCATTAGGGAAGCTGAAGATTCCTTGGTGGTGGTGGTGGTGGTAATCTTGGGACATAGAATTCGAATGATGTATTTGTTGTTGGTGTGTCTTCGAGTGAGAGAGAATAGAAGGAAGCGATGAAGAAGGTGTTGCTATTCCCATGTTAAGATCATCATCATCAACAAAATATTCACCATCCTCTCCCTCAGCTTGTGACTAATCGAATTGATCAAGGATCGCGCCAGAATAAGCGAATCTGAGAACAAGAACAAGAACAAACAGCAACCACATCATGTAAATGAAGTCAATTAATTATATAGGAGCCATGAAGATAAAATAGAAAGAGAAGAAAAAAGGGTTAGTATTATAGGCCCCTCTAAAGTTCTTCTCACCTAAATGGTAATTTTCATTTTATCATCATCATTTTCACCTTTGTTCATCATCTCATGTACATATTAGATGTATGTATGTATATATATATATATATATATATATACACATATGTGTGTGTGTGTTATGTGTACCTCTTAGAGCTGAAGGGTATGAAAGGATGTGAAGCTCTCAGACATCGTTTTCCATTCTGTGGTATTGAAAGCTTCTTCAATTCTTCTCTCTCTCTTTATATCTGAGGCACACTCTCATACATATACATACACACAGAAAAACACACACACTCTCTCTCTCCTTCTCTCTCTGTGTTGTCGCTCTGTCGTCTGTGGTCTCTTTCTTTCTCTTTCGCTCCTTTACTTTCTCTTTGTTGTTGCTCTTTGCAGCTAGAGAGTGTTTTTGCAATCACCTTGTGGAAAATGAAAGATGGAAGTTGCACACAATATGTAAAAATTGAAAATGGAGGCTCAGATATCTGTCTGAAATAAACGCAGTGTTGTTGTGTGAGAGAGAAGAGAGAGATAGAGAGAGGAAAGAGAAGCGGTCGCTGTTCTTCCACTTCTTCGAACTTTCACCTCCTCCTTTAGTATTTTTCCCCCACCAATAATGTCTTTTTATATTTTCTTTCTTTCATTTGATGTCACAAAATCACAAAATATTAACATATATGTGGTAGTAAATAGCAAGCTAAAGAAAAATATTCATGTGTGAAATTACGAGAATGACCGAATGTTGAGCATAACTACTAAATAGATATTGAAGGAGCGAAAGGAACACAGTTGTTGGAATTACAAGATCACAGCCAACGGATTTAAACTGCTAAGTTCTGATATTTAACGGTATTTTATCTTATATATATAATTATCTCCATCTTTCACTTATTCTATTTTATTTTTCTATATACACACATCTCAAAAATATATTCTAAAATTATACATAAAAAACTCTTATTGTCTTATTTTGATACAGTATTATTTTCCTTCATATAAAAACTCAGGTTGCAGAGGAAAAATACTACTAGCTGGGACTGGGAGAGTATATAGAGACGGAGATAGAGAATATTGGAAAATTTTACTTCTTAACTAAAATATTTTCTGAAGATTTTATTTTACAAGTGGTTTTGGTAGTGTGAAATGTCTATAATGCCATCACCAAGTGTTGGATTTTATTCATTTGAATACGTCCTTTGGAAACCAACGCAAACTACGGAATAAAATAAAGATAAGGTCAGTACAAAGTCATCTCAATGATCCAAACTACCCCCATCTTTTGGATGCAGTTGAATGGCCATAATGCCCTAGATAATGATTGTGGATGGGGCTAATGAGCCCATAACATGTAAGGGCATTGAGGGTATTTCACATGCTACTAATTCATTAATTTAATGGCCCTAAGTCATGTAACATAAGGAAGAGAAGGGGTGGGAGAGAGATATTGATAAATAGGGAAGGCTAAAGAAAGTGGATGGATGGCACGTGCCATTGGATGGGCAAAACGGACAAGTTAGGTTTAATTGTGTGAGAGACATAGTTTCTGAAAAGCACCCATAACCGCTTTAAGGTTTGGCGCTGTCAATGAGAGCCATGTTCATTATTTTCCCTTTTGATGAAGCCTTTGATTTTTACAGATGTTTTTTATGTTTCGCCTTCTCTTACTTGCATTTAATTGAAATCTTAGAATATGGTGTTAAGTGTTAATTTTAACTTCTAATCGTCTTTCATCACTACGGAAAATGAATGATATATGCTAGTTGTTGATTGGATGAAGAAAGGCACAATCTTAGTTTTAATGGGATATATATTTTGTAGGTATAAATCAGAGTAATTATATTTTAAAAAAAACGTTTTAAAGATTTGTTTTTAACGAGAATGTATTTATATTTTTTTAACTTCTTATTTCTTTAACTATCCTTTCCATTTTTATTTTTAAACTAAATTCTAATATTTTTAAAAGAAGTTGTTAATTGATAGTTTAAAAAAACAATCTTCTATTACAATATAGATTTTTCTATCAATCTAAAATATAACTCATGTATTTAAAAATATTATTTATTATAAATTTTAATTATAATATAATTAGATTTAAATATAAATTTAGTTGGTGTAAGTTTCTATTATTTTTTTTCAATTTTGATTCCTTTAATTTGTTTTTGCTTATTTTTTTTGTCCCTTTAAGTTTTCTCTCTTTTAATTTTATTTTTTTTAAGATTTAATTATTTCATTTTAAGTCTCTGTAGATTTGTATTTTAGGGACTAAAATGTGAAAAATAAAAACTTACAAAGAACTAAAAATAAATAAAAAAATATAAAAACCAAAATTAAAAAAGCAGAAATTTATAAAGAATAATTTCATATTTAGGCATATTATATATTCAAAGTATTTATTTATTATAAATTATAGTTACATAAAATAAACATTTGAACTGAATTAAAATATAGTATATTTACAATTGCGCATGTTTACATTTTGGGCCTATACATAAAAAAGTTTGCATTAGTATATACCATAAAAAAGTGAGTAATAATACACAAATATTCACACTTTTTAATTATTTTATCAACACCCATAATTTTTCTTTTATCTCTTTCACTAAGGGTATATTATATAATGACAAATTGGATGTCTATGAATACTTTTCCTAAAAAAGTTTGCAGTAATAAATGTAGGAATGACCACATATCCCAATCAATTTGATAATAAAGTGAATTCCAATCGATTCAAATTAAAAAATTGATTTTAATGGTTTAAATCAAATTGAAAATTATAAATTTGATGACTTTAAATCAGATTTTGAATTTTGTTTTTGAAAATTCAATTTTATTATATTTTTCTGATTATTTGTATATTTTAATTTTATATTTTTTTAACCTTTAGAGTTTGGGTCTTTCAGTCCAACCTAATTCTATTTTTTTTTTCACTTTAAAGTTATTGATCAATTATTACTACAATTATAATATAAAATATTGTTTAATTTTTAACTTGGAATGAAACATATTTGATACATTAGACTACTAATTATCAGTATCGCATATGTGATAACATTATATATTTCTTAATTAAGCAATTCAAGGTTTAAATTTTAGTATTGTGTGGAATTAACTATGTTGAAAGGAAAATATCACCTTATGTATGTTCATAATTTTCAATAAAGATTAATCACTATTTTTAGATATAAATATTTCATACTGATCAACCAAAAAATATATTAGAATAATAGTAAAAAAATAAATTTAATGATCCGATACAATCCGATTATATACAATACAATTGGTTCGAATCGTGACTAGCTAAGCAAAAACTGGTCCGAAACTGAATAAAATTAATCGGATCGAATAATACGTGGCGACCCCTAAATTAAGGTGGAAGGCTATATCTCCACTAATGTAGAAGGGTAGTTTGTTCCAAAATATTTTTGTAGGATGAGGAAAGGTAACATATGCAATCAATTAATTATATTTTTTTAAGCAAAATTAATTATTTGATTATATATTTCTATATCAACATCTGTGGTATGGTTTAATTTTCTACAAAATCATAAATACTAATAAATTGTACCAATCAACAAATAAAGGCCTATAAATTTTCATTGCTAGCAATATTTCATATTCGTAGGCATCATATGCCCCAATAGACATGTATTTTCCCAAATTAGCTAGTCTCAGCTGTTCTTTTATTTGCTAAGCATGTATTGGAGTGTGTAAAAAGTTAAAAGTTTCACTTTGCAAACACAAAACGTAGTATTCAAATCTTTTCATGCTTTTCAACTCGATAATAAACTAATTTTGGCTCGCCTATTAATGAATTTCAACCCAAAAATTAAACTATTTTTGGCTGATCTAGTAAAAAGAAATGTGTTATCCATTCAAGATCAGCTGGTTTGTGTGTTTTGTAATGACCCTGTTGTATCTTCTATTTCTATACCAATCTTTTCTTCACTTTTACGTGCTCTTTACAGGTTTGGGTGAATGTATAAATGGATGATGGAGTTTTGATATTGCTCTTCCTTCGGATGGTGGAGCTTATTTCCTCCATTATCGGGCGTTATTAGTGAAAGAAAGAAGGCTTAAAAAAGTTTACAAGAATGAGAGATTTGATTTGCTTCAAATTAGAGATTTTATTAAGATAAGATGTCTGTGTTTTTTTTCCCAAAAATAGTGGGTTCTTGATTATCCTTTTCAGATCTAGCTTATATATATATATATATATATACCCTTTGTAGTGATTAAAGTTGTCATGTAAGAAGTTTTGGGATTTAGCATCTATTTGTATATGGATTCGGTATTTCTTATATTGTATTAACAATATTTTCTTTTACTTATAAAAGAACCAAACAAGAGCTAGTCAGAACTTTGTATTTATATAATTTATTTTATTACTTTTATAAGTTAAATACCCCTATTTCCCTCCCTACTAAATTAATTAATTGGATGACAAGCAAAATATTAATTAACGAGTAACTGGTTGAAAATATCTTTTCAATGATGCGTAATTATTTGATATTTTATTGAAACACATGTTTCCATATAGGTGCCAAAGGAAATAACTTAGTACTCTATCAATTAATTCAATTTTCCCTTGATAGTAAGTAGTTCGGTTGTCATATGCATGTGCTATTTCCCTATGTGGAATATGGTGTAATCAATTGATTGATGTTGCCATTGATCCTAAAATTAGTATAAGCTATCATACAATTTCGCCCATTGGTTGCCAATCAGATATCTCCATTTTCCCGTTTTCCCATAACTGGTATAACACCGTTCGTACTGAACATCTTTCTTTAAAAAAAGTTGAAGTTATAGTCTTAAAAAGACATAAAGGAGTTTAATCAAGCATATAAGCATGGACTTAAGAAAGTACACTCAGATAATTAAAGTGTTAGTGTACTTATTTTAAGTACACTAATAAAAAGAAAAACAAGACATGAATTCACGTTGGAATATTAAAAACAAGAATAAATCTGTAAATAAATAATATAATAATAAAAAATTGTCCTAAAATAAGTATTTTTTTTTAAGAAAAAAATATTTTTAAAAAAGTGTTGTATTTTATTTTTAATATAATATTAATTATTTTTTTTATCAATATCTTCAATAAATGTTACTTTAATTTTTAAATCTAATGTTAATATTAATCTCTTTCATCTATTTAATAAAGTTAATTAGTTTTATAAAATTATTATTTTCTTCCATTTTTATATTAAATTTTTTGGTTTGTGAAACAATTTATAATGATACTATGAAAGAAGTATTTTTCTCGTTAGTAAAGTTTCAATCAAACGACTTACACTAAACTTATTTTCTTATGAAAATAAATTATTTATGTGGTACTCAAACGCAAGCATTTGTAAGAATGTCAAAAGGAAAATAATTAAATTTAATTATACAGTAATAAATCAATGGTAAAGATGAGGAGTCCTAACATGAAAAGGATAAAAGCAAAACCCTTTCACCCAGAAAATATTGTTACATGTCTTTAGAAAAAACATTTATGTCATAATTAAACAGTATTATTCTATTATAAATAACTAAATATGAGATTTTTCCAAAAGGATTTCCCTTCATTCTCTTATGAATTGTTTCCAATTTATGGGAGGAGGCTACGTCCTCAATATAATATTTTCCTTTCTCTCCACTATCCAAAATAAAATTAGTTCATTAAAAGTAAAGCAAATTTTAGGGTTTGTTTACTTTGAGAAAGTGATTCTATATTCATTTTCTATTTTCAGTTTTAATAACAAAATTGTCATTTTTTCAAATTATTAATTTTATTAATTAAAAAAGTTGAATCTGCTTTAAGTTTTAACATACTTTGATATGACCTTAATCAAGACTGATTAATTTTACTTAATTATGAATAATTGACCATTCATGTTTGTATGATCAAGATGATTGATGTTTCTCATGAAAACAAGCTCTTATCCAATACTTTGTTAAGTTTGTGTAAACATTTTTGTTTATCATCATGTTATTAGAATGAAGAGTCAATCATTATTGATAATTAATCTTTATCGGAAAATCTGACACCGATCACTTTTGATGAGATATTTTTTATTAATTATATTTTTTTTATCTACAAAATTTAAATTCAAATCTTTATTTAAGTGTATCGAATTTAATATCAATCGAACCAATGACTTATTAGTTTATGTAAACATATTTGGTAGGAAATTCATATGAGACAAACAATAAATAATATTTAAGTTACTATAAGAAAGAGGAACTGCATAATTTGAATATCTATCTTAGTATGTATTTACATATGTGTGTGTTTGTGTTCATATCAATTAATTAAAGTCATTGACGTTTACAAGCAACCTTGAATGTAAGTGTAGAAATCCACAAGAATCCACAGCGAGCTCGCCTTTTTTATACCATGGATAGTATAAATATATAAGAATATTCAATTCTGGACCCTCTAGTGTTAACTATGGTTAGCTACAAGCAAACCTAGTTTTATAATTAGAAAAATGATTTCAAGGCTAAAAGGGTTCAACAATAAATAAATAGCATTAAATAAGTTACATTTGTGTGGTTCCTTGGATTGCAAGTAGGATTATTGAATACGGAAATGGGAATAAGAAGGAATTGTCTTGTTTGAAATGCAACAAGCTAGCTACACCTAGCTCTCAAGCCTTAAGACTCCAAATTACTACTCATTACTCAAACACTCAATTGAGAGAGGGAAACAAAACACTTTGTTTTTCTTTTTCAACTGCAAATCTGATGAACAAATTGACATCCCAACCTTCTTCTCCGTTGCTCTCAACTGTCCTCTTTTCTGGTGACGTCACGCGAATCCCACCCTCTCCCCTCACACGTACAAAAGGGTCCCATTTCATCATTGCTTTAAACCTAATTATATATTATCCCCTAGTACTATATATCCTCTACTCACGTGCCAAAATCGGCTACGCACGTGTCTTTAGTTTATGCCCCAATTAAACACTTGTTTTTAATTTTTGTCCTTACTTCTTTTTCTTTTTAATTGGGTTTTTGATTATTTTTTTTTATAAGTAGCCATTATTTTTAAAGTTCACGTTCTAGCTGCAAGTGCCGCACTGCTTTGGGAAAGTTTGAAGGAACAGGAGCCACCCCTTTGTCTTTGGGGGTTAAAACTTTTTAAAGTCTAAAAGGCCACATTGCATCGGCTGTACCCTTTGCCCTTTTGGCAGCACTATGTGATTTTGTTTCAAGCAACAACCAAATCTCACCATCTCCATACCTTTTTATGCATCTCAAACACACGCATACTCCTAAAGTATATTGAAGGCATAACATCATCCACCTAAGTTGTTTTGCTTTGTTTTATTATTTTTTTAATTTTTTTTAATTATTTGTATAGATAAACCCGCATCAATCAATTAATTGACAGCATAAATTAATTTATAATGCAATGGGTACAGCGCTGGTACCATTTTCTTGTCCTACTTATTTAAAATATTCATCTACTTAGATTTGGGACCAAAAGCTGCTCTTTGCTCAATTTCATCAACATTCTTAAAGCGCTATCTTTCAATTTCACTGCACCAGCATGATCGCGTGGGTTTATATATGTACGTGTGCTTGCCTCCAACGAAAATAACACATTCCCATCGAAATTCATTAATTTCTTAAAAACTATAGCTCGCTATAGTGTAAGAATTAAAATGTGGAATGTTTTAGACAGAGGGGCTGATGGGATTGCTGTGAATGATAGAAAAAAATAAATAAAAATAGAAACATACCTTTCCAATGAGCAAGCATCAAGCACACATCAATATAACTATAAAAAAAGGTAAAAAGGGGCTTAAAAATAAGAGGACCAAAAAGTTTATCTACAAACTTCAATTAATGCTTGTTGCAGTTCAAATAGACGCTGCATTTCTTCACGAATTTCAGTACCAAATCATAGTAAGCAGGGTTTTTCAAAGGATTATGCAAGATTGTTGCATTAAAAGGGTTTTTTACAAACTTAATATAACATATAATACATGTATCAATCTACAAATGAGACTGTTTCAGGAAGCAAACCCAGCTAAAGTCACCACCAACAACAAAAGCCTTAATTGGATGAAGATGAAAATATAATAGATTACCTCTATAACGATATGCACACCACGATTATGCAGACAACGCACGGAGCCGTGCCACGAGGGAGGCAGGAGACTGAGTGAGACCACGAGGGAGGCAGGAAAACAGTGGTTCAATAGCTTGAAGCTAGGGTGTACGAGGGCGCACGGGAGGGGGAAAAATATCAAGACAAAAACAACACGATTCTATATGTAAAATCATCTTTATTTTTAATCCATCTAATTATGACATTGTCATCAAGACATGTTTTAAGATGATTTCATATAACTGTCTTAAAATATCAATCATAAAAATTATTTTTATTCTCTTAATTATAAAAATATTATAGCATTATATTCTAAGACAAAAATCATCTTAGAATCATTTTAGTAAAACAATAACTATATAGTAGTGAATGTGATAAAATAGCTGCTTATATTTATATATGATGTGTCGAATAGCCAGTGAGGTACATCTTTCCAACCCCAAATTTTTCATTAATACTGAATGACGTGCATCACATTAACTAATTTGCCTTCCCAGAAATCCTCTTTGTATTCATATATATTATAAACTTATTTTCTTGACAAATTCGCTGGTTATAGTTGTTACACGTAGTACCTAATTTTGCCGCTTGTTTATTTCCTATTTTCTTCTTTGCCCCGAAATTTATTTTATTAGTATTAAGTAATTGATTATACTTTCCAAGGATATGAAAATTGCGAGCCCAAGATAATTAAGGCTGACAAGAAAAGGGAACTGCATACAGGAAAATGAGGATAATTCATTTAAAGCATGTATTAGGCGTACCATTATATTTAGTTTTGTTTGGTTATGTTAATAATCATTATATGAAAATTAGTTTTTGGTGGAATTAAGAGGTATTTGACACTTTTTATTTAACACTCAACCAATCTCTCTTTCACCAGATCGACCCATTTAAAAATAAAATGGTACTTTTAGTTACAATTTCATTATGTCAAGTGAAAATTTCTTATACACATACATATAATTTTGGTATGATTTGCATTTCTGACGATAAAATAAATAAATAAATAATACATGCTTGAGAAGTATGTATTATTTATAGGCATATAACATGTATTTGTGGTACTAGTTGATAACATTAGGGTAAATTATCATCTTGAAAAGATATAAAAGGTCAGTTTGTTGGTGAAGAAGAAAGGGAGAGAAAAATTGTGAATTTGAATTCTCTGTTAACAATAATTAACAAACGAATAACTAAAAATATTTATCCATAAAAAAATAATTATCATCTTGAAGTCTCTCGTTTATCACAAGAGTCTCATGCTACCTGTAGCTCTAGGGCTTGTTTATATCAACCTTCAAAGTTCAAATATTGTTAAAATTAGGGCACAACTTAAATTACTAAGTAAAAGAGGTTACAGCTGTTGTAGATGTTATAAAAAATATAATAACAAAAGTATAGGAAATAGTAAGAACAAACCAATACCATCATTACCATCATCAATCTTCACACTCACAATTACGACTGTGATCGCTTTGATGAGAATAATGAAGATGATTTGATTGTCTATTATAAATTTTTATATTTTAATAATGACATTTAATTTTCATATATATATATATATATATATATATATATATTGATCTCCATTAATTTTTATTGTTACTTATGGTTTTTATTTATTAAAATATATTTATTTTATTTGTTTTAATATAAAAAAAATATAACGTAAATTAATAAAAATATATAATTAAAATTAAAAATTACCAATATGAGTTGGCTATCAATAAAATTTGTTAGAAATTTTTTACTATTACCAACAATTAGACATTTAATAAATTCCATTGTAATTTTTTATTTATTTTTCGACAGTTGATGAATATCAATGCAGGACTACTTGCTATTATTAAATACAATTACTTGGTTGTCATGATTTTTTTTTTTTTGTGTATAACGGTCCATGAGATTTGAATTTGGACCTAATGTATATTACTCTAAATCCCTCGCCACTAGACCGATGCTAGTGGTTTACTTGGTTGCCTTGATATACTTCAACCTACCGATGACTTCATATACTTATTCCTATTGAAAATTTATAAGTGTCGGTTAACCATAAAAAAATTAATTCCTTGTCAATGATTTTTGGCTACTACAAACAATTTTTATTAATTCCTTGTCAATGATTTTTGGCTACTATAAACGATTTTTATGACAACTCTTTTTTTACTGTATAGTAAATTTCCTTAGAACACTAGTAATATGAAATAATTTTTTTAAAATTATTACATTTAATAGTATAAATATATCAGTATCATAATTTTCCATAAAATCATTGCCTTTATGGTTAGTTAACAAAATTATTTTTAGTTGTAGAGTAGAGTCATGTAATTAATATAGTAAAATAAATACAATAAGATCCAACAGAGTTGATATATGACTAGGTTCTTTAAAGATGTTAACATAGTTTCAATTATCTAGCCATGCGTATGGAGATGATTTTATTGAAAGAAGTTAAACTCACTTTGATGATCTTTATATCTTGATGGTTAGTCTCATACATTTCGGTATCCATGATACCTTAGTTTCAGCAACAACCAAAACAGTAAAATAAATCAGTATAACATTTTGATACTTAATTTCTCTCTCTCTCTCTCCTCTCTCTCTAATTAGGACTAATTAAAACAAATAAGAACTTATTTGGTATACATATTGGAATTTTTGTTTGAGTTTAACTCAACCTAAAAGTTAATTCATCAGGTGAAGATTGTCTTTCACTTATATGTTATTTTGGTCATATTACAAGTTAATGTGAGAATTTTAATATACACCCCTCACATCAAGTATTAGACATCTAAAGGGCTGGAAATATGAAGGACTAACTATTTGTAGGTGTTATGATAATGAGTAATACTATAAATTCAATGACAACAACTGAGATAAACTTTGATAATATCTTAAAATTTGAGTTTGTGCTTACCATAAGAACTAAACCAGGTTGTTCTTTGCATCACCCTTATTTACTCATCACAACCCATTTTTTTATTTTTGAAATGTATGATTATGCTAGAACTACTCTTACTCTTACACCCCTTTGCTCCCCACTCCTCGATCCCTCTCTCTCACCCGCACCCCACCCATACAAAAAAAGGACACAAAATAGAGGTATAGATAAGAAGAAATAGAAGTGCAAAAACTCACATGGAGAAGACAATGGAAGAACAATGATTATAGAAGAAAAAGTGATAAGATGAAAGTAGGTTTAAATATGTTTGAAGAAGATAAGGAGGTAGAGTTAAGGGATTCAGGGTGAGGGGGAGATCTAAGAAAGGGGGGGGGGGGGGTGATAATAGTTTAAGAATAATATAAATTATGAAAAACAAAAAGAGGTGTGCAAATGCGAATATCAATCCCTGACTCAAATCATAAGATGAGAATTATCTTTAGTTTATATATATATATATATATATATATATATATATATATATATATATATATATATATATATATATTCATTTCTGACTCAAGCAAACTTAACTCATTTATGTGCTAATTATTAATTAATATCATTTATTTATATTAATTATATTTTTTCTTTCTAAATTCTTTTTATTGGAATTTGATATAAGGAGTAAAAAATGTAATTGAAAATAGAATCTCAATTAAATAAATGATATTTTGAAAATGGTATCATTAAATAATGTGAAAGTAATTAAATTTGTTTATATTTTTGTTCACAATTCTTAAATTTTTTTTTTCTTTTGTATTTGAGGTTAGAGAAAGCACTATTCAGTATATCACTTGTCAAATGTGAGATATCCAACGATATAGGATCAATTTAATAAAAAAAATCTTCAATTGTCAAATGGTTATTTGTTCTTATAATTATCAAGTAATACAGGAAAAGGTAAATTTTTTTTTTTCTTCTTGTTGTATTTAGGTTAAATTGATTTGTGAGTTCTCATATTTTTATGAAGGTCTCAGTTAGGTCTTTGGATTTCTTTTTAATTTGGTCCTGAAATTTTATTCTTTTTTCAATTGAATTCTCCTATCTAATTATTGTTATAAAAAATGAACCGCAAACACTTAATTAAAAGTGCAGATAGTGGATGGGTGCTTCTTATGAAAGAATACTAGAATTGAATTCAACTGCAAAATAATTAAACCTTTCTTTTAAATAGTGATACTCTTAGAATAATTTTTTTTAATATTTTATAAATCATTTTTCTCTTTATTCTTTTTTGTCGCACTAGTCATTTATTTTTCTTTTTTCTCTTCATATTTCTTTCCTTAATTATGTAAGTACCATCATCCTTTCGTTTATCATAGTAAGTCACCTTGCACGTGTAGGGAGTTGTACCGTCATCGCACGATAGAATCATGTCACTAATTTAGTGGCAAGACTTAGCTATTAGGCATAGAAACGCCTTAGACAGGTCCACGGAACCTGATGAACCTGAACCTGAACCTGACGATCAAACACTCAGCATTCAATCATATTTATGCATGTGCTTGGAGGATATTCTAGTTGCAACTAATTAATGATCGTAGCAACTGAAGTATCTTTCTAGAATGTAACACCATAGAGTAGATGCAGAGTCTATCATATATCACTGCCTATACATACACATTTTACCTTAATTTTATGGCATGTCATAACAAATAATGATGCTACATACTTTTCCACCCCGTGTTAAGTTAATTTACAGCTTAGCTTAGCCTTTTCTTAGTGCACTATCCACTCGAGACTAGAAATCAACACCACCTGCGATTTCCTACCATGTGAAGTTGGCTTTCTTGTTGGTTTTGGAAGCAGAGAAAATGTGGGTAGGGACAGAAGAATAATCAATATTGAGAAGCAAGATACACATTGACATTGTGCATGGATTTAATTAACAGTGATAGTGACTTGGTTAGGACTTAAGAGCTTACTAGTGTCGTGCCACTAATCTATAAAAGTTGGTGTGTATATGTTGTAGTTGTTTGCGATATTGATGGTAGCTGTTTGGTGATATATTGTACGAATGACAATAATAGTTTACACTATAAGAAATAAGGTTGATGTAAAGATTAATGAAAGATATTGAAGGGAGAAGAAAGAAGAAGACATCGCAAATTTAAATCTAATTAATTGATACTTCTAATAAAACTAATAAATTATTATTTTTCAATAAAAAAAAATTACACTTAAACTTGTCCAAAAAGTTTTATTTTAGAATGTAATATTAATAATTTTCTTTTCTATAGTTTATGAGTCACGTGGTTGACTAAATTATGCATAAAGCAACATAACGATGGCTGATTATTCTTTAGTAACAGTACACACATATTCTGCCGCCTTTTTGGGCCACCAAGATTAATTTTGTCCTACAAGTTAAGGCCATAAGCGTGATTGTAAATAGTAGTGCATATGTTATTTTAGGCAATACAAATTAACCAAGATCAATTAATCAAGCGTGATCACTAGATAAGGCCAAATACGACATGCCCACATTTTTTTTTAATTATTATTGTTACATATTCATTCTCTTCAATTTGTCTTACCTTTTTTATTCCCTTAATAAACCTCATAGCAAGATTGGATTGTGAATCTCTCTGTCATTTTATACGAATTGTTCTTTCCATGCAGTGTCACTATTTTTGGATAAAATTTGTCTGTCGCTGTTTTATAATAGTAAATTGCAGAGATAGATGGTGACCGTAGGACCAACGAACTTGTTTCTCAGATCAGGAATCACAACTATTTTTTGTTAAGGTTTAATATGTTTATTAGTAGAGTAAAATACGGTGAATTTTAGTTTTAGTCTACCATATAAATCAAACTTTTTTTTGTTAGTTTTAGTCTTATGAATTTTATTAGTTTTTAGAGTAAATTATATTTGTATCTCTTGTATTTTTCTCAAATTGCATTTAATATTTTTTTATATTACTTTTATTTCCTTCTGTTAAGGTCGTTAACTAAAGTCAATTAAAATATGTGAGCAGATAAAATAGCCCTAACATCTTTGTTACACTTGCATTTCCTGTTTTTTTTTTTAAAAAAAAAATTATATCCAGTACCCCTCCCTTTTTTTATATTACTTTTACCTTCCTTCTGTTAATAGGTTAATTAACATCAAATGAAATATGTGAGTATACGAAATTGTCCAAACATTTTTGTTAAATACTCAATAACAAATTAATAATTGACCTTGTGAATGAATATTTCTTAAGATAATAACAATTTTTTCTTTAATATTTGACTTTTATTTCATTGTTGCTAACACTTGAAGAATTTACAACTCTTAATCGAAACATTATATTAAACACCTAGTTATCAAAAATAAATATTTCAAAGAAAGGAGTTAAAAATACAAATGTAGGAAAAAAAATATTAGGTGTTGATCAAACTTAGGATAGAGCTTGTTTTGTAGAGTCAGAAGTGATCATGACATAATACTTGTAACTTGAGAAGGTAATGGAACTTGATGATTTATTAAGAACTAGACGTAGTCTCAATCATTACATTTGATCTTTATTTGCTTTCTTTTTGCTTTAACTTACCTAGGGTTTAAATTTTCTTTTAGACATTTGAAAATATCTTTTGCTTGGCAAAGTCGTTTTTCATTGTATGATTGTGTTTTCAAAAATTTGTTATTTTTTTTACAAATTTTTTCTTTTAGGCAAAATATTTGTTTGATTACAAAAAGACTTTACAAAATTTCTAAAATCACAATTCAACTTCCCTTTAGCCTTTACACAATTAACATATATAGTTTTTACTGCATCATAACACTCCAGATAAGATTATCAATGATCTCACAAATTCGGCATCAACAACTTTAAAACTTTATTCAGGGCTATAATTTGACTTTGGTACTTGTCTGCTTTGTTTTTCCATGAAGGGGGCTTCCATTGAATGAAATTCTCATGTGTCTCCAATTCCAATACTAGTATTTCTCCATGTTACATGTAGAAGTTATATAATTAGTATATTGCATGCACCTAATTTAAGTAACAACCTTAACTTTTAGTGTCAATAAAATTGGGTTTACTAAAATACATAATATATTTTTTTTGTTAATATTCTATCCAATTATTAATGTTAAAGATAAGATTAAAAAAATAGTTAAAACTTTATTAATGAGCTAGTTTAATTGTTTGAACAAATTACCTCCCTACCCCCTTACATTGGTGCTATGAAGAGGTTCAATTCGCTTTTAAGGCTAGGTTTCATGCTTCCACCAATGGCATGTTGCACCCATCCCATGTAAAGATTGTTCGCAATATGTGCATACCCATGACGAATTTTGCAATGTTTTGATTAATGAGATAATTAAAACCTTTGACATGTGTATTTTTAATGACTTAATTATGCAATTTAGCGTTAGTTGAGAAATTAATTATCTTGGCATGCATTGGTGACAATTAGGTCCAAAATAGTTATGCACAACAGTAACCTTAATGTCCTTATCTCTTGCATACCCATCATCATGCCCTAGAAACATAACCTTATTTTGTCCCCTAAACAAGTTGTTGGAGACAATCACATTAGTGGAACCTCATGTGACGTCAAGAAGACCATCTTGACAATCATAAAGGGTATTGTGATCAATCCAAACCTTTGAAGCCATAATCAATCTTATTGCATCTCCAAAAACTTGACCCAAAGGCATCACCTTTCTGTTAGGATCCATTACCATTCAAGGAGCTTGAGATTGACAATGATGAACCCTAAGTCCATGGATGATTACATCGGTTGCCTAATAACAAACAAGCATGCAGTATATGCATTACAAACAAAAATAGAGAAAAAAATTTGGTAAGTTAATTTTTCTAAGACAAAATTTCTTTTAAGAAAAAAATATAATTTCAATTATTTTTAATTAATTGTAAATAAAATTTTATTTTTTCCTAAGAAATAATTCTTGTGGAACATATAAATTAATCGGAGCTAGTGATTACCTTAAATATCATCAAGCATGCTAATGAGAAGGGATTTCTCGACCATCGATGGTGGTGAAACTGCTAATGAGAAGGGATTTCTCAAGCACAATGTGCATATCTCTTTGGAAGGTGATCCAAACTTTGCCTTGAATCCTAGAAAATCCATAACTTAAGGGGTCAAATTTGGGCTTTATTGAGTTATCACTAGGATCAATACTTTGTAATGGATGAGGTCCATACCAATGTTGTTTGTCATCTTTCCTGAATAGCCCATCGAGCATATGGCAAGCTGTGAATGATGTTTCCTCCATTCAAGATTAAATCTTCATCATCAATCAATCTCATTCATTACCAAGCTTTCCATCTTGGATTATTTGCAGACATAACTAACTTTTGGAGTGAAAATGGTAATGCTTACGACAACTACAACAAAGCACCAAAAGATGGAATTAATGACTCAATAAGTCATGATTTGCAATGCTTTTTTCTTTCATTAATTCTAATTTGTAATATAACTAATTGAGTTATTGAGAAGAAAATGATTGCAAGAAAGGAAGGAGATATGTCAAGTTTTAATGGAGAAGTAGTGGCATGACTAGGTTGTTATAGAGGTTGAAGTGGTTAGTTATTATTTGGGACTTGGAAGTTTGTTTGTTGCATCAAGCTTTGGCCAAGGGACTCTCATGATGAGAAACAAATAATAGATCGAAAGGGAGAGGTTTAGCTTACCTCAAATTGGCAATGTAAGTGTAACAATGAGGTAAATTTGTGCAATAGTTAACTGAAGGAAACAAGCAAATATAACAATGTTTTGGGGAATTAAACGATTGCTTATAACTTCTATATCAATTTAATTGTTATATTTGTTAGGATAATCCATAAATGGTTCAGCAACTATCTAAGAAATATCTAATTAATGTCCTGTATTGTATGGGGTATTTTTTAAATCTAATTATTATATTTGTTAGGATGAAAATCCATCAATGGTTATGCAACTATCTAAGAAATATCTGATGTCCTGCATTGTATGCGGTATTTTTTAAATCTAATTATTATATTTGTTAGGATGAAAATCCATCAATGGCTATGCAACTATCTAAGAAATATCTAATGTCCTGTATTGGATGGGGTATTTTCTTATTTAATTTAACTTTTATTAAAAATAAGAAAACTTGAATGTATAAGAGAGAAAACACACACACACACACATATATATATATATATATATATATATATATAATAAGCTTAAACTAAGATATTTTATTTTATACATAACTACATGTAAAAGCAACAAATCAAAATCCGAGACTACAAATTATAGTTAATTTCTGTCTATTTTTTTGTCCGTTTATGTTGCTTGAAATGGAAAGTAAACGCAAAAGAATTAAAAGTGAAAAAGGCTGAGAGAAGATAAGAAAAAGAGAAAGGTAGGAGGAGAGTAATAATTAGGAAAGGAAAATAAAATCAAAAGAGAAAAAGAGTGATGAGAAAAGTACAAATTAAAACAAACTGATGTACGAGGAAGCGTCAACGCCAAATTGTAACTGTCTCTTTTTTTTTTTCCCCTAATGGAGATGGAAAAGGAAATTAATTATGCAAAGCAAAAGGTAGAGCACGACAAAAGGAAACTCATCACTAGTCACCGCGATCATCTATTACTTCACACTTCACAGCCTCACAAATCATAGCCCTTTCTCTCTATATCTCTAGTCCCTTTATATATCTAATCTAATATCTGACATATATATAAATTAATAATAAAAATGAATGATAAACAAAATGCCACTCACGCTATAATATTTGAAAAATGGATGTATATATATATGGTCCCTCACTCTCTTCCCTCCTTTCCTTTTCTAGATGCTTTTTCTTCTTACTTTAGAGCACACTTACATTTACACGAGCCTGTTTGTTTGGAGGCGTGACCACAACCTCACTTCACTCGCTGCTTTTGTTTACTAGTTTTTCGAGTTTTGACCTAATCATTTGTACTACTAATGCCAACTTTTGCACCTGGCCTGCCCATATATATACGTACTCTTTTTCTCTTGTCTAGGATCCCCTTTTTCATTCATTTTGGGTCTTGAAGCTAATCATTCGATTAGCGAGTATAATTAAGAAGAAACAAATTAATTAAACTAGTATTGTCCACTATCAGATAAGTATATATGTACATTTGGAAGCTAGGGTTCCATTGTTACGGTGATTGAATATGCATAAAGTCCAAGACAAAAGACAGTCTAATTCAATTTTGTTGATGGATGTGGTCCTAGAATTAATTACAATTTCTTCGGCACTGGCTCATGAGATAAGGAAATTAAGACCCACGGATAGATAGCCAAACTTACGACAAATGGTGGTTTACTTAAATTTATACCGTGGATATAATCATAGTTCGTTAAAGAGGTGCCCCATATATAGTGCTTTTATTTATTCTTCTTTCTGTACTATATAATATAGTATGATGAGACTTGGGAGAGACCAATAGATATTAACTCGCTCTATTAAATATCACACAGTTTTTTTTTCTCTGGTTGTAGGTAGACTTTGCTTTCAGTACATCCAATTCTGCCCTAGTTCCAAAATAGAATGTTTGGGGAACATGATATTGTGACTGTTTTTACTCCACCCGCTCCCCTCTTATTTTTGCTGGCTAATAATTAGAACCGAGTGCAAAAGAGGTTCTTCCAACGACCTAGAAATAGGTTATGATCTATTTTCCCTTCGCCTTTTTCTTTTCTTTTTTCCTTTTATGCTTTTACTCTTGTTTAATTTGAAAATTTTCTCAAACAAACCATGTTAATTAGGGTGTTAGGATTGGATATTTTTTTGCAATTTGAATACGCTCACTAAGCTAGCTAGTTAGAACAACTTTGTTTTTCCTAATTAAGCAAGCTAGAAACTAATTAAATTTGGGTAAAAATGCAATTTTATACTTTATAAAGAAGAGTTAATATTATATTTTTTTGGTTCTTCAAAAACTACTTTTTGTTGATTTGATATTTGTAATTTTTTAAAATAATTTTATCGCTCTAATAATATTGTAATATGTATAAAATTAAATGACATAAAAATCATGTTATAATTAACAATTAATGAGAATTATTTTTAAAAAAATTTAAATGTATTAGTGCTACTATTAAATATCTATGAAAAAAATTTAAAGTGCCAAAAACATTATAAAATCATATTTATAGGTACTAAAAACAAATTTATATCAATTAAAGTTTATGGAGATTAGTCAAAATAGGTGCTAGCACTTCATAAAAAGTGAAGTCATAGGTATATAAATAACTGCAATAATTAAGATTGATATTTATGTGTGTGTTTGTTTACATTTGAAAATAAGATAACCATCTACTTGGTAGGATACAATTAGTCTTTAAATAATAGGCGAAAATATACACACCTACTGATGTTAAGGCCTAACCGACAATTTTTCCTCAAATGAGGTATCTCTTGATACTCTATGGTGCTAAGCAACCAAGACCTGGCCTTTTTGCTTTAAAATTAAGATCCGTGGCTCTCTCGCACTACCAAACCCCAGTTTCTTCTTAAATTAAAATATATATGCTTGGTTCTCACTCCTCATTTGTGCAAAATGTTGAACCCTATTTAGGTGTGTGACGTATATTATGAGAAAAGCATAAAATAATGTTAACACGTTGTCAATTTATATATAATATAGGTATTATTCATGTCCCAAACAGAGTCGTTCAAAACTTGTGTTCATTTTAGATGGAAAGAAACAAGTTGTAATTGGAGAAACCAATACTAGAGATGCTTCTCCATAGCTACTGGCTTAAGAGATCATAGTTGATTTTTGTAGCCAATTATGAAATTATATTCGTATTAATTTTATACAATTAGGTAACTAACTATATATTTAATTTCACATTAACACATATAATTGAAAATATAAAATATAGTTTGACTAAAAACCATGCAATAGCGTATACGAGAACAACAACCGATCAAGGACGTCTCTTTTGCTCGTTCCTATTCACATGTATCGTCATTTGATTTTGTGTCCATGTTGAGACAAACCAACCGACTTGGAAAAATTAAGGGCTTTTTGTTTATATAATTAATTAATTAATTACTAACTAATCAATCAAGCTTTGTCTTAGAAAAAGAATACTCCGAATCCCTCCGTGCTAGGTAGGTATTAATAATTACAAATATACGATGCTGTACATGTAGCAATCTTTGTGTGAGAAAGATAAGTCGAGCAAAAAATGCCAAAAGTTCATTTTGAAGCTTTTGACTATGTATATAATTTCTCTTACAGCGATGTAGGGCACTCTAGTCTCTAATATTATACCATATATATATATATATATATATATATATATATATATATATATATATATATATATATATATATATATATATATAAAATTAGGCGGTTAGAGCCACCATATAGATACCATGCCCTGTATCATAATCGATCTGACGGGTTGTTGTCCTTGGGACAAGAGAAGCAAACATGCATGTCCTTCTCTAGAGGTCACTTTCTCTTAGATGATTGCACCAAGGGTCCAATATGCTCTCATCGTATGGCTCCACCCTTAGATATTGTATAATTTTATTAATTTCATTTCATACCATTCTTCAATTCAATTCCACTTACCACTTTTTCTCCCCTATTTTTTTTTACCCTTTTAATTTGCTTATCTTGTACATTATGATAAACCTCTAATGTGTCGATGTGGGGATGTTAAGTTGGTTAGCAAAAGCGAGAAAATTAAATGAATTAATAAAGAAAAAGGGAAAGTGAAAGGGAGAAAAGCATTTAAAATTATGGGTGTGGTGAGTGTTGAGCTTGGGGGGAAGCCTTTTGGGCAAGGGCCCATTAGGAAAACGACATGAAATAATTGAAAGCATAGCACTCGTGAGAACAAAATGGGAGTGCTAGACTACGACATGAAAGGGGTAGTGTTGTGCCTCAAAGGTGGTCCTCAACTCGGTCGAGTAAAGGGGTCCAGGTCGGCCGGCAAGGGTGGCCACAGCCACGTGGGATTTGTGGTCCAAAGGGGATCAGTGGTGTTCGCCATTTGTCGTGAGAAAGGAGGTGACAGCCTGTGTTGTGCAAGAAGAGCATGGTCATGGATATGCATGAGAATGAGACGAGTTTCTAGAGAGTGTAATTGTGTGAAAAGTTTGAAATATATTTGTGTGTCTCTGTGTGATTGTATAGGGCATCTTAGCAAGGTGGATCTCCTATCAATATTTGAATTTTGAAATGAAAAAGTGAATTAAACACATATTATTGCATGAAAATGTGGTTGTTCCTAGGGATTTGAATTTTTTTATCCTTAGAAATCAAACACAATGTCAGCAGTTTATAATAATTCAGACACTTTATTCAATCAATTGAGTTAAATTCCTTTGAGACTTTAGTTAAAGAATCTCAATAATTCAGACACTTTATTCAATCAATTGAGTTAGATTCCTCTGGGACTCTAGTTAAAGAATCTCAATAATTCAGACACTTTATTCAATCAATTGAGTTAGATTTCCCTGAGACTTTAGTTAAAGAATCTCAATAATTCGGACACTTTATTCAATCAATTGAGTTAGATTCCTCTGGGACTCTAGTTAAAGAATCTCAATAATTCAGACACTTTATTCAATCAATTAAGTTAAAGTACTCTCAGACTCTAGTTAAAGAATCTCAAGAATGTTTTTTTTAAATGCAAAAGAAAAATGTGATAAAAAAAAAACCTTATTATAAATGATTAGTCAAGTCTTCCAACAAAAAATAATAATTCACTTTATTTCTCCCTATGAATACTTCATACTAATAATATATATAAAAAAATCCTATGCTTTGGTGTTTATGTTTGGGATGGAGTAATGTGTTGTGACTTGAGAAATGAGGACGGGCCAAAATGTCGCTGCAGCTTGTTACTACTCCGCGTGTTGTTAGAAAACTCTTCTTTAAAACTCATGCTTTGCACCTTTAACTACTCATGCACTGCCAGGAAAAAAATGAAAATACTTGATACGCTTTAATTTGCTAAAATTTGTGAAAATTTTAAGGGTATATAGTTGTTGGATGATTCAAAGTAATGGGAATCACTTGTATATCCTTAACTAAATAACAATGACAACTCTTCCTCCTGCAAAAATTTCTGATAACAAAATGGTATTCATGTAGCATTTCCTTAACTACACATTGTCAATAAGGGATTCGGTTATTATGTTGTTTCCTGTAATCAGCAAATTTGTTTATTCATTGTATATTATTAGCTTTCCTGATTTAGGTTTTATAAATTAGGAAATAGAATTATTGTCTTAATGGCTGTAAATGTGTCTTCAATGACGGTAAACGAATTTGTATTATTTATGGATGAACAACAGAATGAAGAGAGAGCATTCAAGACAAAAATTCTGACATGGTATGAGCAGGTTGTCGATCGGACCTATGATTTCTTTAGCGACACCCTCCAAGGTCGCTCTTGGCTTGGTCTTTTCATTGCTTTTGGTTCCTGTGTTTGGGGGTCTCTTGTTCTGGTTTGTGCTAGTGGGTTTCGTGGTTGTTGTTTCTGGTTCGTGGGTCACTTTTTTTCTCAGTTTCAGTATCATGGCTACGGAAAGCTTCTGTGTACACTTTACCGGAAAAAATTACCCTTCCTGGTCGTTTTAGTTTATGATGTTTGTGAAAGGGAAAAGATTGTTGGATCATCTTGATGGGTCTTCTATCTGCAGCCCCGAAGGCCGAAGCTGCATTGGTTGCATGGGAAACCAAGGATGCGTAGATTATTTCGTGGATTCTTGTCTCTATTGAGCCTCAAATGGTCAATAATTTGCGCTCTTTTTTGACAGCTAAAGACATGTGGGCTTACTTGAAGCGTATTTACAACCAGAACAATGCGGCTAAGCGTTCTCAACTCGAGCTAGATATTGCAAATTATGAACAAGGACTTATGTCCATTCAGGATTATTACTCTGGTTTTCTGAATTTGTGGGCAGAACATTCAGCCATTTTACACGCTAATGTACCTAAGGAATCGCTACCTGCTATCCACAAGATCTACGAGGTCAGCAAACACGATCAATTTCTTATGAAGCTTCGGCTAGAATTTGAAGTTTCCTGTCCTACATTACTGAACCGTAGCCCAGTCCCTTCTTTGGATGTTTGTGTTGGGGAACTTCTTCGCCAGGAGCAGTGTTTACTCACTCAAGTGGTGCTTCTAATGCGTTTTCTTCTGCATATTCGGCTCAAGGTACTAACAAAAGTCGTGATTTGAGGCAAGTTCAATGTTATTTGTGTAAACAATTTGGTCATATTGCTCGTAATTGTAGTAAGAAATATTGCAATTATTGCAAGCAACGTGGCCACATCATCACCAAGTGCCCCTCAGGACCTGCACAATGCTTAATGCATGCCTTTCATGCTACTGTTGGTTCTGCTGGTTCTACTAGTCAGCCCACTAGACTTGTTGGTTCTCATATTTTGACTCTGGAGAAGGTGCAGCAAATTGTTCTATCCGCTCTTTCTACCTTAGGTATTCAAGGTAAGCCTACTGGTACTTCTACAACATGGCTTGTTGATTCTGGTGCTTCTAATCATATGACTGGATCCCTTGATCATTTATACAATGCACATGCTTATGATGGCACCCAAAACATTCATATTGTCCATGGTAACACTACGTCTATTTTTGTTGTTCGTGACATTAATTCTATCTTGTGAGATGTATTGGTGTCACCAAAACTTGCTTCTAACTTAATTTCGGTAGGGCAGTTGGTGGATAATAATTGTAATGTTAATTTCTCTCGGACGGGTTGTTTTGTGTAAGATCAAGTGTTGGGGAAAGTGAATGCGAAGGGATCTAAAGTAGGCAGAGATTGTTTCCACTCTAGTTTACTTCTCCTACTTTTTCCTCATTTTCTTGTATTGCTATCTCCTACTTTTTCCTCATTTACTTGTATTGTTATCCCGTTCTCATTTGAGGATTGGCATAATAGACATCCAAATTCAATTGTTTTTTCTCATTTAATAAAGAATGGTTTGTTGGGCTATAAAACTGTTGTTTCTAATTCATCCTTTAAGTGTTGAGTGTGCAAACTTGCCAAAAGCTAAAATCTCCCATTTCCCTATAATGCTACTCGTGCTAACAAATGTTTTACAATTACTCACATTGATGTGTGGGGTGTGTCTCTTGTCTTGTTGCATTCTACGTATAAATACTTTGTGACGTTTATTGGTGACTATAATTGTTTTACTTGGATTTGCTTCCTTCATTCTAAAGATGAAGTTTTTCCTATGTTTAAGAATTTTTTTGGCTTATATTGAGAACTAGTTTCAGACAAGCATTAAGATTTTGCACACTAACTCTCGTAAGGAGTACATGTCTCATGCCTTTTAAGAATACCTACAACAAAAAGGCATCCTTTCTCAACATTCTTGTCCTTATACACCTCAGCAAATTGGCATTGGAGAATGAAAAAATCAAAATTTGCTTGACATCACACATTCACTACTTCTTGTAGCCTCTGTCCCATCCAAATTTTGGGTTGAGGCTCTACCAACAACTGTCATTTTTATAAACCATCTTCCTTCCCAAGTTTTCGGGTTTGATTCTCCTTTCTTTCGCCTCTTTCAAGTTAGTCCGGATTATATTGATCTTCACCCCCTTTGGTTTTGTTTGTTTTGTCCATCTTGTATCTCCTAAACGTCATAAGCTTGGGTCCCAATCAGTCGTGTGTGCGTTCTTAGCTTATAGTACCACTCACAAAGGGTTCTTGTGTTATGATGCCACCTCTTGTCACTTTCGTGTATCTAGGAATGTGATTATCTTTTACCATAAAAAAATTTCCCATGTTTTAAGTCTTCATCTAATGATTTTGTTAAGCTCCCTAATTTTTCTTATATTTCTCATTCTATTGAACATTTCAAACTAGGTCATGTTTTTGTTACATGTCAACCTTATTTGCCCCTTCCGACTACTGATCCGCCACCTGCACCTACTCCACTATGACACTCATCTCAGGTGTCTCGTACCCCAAATAGGTATGAATTTAGGCCTATTTCTCTTATAGCTACTCTATCTGGAACATTTGTTCCTAAATGTTATTCACAGGTTGTTAAAGATGCTCAATGGGTCAAGGCAATGGACGAAGAACTCGTTGCCCTCTAAGAAAATTTCACATGGGACATTGTTCCTCAACCTGCTGGTGTTAAGCCCATTGGTTGCATATGGGTATATTCAATGAAACTGAATTTTGATGGCACTGTTAATCATTTCAAGGCTCGATTGGTTGTATTGGGTAACAAACAAAAATATAGGTTGGATTATGATGAGACGTTTGCACTTGTTGCAAAGATGACGCCTATTCAAACCATTCTTTCCATTACTGTCTCTTAGGGATGGTCACTGATTCAAATGGATGTGAAGAACGCCTTTCTTCATGGTGATTTGGTAGAGGATATTTACATGACTCCTCCTCCAGGCCTATTTTCCTCATATGTTGGTGTGTGCAAGCTCAATCATTCTCTCTACGGCTTGCGACTAGCTCCTCAAGCATGGTTTGAAAAGTTTCGCTCTACTCTCCTTGGTTTTTCTTTTACTCAGAGCTAATATGACTCCTCCTTATTCATTCACCGCATAGATATTGGTATTGTTCTTCTTATTTATGTCGATGATATGATAATTACTGGTTCTGATCATGCCACCATTCAACGTCTTAAGCAGCAACTCCAAGCCTCCTTTAATATGAAAGATCTTGGTTTCCTTAAGCATTTATTGGGCCTTGAAGTTTATACTAATTCTAGAGGTATCTTTCTTCACTAGCATAAGTTACAAACGACTTAACTTCTTTGACTGGTCTTGTCTCAGCCACTTGTTCGTTGCATCATTCATTACTTAAAAGAAACTTCAACTCATGGTTTATTTTTTTCCTACTTGGAATCCTCTTAGTTTAGTTGGCTACAACGATACAGATTGGGGCGTTTTCCATTATACACGAAGATCTGTCATAGGTAGGCGCATGTTTCTTGGTCCTGCGCTAATCTCTTGGAAGAGTAAAAAGCAATCACGTGTATCGAAGTCCTAATTGAATCAGGGTATCGAGCGCTTGTTCTGAAATCATTTGACTTTGTGGACTCTTAGTTGAGATAGGCTTCCCTCAAATTACAACCACACCTCTTTATGATGACAATACTAGTGCCATTCAGATAGTTACTAATCCGATTTTTCATGAGCGCACGAAGCATATTGAGGTTGATTGTCATTCTATTCAAGAAGCATTGGACACTCATGTTATATCTCTTCCTCATGTCACATCGCAATTTTAGCTTGCAGATATCCTCACCAAGGTTATACCTCTTCCTCAACATCAGTTTCTCAGCAACAAATTGATGGTTCTTGATCAACCGCATCAATTTGAGGGGAGATGTCAATAAGGGATTCTATTATTATGTTGTTTCCTGCAATTAGCAAATTTGTCTACTCATTGTATATTATTAGCTTTCTTGATTTTGGTTGTATAAATTAGGAAATAGAATTATTGTGTCTTGATGGATGTAAAAGTGTCTTTAATGAAGGTAAACAAATTTGTATTATTCATGGATGACAACAGAATGAAGAGAAAGCATTCAAGACAGAAATTCTGGCACACATGAAGGATGCATGTTTCTTATAGTTTGGCCCAAGATGGATGCCCTAGTTTCGACTTTTTATGGTAAACCTTTTTCATTTATGGTAAACCTTTTTCCCAAATTGAGTTGCACAATATTCAATACTAGAACTTAATTAAGATTAACTTAGTTAGTCTGGTTGAAATTAGCATGTCCACCTTTAAAAATGGATTTGCTAGCCATTGCTTTTTAAATAAATGTTACATAATCTACAGTGAAATTATTTTTTAGTGAAAAAATTATAATATTAACAGTATTTGACAACGAGGAAATAAATAAAGTATATAGAAATAGGAAAGAAAGAAATGGAGAAGAGATGAATGAATAAAAAATAGGATAGAATTTTTGGTCATTTGGTTTGAAAAAAATGGAAAAGAAATATTATTATGAAGTTGTTTGGTTTGGATAAAAGAGAAAAATTAGAAATAAGAATATTATTTTATCCTTGTATACAACGTTTAACATGTCTTATATATATGATCGAAAAAAGTGAAAAAGTGATACAATTCATTATAAAAAAAAATCAATTATCATAGCCAATTTATTTGATTGTACGTAATTTATAGACAATTGATTATTTTGGCACTCTAATAATGAGAAGAATTGATAGAAGTTCCTATTGTTTTAACACAAAAGAAGCAATAAAAGAGAAGAAAATGAGATAATTGTTATGTGATTTCAATATACAAATAACGTATGCATAACACTTATCACACCTCACAATGAGGGATTCCACTCAGGATTTTAATGTCACACTTCTTCTATCTAAGATTATTATAGATTTTTCAAGTTCAATACAAAAGTGGGTCACTCTCACAGAGAGGTTTAAAGCTAAAATGTAGATTTCTCACTCAGAGATTTGCTCTTGTTGTATTGTTTTGGAAATGCTTCAACTTGTTCTTCATACCTTTTGAAAATCCTTCAAATAGCTTCCAAGAAGATCATCGAGGTTGGCTCCACACAACTAACAAGCTTCTAAAGAAAGTAGGTGCACTTTAGAACTATCATGAAGTGACAGCATGCAGTACCATTCTGAGGTTCCTATTCGGAGGGACCTTTTTGATGGGCATTCTAAAGAATCATCAAAATAGTAATTTTGATGTTTGTTGAGAATGAATCCATACTTAATCAATTCTTTCAATGAAGTTTAGATTAACATCCCATTGTGATGTGGTGCAGCTTCATCACTCTTAACACTTCTTCATAGCTTCAAGCATTATGAAGTTGATTACTTTAGAAGAACTTAGTATAAATTTAGTTGTTGGTGTGTTAGTATTCTGTTCAAGGTTAGACTGAGTGGTATACCTCAGTCTTTCATTCTTATGCTTCACATCAATGTTTCTTATGATCAATTTCAACTTTCAACAAACTTGCATCTTCTTATGCAGATAGCTCTCAATTTTTTATGTGCCTTCAGTGAATGTGGCAACATATGGAAAGTGATTCTAATGTTGTCCAAGTGATGCTTTCTAAGTCATTTTGATGTTTAGAAATTTAAAGTCAAATCTTCACCATTCTGATGTAGACTCTGCCATATCTTAATTTTGATTCAGGATGCTCTTCATGTAGCCTTTGATGAATCTTCTATGTAAGGCTTTGTTGTTCAGTATCTTGCCAAGAACTAATTACTCAATAGGAAGCAAACTTCATCATTTTGATGAGCTTGAAGAATTATTTTGAGTTCTCAACTTTGGTTGTTCTAAACCTTTCTAAGCATATTTGCTTCTTAAAGGAATAAAACATTGAAACACTTAAGCAGAATGTTAAACATCACTTAAACCCATCATCCTTTCAATTTGCATTATGAATGGTTTGTCATAATTAAAACAACTAGGGATGTGGATTCAATAGCCCCACCAACATTTCTTTCTCGTCCTCTACCTTTCTTCTCTTCCTCTCATTTGCTACCATGAACGCCAAGCACGACCACATATAGTGACTCGTTGGAGACCCATCATTGGAGGTAAGCCTCATTTTGTTTTTTGTTTCATGTACCATTCCATTTTGCATTTGACATGCATACAAAACAAAAATGTGTTTTTGTTTTGCATGTGTAGCAAATGTTTCCGTTTAGGATTTGGACTAAATTTTAATATTTTATATAATTAATAATTTTAAAATTATAACTGCTCATTGGTTTTAGTGAAATTAGATTTGATCAACTTAAATAAGGTTCTGAATTTGAGTACTATGTATAAGTGGTGGGAGGAAAGGCCCCGCTAAAGGTGACTAATTAGATTACATTGTAAAGCCAAGTTATTAGCAAAGTTGTTGGGTAGTTGCATTAATGTCAAGCTTATCCAAAATAAGTAGAATAATATATTTTGTAATGAAATTTTTAGAAGAAAAATGATTGATTGATATTTTAAATTTGAAATTTTATTTCAAAAATTATATTTTATATTTTTGTGATTTTTTTTCACCTAAGTCTTTATGATACTCTTTTGTGACATTATAAATTTTATTCTATAATATTATAATGTGTACTATTATTGTATTTGTGTTATTTTTTTTACCTTATATTGTATTATTTATTTGTATTATTTTTTTATAGTATTATAAATTGAGTTGTCATTAATTCAATTTAAGTTGAAAAGGAAAATTTATATCACAAGTTATGTTTTAGAATTCAATTTGATTACTCGTTATGAATTAATATTGTAATTGTGATCAAAAAATTATTTTTAAATAAATTTGAATTAATAACAACATAAATCACCCTTTTTAATTAGTTATGATTCGAATTTGCATCATAATTAATTTGATTAAATGATAAAAAAATTTATAATTTATTCAATTTTAATTTAAAATTAATTTATATCACACTTAAAGGTTAATTGCATCATAATTGATATAATTTCAATTAAAAATAAATAAATTATTAATTTGATTAGTTTATAAAAGGTAACTTATACAAAAACAGAAATACAAAATGTTTTTTCATGTTTATTACTTTATAATGCAAGAAATGTGTTTATGTTTTGTATTGGAAATGCAAGTTCAAAATACAAAATGCAAACACATTTCCATTATGTTTTGTGATCAATGAAGTTTTTTCTTACAAATAAAGCTAGGGTGTCCCTATAGGAAAAAAAAAGGTGCCAATAACAATGGTATTCGAATTTGTAATGTAACCCATCCCAGTGGAAATCCACTACTTGCTATCTTGAGACTTGTTATTTACATGCAATGTCTGCTAAGTACACTCTCTCTATTCTGTTTATATTTTTTGTCATTTTATACCCCTTTACTTGTTAAAACATAGTTCCAAAAAAATGATTTCTAGAAAAATATATAAATTTAAGAAATTATTTTTTAAAACTATGTTTTAACAAAATACATACAGTTCTCAAAACTACTTTCCATATAACATCGTAATTTCCAAAACTGATTTTAACAATCATAACCTTTTAAACCCTATTTTTACATCCTAGAATTTTTACTTTTTAAATCCTATTTTTCACCTATCTTTATTATTATTTAAATCTTAATTTTAAATCATCTTCATTATTCTTTAAACTTATTTATGTGATACCACAGTTTTCATCAATGTTATTCATAACACTGTGCATTTTCCTCTAGCACTGCATTTCAAGGCACGTTCATGATTGACTTAATCTATTATACAACATACATCATACTTATCATTTTTTACCCAATGAAAATAAGAGTAATAATAGTCACAAATCAAAGTTGTGACCCACTATCATGTATCTCCTTATATTTTGTCCATTAGGAATTTCAGATAGGGTTATCAGTCTCTCAATATCTAATGTCAAAATAAGTATGCATCTAGCAATTAGCGATTATTATGACTCATGGAGGATGGTACATTTGATATTTTGTATTTGATTTTGTTTATAACTATCAGAAATTAGTTTCCAGAACGTCATATATCAATTCTAGAAAGTAACTTTTGAAACTATGTGTATTTTGTTAAAAATAGTTTCCGAATTTACCTTCCAATACTGGTATATGTTTTTTAGTAAGTATTTTTGAAACTATGTTCTAACAACTAAAAGGGTACAATTGGAAATTAAAATTATAAAGAGTAGATAAGGGGAATATTTAGCAAACATGGGTGTGAAAATCACAATTTTCCCTGATTTGTGGAAAATCAGATATAGTAACGCACTTTGAAGTTTGAAGCATATGGCTTATAGCATGCACAAGCCAACTAGGTCCTGCACCGTGCAAAAGAATTTTGGACCATAGGATGACTGATGTTCCGTAGTAGTAACTACTAAATGGAATCACATGCTTAGAGAATTGTTGGATAAAAAAGTTCTCACCCATCACTTTCTTTTTCCTTATTTGACAAAAGACTTTGTCTTCTTGACCTTCTTAACCTTCTTTCTTGTCTGAACAGAGTTGATTTTGACTTTCATTCTTGTCTGCATGGGCTTGGGTTGGTATGGACAGTGGTGTTTGAATAAAGTTTTCATTTTCCTGATTTTTTGTTTCTGAAATCATTCAATGAAGCTAATGCGGACTTCCATTCCCCAAACAAAATTTATTTATACTTCCATGGTCGCTAGCATCGTCTCCAGCGATTGCTATTGTTCTTCTTGAATATGATTTAATGTTTGTATACAAATTTGGATGTGTAGGTTGCGTTTAGTTAGCATTCATTTTGGGATTAAAAGTTATATTTGGGTGAATTTTGTTTGTGAAATGTATTCATAGATGTTGTTGTGGATTTGAATGGTATGATTGAGTTGAATGAAGAGTGTGAAGACATGATGTTGGGTATGTGGTGCGCTTAAAATTCCATTGTTTTGGTTAGTATGTTGAATCTAATACTATGTGAGTGTAATTTTCTAAAACTAATAATAATGCAATACAACTAGATTTACTAATTGATTTCCTAATATCCATACAAACATGATTCCATGTGGTTACTACCACAAAATACCAGCTAGCCTATTGAGAATATCAACCATCCATATTGTAATCGCAAGATCCTACGGTCCAAAATACTTTCGCACCATGTTGGACCTATCTACCTTGCACACATTAGAAGGCATCTAAGAACATAATTATTTTATGGAGAGTACTAAGGTCATATTTTTCTAAACATATTCCTACAAATATATTCTTTTTTATTGGTTGACAAGACGAGAGAGAAATGATCAATTTAATTAAATACAAATTATTATAATATCCTTAAATTGAAGTTACTTAAAATAGAGTGTGAGTACACTAGCAATTTTTTATTTACGCATAATTTTAAAAATGTTATTAATTAAAATATTAATAATATATAATTATTATTCGAATAATTATTTTAACAAAATATTTGAATAATAATTAGAATTTTTAAAACCTTATATATTTCTTTTAGATAAGTAGATACATAAATAAAATGTAATTTTATATATTATAGTTAAAAATATATTTTTTAAATAAATTTTGATAATTCATAAAAATTAAAATATAAAATTAAAAGATACTTTTATATGTAATAAAAAAATTATCATTTGAGAACAACTTACATCTTATCATATTATTATCCAGTTTTTATCAAATAAAAAACAAGATAATACAATAATGTTATTTGATGATCATATGTACTCCTAATATTAAATAAATTAAAATGTATATTACTCTTATCTCTTCATTCATGTTCTTATTTTGTTATTATATGTCTTATCTTATCATATACAAACTATCAAAGAGGCTCTCGAGCTTATGAGACAAAAATTTAAAAAAATGCAATTAATATTTTAGGTTTAATAAAAATAATTATGTAATTTGCTTTTTAAAAATTATGTAATTATTAATATATCTCATGTTTTTCATGTTAATTACATTCTCTCGTGTATACTTCTATTTTATTTTCTTGCTAATAAATTATTAAGGGATATAAAAAAATTAATTAATACTGTTTAATTGGTATTACAAAGTGAAATTTGGGCTTTTTAGCCCAATCTTTTTATGGCACGGGTTAAGCCCACAAAATTGAGCTTTTACAAGGCTTAGGTTTTTTATTTTTTTAGGCTTCAATTAAATTTAGACATTTTTTACCTGACCAATTATAACTCGCGAACCGCATTGGGCCAACCCACAATGGGCCAACTAGCCCGATTTGCCACCTTTACAAAATAAGAATAAAAAAAGGGGTATTTTTCCCTTGCTAAAACATCAAACAAAATTGGAGTTAGGAAATATGCATTCTAGTGTTGAAGTTAATGTGTAAAAAGTAATAGAAATTTTCATTTTTATATTTTCCTCTTCCCCCAACATTACTCTTACATGGTATGAAACAAATCAACTTTGTGAATCTTGAATGAATTACACAACAATTACTTGTTGATATGAAAAGAATGAGAAAGGAAGATCATCACATTGACATCAACGAATGGATACTAGCCATTTATACATAAATTATTTCTCAAAATATACATATTTAGCTATGAATGGCATAAAAAATATCAACTATAGGAATTCTTTATCTTAGGAAACAAGTAGGCAATCCTATAAAAAAAACCATTACCCATCTCAAAGAAACCCAAAACAAACTAATAAAGGAATTGAAGTAAAAATATGACAAAATTAATGAAAAATACAATCAAGTAATGAAGAATCTTGAGACATGAATGGTATTCAAGAAACTATATAAGTGCAAGAAACAACACTAAAAATTAGACAAATCAAGGAGCTTTCCTTGACTCATGACGATTGGCCCAACGAAGGAACTTCAGAACACTCTCATGAAACGAAACCCATGGTTGTTTTTGTATCCTTCTTTGGTTATTCTCTTCTTCAAAGACATTTTTTCTTCCTTCTTCTCGAAGGTTCTTAAGGGGTTATACATCACTAGGCATCTTTGTCGGTACAATGCATATTCTTGATGTCGATCCACTGATGAAGATTGAAGAGGACCAACATCACTAGCATCGTTGTCTTGTTTCATGAATGTTAGGTTTCTCAAGAAAGTTGTGTCTTTTGTCACTTGTAGATAAAGTTTTGCATGTTGAGATTCTTGGTGAACAACTTCTAAGCCTTTGAAGTCTTCATTGATGGAAGAGTGAGCCATCTTTCTGATTAATTGTAAGTTTAAACCTTGTTTTGGATTCATTGTGTTGGAATTGGACACACTCTCCTATTTATAGTGGGAGAGACAACATAGGAAGTTAGAAACCACTCATTATTAATTGATTTTGATAATAGTAAATCTAATTTTGAATCGAATAACATTATATCTTTTCACAATATTTTAAAAATGTATAAAATATTTAACACTTCAATCTTTTTTTAATGGGTAGCACTTCAATCTTAAGTGGAAAAGATGACAGAAAGATATTATATGATTATTGAGAATAACTTTTTAAGTATATTAAACCTACTGTTCATTCAAACTCGAATATTTATCATTATCCAATCCTTTTAATGATAATATTGATAATTATACCTAGTGAAATCCATTGATCTCGATAAATACATTAATGTTTATTTTTTAAGTCGAAGCAAAAGTGATGTAGTTGAGTTAGAGCTACAATTTTGATAGTTCATGATAGCATGACTACTCCCCTTAACAAATAAGAAAAAATGACAAATATATATTAATGTTTGTTTTTAAGTCAAACCATGACAAATGTTGGGGATAAATATAATGACTTATGGAAAATAACTAAGAGGAGTGAATGGTTTTCATTTTTTTTTCAAAAAATGCAATCACACTTTTTGCAAGATTCTCTTCAATCTTAATCCCTTGTTGATTTAGAAACTAAAATGCTTTTTAAAATCACCTTATGTGCTCAAATTCAATCTTAAGGTTCAATTATAAGATTAAAAAACAAATTACTCTTTTAAACACAAAGAACCATATGCAAGAAAGTAAAAAGATGAAGGACTTATAGAAATTTACTAAAGAATTTATATTGATTCGATTTCCAATGAAACATACATCCAATTTGATCCAAAGCAACACAAACTTGGATCTTTCACTAACAATTTAGAATTTTACATACGAACTCATATGCATACGAAACTACATATCTAACCCCTCTTGAAAACTTATCAAGAAGAAACTAATCACATGTAGAAATCTACTACATGCGTCTAATCCTAAGAAACCTACTCAAGATCCAACTATAATGCAAAGTTTATGGAAAAAAGTCACTTGATTGTGAAAGATGTAACAATGATTAACTTCCTAATGCAATTTTATCTTTTCTTCATAATTCCATGATAAAGATCCAATGATTCTTAAGATAGAAAAAGGTTTTGTGACAATGAATCAAAAGGGTGATGACACTCAAGATTTTGGGATGCTCTTTCAGTGAAAACTTGAAGTGAGATATGAAATATGTGTCACACACAAGAGCCTTTGAAAAGTTTGTTTATTTAGACTTAGGACAAAAATAATTGATTATATGTTAGAGATAATCAATTAAAAATTGTTCTTGCCATTACTTGGATTTCTTGAAGAATAGATAATCGATTATATACGCACATAATCAATTAAATGTGCAACAATATTTTTCTTCAAATCAAAATAATCGATTAAATGCTTACGATGCTCGATTATCTGTGAGCCTTTGTCATTCCTAAGAAACAGAGACTTCGAGATAATCAATTGTATTGTTATATAATCATTTAATTTGATCTAGGATTGAAAACTTAAGAATTTTTAAAGCATGTCTCGAACAAATTCAATCCGCAAATAAACCCAACCATGGATCTTCACTATGATATCAATATGAGATGACTAAAATTCATATACTAGCCTAAGATGCATGAGTCACACACATTCAAGCATATATAAAGCTATAACAGACACATCCTAAGATAGACTAGCGTTCATACAAATAAGGAGCATATTACATGATATTACTAAATAACTCATCATCAAAATATAAAAGATATGGTACATGGGGTCTTCACAAGTCTTCACATTCAACAAAAAATATACCCTTGATATTTACACCCTTATTTTTGCTAAGTACATCCCTAATCCCCCTTTTATATTTTAATTATTCGTTATACCCTTTTTTCCTTATAGTGATACATCCCTTGGAACCCCCTTTTTCTCTTTCAGAAATTTATTTATGTAATAATATATACCTATTCTTGAAATGTATTTTTGAAACTATGATACATAGTTCCGAAAATACATTTTTGGAATTAGTATACATGATTTTGGAAAGACATTTCCACTAGTAATAAAACATACCTTAATCAACTCACTTAAGAGTCACTATAGCCTACAATCATTAAAGTTGTAAACCTATATTAGAAAATGAACGCTTACTTGAAACATAATTTCACATGAAGGAAAACACCCCATGTTTGTTAGTATTATTTTCATCCTATCATTGTTGTTCTTTAAACTTTATCTAAAATTTTATTTTAATTTTGTCTTTATTGTTCTTTATACCTAATTTTGAACCTTATCTTCACCCATATTCATTATATTATACTACATACATTACATGTAACATTTTGTGTTTTCCTTCATGTGGTTCATGTGGTACTGTGTTTCAAGGTACATACATCACTAATTTCACCTATTATACACCTTTTTGACAATGGGCTTTCTCTTTTAGGTGCATTCAAATAAGCATGCATTTTTTAATCTAGGTTTACAATGTCAATGATTATAGGCCAAAGTGGCTCTTAAGTGAGTTGATTAAGGTATGTTTTATTACCACTAGAAATATCTTTCTAGAATAACATATACCAATTCCAGAAATATATTTTTGGAACTATGTGTCATAGTTTTAGAAAAATATTTCTGGAATAGGCATATGTTATTTTGGAAAAATATTTCTAGAAGAGAAAAAGGGGTTCCAAAGGGTGTAACCTTTAAGGAAATAGGGTATAATAAGTAATTAAAGGGGGATGGAGTGTACTTGGCAAAAAATGAGGGTGTAAATAGAAACAACCAAAATATATATGTTGAAGGCACATTCATGTTATCAATTTTAGTTTTAAAAATATTATTTTTTTATTTTATTATCATATTTATTAATTTGACAATGTTCTTGATTAAAATTTATTACATGCTATCATGATAGAAATTATGATAATGAAACATTTTTTTTATATTTTTAATATAAATTGTTCTTGATCATATATAGGATTATTAAGAATATGACATTAATATTTTGAATAAATCAATATGTGTGTGTGTATGTGTAGAAGATGCACATATGTAGATGTGATCATTGAACCAACTAAAATTAAAATTTTTAAAAGTTAACATTACCTTAAATTGTTAATAAAAAATTGTAAAAAATAAATATAATAGTTTCCTTTACTCTTAATAATGAGTCTCTAATAAAATTAAGACCTGAATCATGGTAATTAAATGAATAAAGAAAAAAATTTCTTAAATTATTCACTGAATAAATATAATTTAGGTTAACTTAATTAGAGTTGATGGAGATTGTGAGTTGAACTGGTAGAAGGTGAGGAGGATAAATGGGTGTTAAAGAAAGAAACATATGTCCAATACACTGTTAAACCAGTTTACCAAGAAATTATTGCAAAAAGAAGAGGAGTTAAACATAATTTCTTTGAGAAAATATGAAAAAAGACATACGCCTAAAAGTTAAATTCTTTTTTGGGACTATATCTCAAGATAGAATATCTTTTCTTCAAAATCTAGTTCATAGGAAGAGAGTTGATACAAATGAGATGCATTGTAAGATATGTGTGGATTGAAGGTAAAAAATACAAAACATATAACTTTTGGATGAAAAAACTTATGTTATGTATGGAATATAAACTTGTGTTGGTTGGAAATTAGAGCACAATTTTGCACAATGAGATTTGACAGGATTTTCTTTACTTCAAAAGGCTTTTGAATCTAGGAGGAGCAAAACAATATGAGATGGATTACAACGTGGCTTGCAGTGGTCTAGGTAATTTGGTTGGTCCAAATTACTTTCAAGTTCTCATAAATAAGAAAATATATTTTAAATTAGTTGCTTGAAAAGGTACAAATATTCTCTTAGGAGTGGAACAAAGCTATCAAGTTATATGTTAAATCCCAAGGGTTGCCTAAAAAAATTGTAATAGGAGAAGGGGATGAGTTGACATGAAGCGAATAGAGGAAATATAAGGATGTTTGGGTGGGAAGCTGGAGAAACTTTATGCTTATGGCACTTGTGTAGGGAGTAGTCAACAAGACAACAAAGGAAGTTTAATATTCTTGGAGTTCTTGGAGAAAGTGTTCGAACAAAACACCTTCTAAAGTAAAAGATTTGATGACAAAATAAAAATAAAAATAAAAAAGTAAATTCTAAGTCTTCTAGAATTGAGTAATTAATGATTTACTTTGTGCGACACTCGAAAATCATTTTCCTTGTATTTATGTACATATGCTATTAACTAAATATTATATTTTAACTTTTTAAAAATAAAATAAGTGTTGTGAAAATGTTTAGTTAAATAAGTGATATTTTGAGTAATCAAAATGGGATTTATGTAGTGGACAAGAAATAAAGAGTTATATGAGCCAAGAGTTGGGCCATAGTTGTAGCCCATGAGCATTTTATTTATAACTTTTAATTCTATCATATGCCCACAAAAGAAAAGTGTCTCCTTTTTTTAAAGTTTAAATTCTAAATCTCTTTCTCCTCTCTTTTCTCCTCTCTTTTTGGTTTGTTCATGTAATTTGGGTCAAATTTAGTTGTAGTATTTGTAGTTTAAATTAATCAATTTGGTAATTATACTTTAAATAATAGGCGAATTTAGTCCTTAGTCTTTAATTTAAAACTATTTGAACAAAAGTCAAATTTAATAGTGTATAAAAATTAAAAATATATTTTATCTTCATTTTTAAAATAAATAGAACACTCTTTATTCCTTATCGTTGAATAGTAACAATAAGAAGCCTATTTGATATCATATTTAGCACGTCCGAGCGATCTTCAACGCATTTCATTAGCCTTTGTTCAATTTCAGTATTTGACATTTTTTTTGAATGACTAAGTTTTTATTGCCACGAATGTTTCAATTCATGCCTTAGCCTTTATTCAATCAGAACTTGGCATTCTTTTTTCGAGTCTTATCAAAATTTCTCCCAACAGCTATACATAAATGTAATATGATGTAGATGACGTTGAAGTATATCAAAGAGAAGCTATACGGTAGAAGACAAAAAATCAAAGAGAAGCTATACGGTAGAAGACAAAAGTCAAAGAGAAAACCACAAACTCATTGCGTAGGGTCCACTCGTTGAGGTCCGATGCTTGTGGGCACCCCATTTACTAGGCATGTTACATGTAGAACCTTAACTATTTTAAAAATAATGAGATTAACCAAGGTTTAGCATAACTGAATTTTTAAACATGCTATCAAAAATTTGATTATTTCTTGATCATATGTATTAAAAAGACTTTGTTGCAAGAAATAAAATCCACTTTAGCAATCTCTATGCTTCAAGCATTAATCTCATGGCTTCCGAATATGAAAATATTTTATTTTCAGAAAAAAAAGATAAGTTTGAATGATATAATTTTTGTAAAAAAAAAATAATGCTATATTACAATACTAAAGTAAAATATAAACGCAACAAACTTATATTAATTTCATATTAAATATAATATAATATTAGTCTTATTAATTATAAAAAAAGAAAGAAATTCATAGTAAAAATTAAGAAGTTCGTTTTGACAGCACAACCTTGGAGAAACAATTAAACAAGACATATGTCATTGACTCATTGTCGTGTTGGATTCCTAGCTAGTGGACAAACTTAAAATAGTGCAGCAGGTTTAGCGTCTGGTAAATGATTGGTGTTTTCCTCGAAATGGATTTTGGCAGAAGGTATATGAATATAATATGTGGCAATGGAGTTTTTGTTTTACTTTTTAATTAAAATTAACTTCTTCTTTTTTAATTGCTCTTGGTAACGGTAATACGTAAGTTTTCAAAGTCCAATTTCAGTAATATGCATGCGCATAATTCGGGTCACTAGAGACAAATGCATTAACATCAACGTATATATACTTCATTTTCATGGGATCTGTAAGATTTGATTTTTACTTTTAACAGATGAAGAAGGTGACATGGCAGTGACAGTTTTGTTGGTATTCTATGTGTGACGATTAAGCAGCTAACTAAAGCCATGGCCATCCACTAGATAAAAGGCCCAATGTCAAAAGTCTAAAGATCTTTAATTTCCGTTGATTACACCGGAAAGTAATCAAATTTGTTTGAAAATGAGTTATATTATTTATAATATTGCAATACTCTTTTTAGCATTATCTGTTCTTTTGTCATATTAATTATTTTATTTAACATTAGTTACTTTTATTTTTATTCTTGAGACTAGATTAAGGGTGTTTAAAATCGAATTAAATCATTTGTAAACTATTAGATTGAATAAAAAAAATTAAAAAAATCGCTTAAACCAAAAATATCAAAAATCACATATTTTTTTAGTTTGGTTCGATTTTTGGATTTTATTATATAAAACCAAACCAAAGCAACAAATTATATATTATAATTATATTAATTTTTGTTGTGGTAATTAATAATAAGTATTAAATAATTTATTATTTTTTCTTTGTTTATAACTAAGATGTATATTTTACTTTCATATGTTGAAAATATATATTAATATTATTAAAAAAATAGTATTAGATATCAAGTAATACACAAATTACTATTATGTTAAAAAAATTGATAATATCATTTTATTTTAATGCTAAACAGAAGTAAAAATAATAGTTTTAAACTGAAGTATGTTAAACACAATTTAATAAAAGTAAACTTTATTTTTAAAATAATATAGTATAAGAATAATGAAAGTTTAGTTCATGTATTTTAAATTATGATAATGAATTAAAAATTAAAAAAAACCACTAAATTGACTCAAATCAAACCAAAGAAATACTGATTTGATTTAGTTTGAATTTAATGTTATATTTAAATCAAATCAAACTAAGTAGTATCTTTAGTCTATGTTTAATTCCAATAACTTTTATCTAAAAATTAAAAGAAGATAAAAGATACATTTCAAAAGCATTTAGTGTGAAGCTAATCTAATAATCTATCCTCCTCTAATTCAATGTCCACCGTCTAGTTCATATAGTATTCTAATGGAAATTGGTTTTTCTACTGTTTTTTTTTGAAGTTATCCCCATCATTTTGAAGTTCATCGTTTTAAAAAGGACAACACAGATGTAATTTAAAGAAGGATAACAGAAAAGTTAGGTCTAACAATTGGAGTTAAAAATTGTGTTTTAAGATCATTGAAATGTTTAGTGGATTACTTCTGTCGAGCTTACGGCCCCCTCTCAAAGTGAACATCCGACCAAGCCTGTTCCAAAGTATATATAATTTTGTGATTTCGAGTGCATATGTACCAAGAAATTAAAATAATAGCGTCGGTTGTCTTAAGTCCGATGACAAGAGCCGATGGGATACAATTTCTGTTTATAGTTTTTTATTGTAAAGAATTAAATAAAAGCAATTTTTCTTTACGAATTATTGCACTTTATCCCCACTTGTATATTCGCTCTCAGATGGGTTTATTGGCTACAACGTCATCAAAACTCAAATGCAAATCAATTTGCAGAATGTACGCTTTAATTTCTGTATAAAAACAAATATAATATAACCGACATCAGAAGCAAACACGTACCCGCCATCTTTTGGCCATTGTGGATCAAAACAATTGCATAATCTAGTATAACGGGGTGCTCAATCTCTCTCTCTCTCTTTTTTTTTTCCTTTCAAATTCAATGAATCTATGCCATTTTTCTTTTATTTTCTGTTGTTGAATATCATGAAATCCATTGAAGCACGAGACACGTAAGAATAAAGTTGATAATATAAGATAAATTGGATGATTAAAAAAAAAGAAAAAAGAAAAAGAGCGAATTTAATTCCTCTTACTAATAAAACTAACATATGACAATCAAAAGAAAAAAGTAAAAAGAAAGTTGTGCAATCAAGAAAATCCAACGTATACAATCAGCAAATACTCACTTGGTCCTTATTATAAAATGCTTTGGACATCTATCGCACATACTAATAAAGTAATTGATTCAGTTGAGTTTATTGATTTTTTTAAAAAAATATTAGTAATATACCAATTACGTTCTTATTAATAATCATTAATTTATTAGTTATAAAAAATAATTATTAATTTTTTATGAATGATATAAAAACATTAAAATTTAAGAATATTATGTATCACTATTAATAAAAAAAACATATAAATACTTAGAGTATTTAATAAGTACAACTAATGGAAAAAAAATAAATATTTTATCGGAAATAATTTTTTTTCCTAAATAATGTTTTATAATAAGGACCATAGAGTAGATGATATCAAAATTTTTTTATTAAGATAAATCAAATTGACTTAAACAATCTTTATACTACAGAGTCGATTATAGGATATATCTATAATTAATGCATAAAAAAGATTGAATTCATGGAATAGAACATGGCATTGAATACGTTAGTAAATGGTCGGTCTAGAATGTTTCGGTTTCTTTGAAAAAAATGACGCGTGTTCCTTTCCTTCTCTCTCTGCGTTGCACCCACGAGAGAAAGTAACAGCTTTGCGCTTAACACCAAAATTTGTAAAATAGACTAGTCACCTTCCAATAACTAGCAGAAGTGACTGATCACCTGCCAGAGTAGCTTAACCCACAACTGAAACCAGAGCAGCTTGTTAATAAGGAGCCCTCTCTTTCCAGTCACAGTGTCACTCAATTTAATTTCCAACATAGTCATAAATTTTGGGTGGATTATTGATATCGATGATCATTATTGTTTGTTTGATGGTTCAGAAAAAAAAGAGAATAATAAAACTTGAATAGATGACAAATCAACCATATTAATTGAAAATGGATCAGGTTTTATCAAATTCAAAACACTAATGAGTGCCTTAAAAAAACAGTGTTTGATGTTAAGTTTTACAGTTTCTAAAAACTAAAGTAATTTTCAATTTTATAATTTTAATTTAACTTTAATTTTTTTTTAATTTTTAACAAAAAAATTGATTTTAAATCATATAAACTATGATTTGTTTGAAAGCTATAACGCCTTAAAAATTACAACTCAAATTATAAAATATAATTGATGTTAAAATTAATTACAATAAAAATTATCTCAATTAACATATCAATTATATACATGTTATTTTATGTGGTTTGGTGCGGAAGTTTTAAAAAGTGAAACGCATTTTTATGTGTTTTGAAGAATTTTTTTGAAAACACAGAAATTTTAAATAATATTAAAAAGTCCTTAATAGAAAATTGAGGTGTTACAAAGGTGATAGGGTTGATTTGAGTGGCAAACCTATATGTGAGTTAGGATGTGTACTTGCAACCCCTCATTTTTTAAAATTCATCAAATTTGTAAATAAAATATTATATTTTTATATTTTATTTCATTTATATTTATATAATTGAACTCACTAATTTTATTTTTTTATAATTTGCACCCACTGATTTTGGATCTTAGATCCGCTACTGGTTGATTTGCAACATAGTGGATTATTAGTAATGATCCTGATGATTATAAGGTCGATTGGATAGATCGGGTGACAACAAGGTGGTGGTAATTGATTAATAGTGGATGTGATAATAACAATAACAATAATGATTGTCAGTGACAATTGAGGGCTGATAATGGTTAGAGTTGAGTCTGTTTGTGCCCAACTCGCATTGACCTACAAATTTAACAAGTTAGATTAACTTAGTTTGCATTGAAAATGGACTTTGTTATTCTTTTTTCTTTCACATTCACTTTGCATAAACCACAATCAAATTGGTAAGACTATATAGACAACAATAATAAAAATATAAAATATAAATTTAACTAATAACCAAAAAAACTTGGGCCTACATTTCATGGGACGGGATAATGCAAGACTTGATACTAGTTATACTAAAAAGTCTAGATTTAATTTGGGCTTTTAAAATGAAACTCAAGCCCAATGAATGCATGAATAGATCAATATGAATCGGGTCACTCTAGTTGCAAGCTCAATGTAAATTGTAAAAAAAACTTAAATAGATCAATTTGAGACTCTAAAATGAGGTTCCCAGTTTGTGAATTTAGTTTGCACAAACTTTTTTTACAGGCTATGATCTAGCCTAGATCAGGCTAAAAAAAAGGCCCAAACTTAATTTATGATCAAAATTTAAAATTTAAGTCTAATATTTCTTCAAACGAAGTCGAGTAATATTATTTATGGACTCAACGTGGTGAGTTGCAAGCTACAACAAACCAAGCAAAAACAATAGCCTAGATTTTATTCAAGGTTCTAAAATGTGGCCCAAGCTCATTGAAAGCTTGATTTGTACAAGCTTATTCAAGCTAAGACCAAATTGGTGCATGATTAGATTGGACTAAAAAAGACTAAATATAATTTGTGCTCAAATCTAAAGCAAAATTATTACATTTAATTGATGTATAGGTTGGGCTGGACTGGTCGCAAGCTTGATGTTGGTCATGAGCTATAGTAGGTTGAGTTAAAATATCTAAATTCAATGTGTACCTTTAAAATGATGTTTGAGCCTAAAGAAGGTCCATTTTGTAGGGATTAATTGTGTGGGATATATGTCTACTATAAGTCCAAAATTACTTGGTGCTCAATTTAAAATTTAAACCCTATATTTCATTGAGTAGGTTTTGGTTCCAACCCATTTTGCCTACTCAAAGAAGAATGATAAAAAGGTAAAGAAGATTTGATAGGAAGTAAAGAAAGATGAATAAAGGTGTCAAAAGGGACAAAAACAACTTCTATAAACTTAAAACTAAAACTAGAAAAATCATTTCAAAAGTTAAAATAATTTTAAATTTATTTAGAAACCATTTCAACCTCTTTTTATCTAAACATGTTTTTTTTTTTCAAATTTAAGTTTGGAAATAAAAAAAATTAAAACTTACAACCACCTAAAACAAAACCCGTCAAATTAAATAATTGATATTTAAATGGTTGACACAAATTGATTAAACATAGTTATAAAACTATAAGTTACAAAAAAAATCATCTTGGATGATAAATTATTGATTTATCATTAATTATAATAATTAACAATTAAAGAGTGATGTGTTAACTTAATAGGATTGGTCTATTGGTAGGGAGTTTGAGAAATTTGTACAAGATTCTAGATGCAAACTTTGTTATCGCCATTATACACAAAAAAATAGTGATATGTTAGTATATAATTTATTATTCACCCAACTCCTAATATATATACCTCCAAACATAAAGTTGGCTAGTTTAACTAGCGGTCAGTTTAAATTTTGGATATACAATTGTCTTAAAGAGTGCTGCTATTTAGCACAAACATCCTATGCACCAATCGCACAAAAGTAGCATTCAACAGTTGGATTTTAAAAAAATATATTAATTGAATAATAAATAAAATGAAAAAACAGGATTTCACATGATGCACAGTACGTGTGTGTTTTGACGAAAAATATTTTCCTAACATTTTCCTTGTCTTAAATACTTGAAGGAAGAACATAATTTGTTGTCCAAGTGATCATATGAAGAATACTAGCGGTAATTTAAAAAGAATCTCATATATACATTGTCTATGTCAAATAAGTAATAACCAATAATTACAAGGAGAAAGTGTGAAATTGTTTTGATTTTAATTATAATTTTTATTTAGCTTTCTTCCTTTTTTTTAGTTTAATTTCTATGCACAATATATAAAAGTTTTATAATATCAAGTGTCAATCAATTAAAAATTATGTTGGGCATATTACTTGTAAGGCAGTTAATATACTCTCTTTTTCTTTTCCTTTTGGTCTAAACTTAAATTTATGGATCATGATACAAAAATACATCCTTATCATAAAATACTCATTTAACGCTTCCTATGTCTCTATTTCTTTTTTTTTTTTTTACGAATCCTATTTATCCATCAATTGGAAATTAAGGACTAATCCCTTAAGGTGTCGAGGTTTATTAATTAAATGAGTTGACATTTTTCAATAGATATTTTTTCATACGCATAAATCTGAAATTGAATCATTTGTCACATGTTTAATACTTATTATATCTTTATTTCTTTCTTTTTATTGCTTCATTTTTTATTATACTTATAATTTTTTCTTCTATTTCTTTATCTCTCTGGATATTAATAGGCACATAAAGGTCCCCAAACATTATCCGAAAATTATCTACTCTTACAATGAGCACATCTAACCCAATCATATAAACATGCAAAGTGTGTGAGAGAGAATCTTGTTTTCTTTTATTTGTTAATTTTAAACTAATAACTAAATTTTAGCCACACATTTTTAACCAGAATTAGCTAAATATTTGAATTTATATGTATATATATATATATATTCAGCGACATATAATATGTGACTGATATATTTTTCCCTCAAAATTTGTTATACATATGAAATTTTGATTTTAGTATATTTAATATAAAAATATCAATTAAACAATTTCTCAATGAGATGTCTAATTTTGTGTAAGATGTTCCGCATTTTATAACGGACCAACTGACAAATGTTATAATTAAACATCTGTAGTCTGTTACCTCATGATGTATGGTTGTATCTGCATAAATTATTGTTGCGGGGACAAGCAAATCAAAATTCAGTCATTTGACGTGGTTATCTTTCATTCAGCACTTTAAAGTTTAGATGTCACTTTCATTTATACAGGAAGTTGCATCGTGCATGTGCATTGCAAAGTTCAATAGCTGTCTAAATTAGATAAACAAAAAGTAGTCAACCCCAAAATCAATTATAGATTAATTAGGTTCCAAAAATATGCGAATTAAGTATTCATTTCTTTTGTCGTCCTTCTCAAATTAATTAATGGTAATATCATAATTTTAAAACTTCCGAATGTCTGATGTAACTCATTTACAACTAGTTTTTTCTTCATTATTTTTCAATTTAAGAAACAATAAGGAAAAAAAAGAAATTTATGTATTCAAGTTCTACAAATTAGACACGATATATTTTAATGACAAACTCAATTTACACTTCAAATCATCCTTAACCGATCTAGTCCCTTAAATATATTTCTTAAATTTGAATTTTCTTTTGATAGTTGAGTACTAATTAATAATAATAATAATATATTATATTGATATTATTTGTTTCAAAATATATATTATAAAACATAGGTACAAATTGTTCCTTTAGTCTTCTTTATCTTCTCTTCCAATTTTAATTTATTCTCTTATCTTTATTTTGTACTGAGTAATTTATGTTTACAATGTTTGCGAAATTACCAACTCCATCTTACATGCTAACGTGTCCATTAAATGCCTTCTTTGATTTCGTGGCACATACATGTCACATATTAATAATGAGCTATTTTTAATTCATTTTGTCACTTTGTAAATGTCATAATTTATCTTTAAAACACGTCTTATTAAGTTAAGGAAAGAAAGTATTTATAAAATACTATTAGTATTAACTTCACTCTTTAGAGATATGAGATTTTTTGACATATCAAAATAATACATAATAAATATAAAATATCAAATAAAAGTTTAAAAATAAGATAAGAAATCAAAGAAATAATTTCACCAAAAATATAAATTATTTTTAGTTTCACAACTTCATTAATTATATGATATAGTTATTCATTATGTAAAACTTTGTATATTATCATAATGTATTGAATTGAGTGATGTTATCTCGTACATGGTTTCAATTTCCTTTTCTTCAAAGAGTTTCGGGACTTGGTGAAAAATGACATCTTGAGATTCTTGAAGGAATTTCCCAAGTATGGGGTTCTTCCTAGAGATACTAATTCTTCCTTTATTGTGTTGATTGCAAAATGTGCTAATCCTCAAAGTTTAGACCTAGATCTCTTGTTGGGTGCAGGTATAAAATTTTAGCTAAATTACTAGCCAATAGAATGAGAAGAGTATTAGGAAAGGTAATTAATTCTAGTCAAAGTGTTTTTCTTGGTGGAAGACAATTATTACATAATATGTTAGTTGCCAATGAGGTTGTGGAGGAAGCAAAAAGGAGGAAGAAGTGTCTCTTATTCGAGGTGTATTTTGATAAAGCGTATGACTGGGTGTCTTGGGAGTTTTTACTTTATATGTTGCAAAGGTTGGGTTTTGATGCCAAGTGGTCTAAGTAAATTTATGGATGTTTAGATTCTAGTTGGACTTTCGTACTTGTTAATGGAACTCTATCACTTGAACTAAGTGTCAAAGAAACTCTGTCAAGGTGATCTTTTGGCTCCATTCCTTTTCATATTGGTGGCAGAAGGGATGAGCGGACTTATGAGGTAAGCTAAGAAGTTGAATTTGTTTAAAGGGTACAATGTTGGGAATAAAGGGTGTGAGGTGAGTCTTCTACAATACATTGATGATACAATTTTTGTGGGGGAGGCTAGTGTGAGAAATGTCATGATTATCAAGACCATTTTGAGGATCTTTGAATTGGCTTATGGTCTAAGAGTTAATTTTTTCAAAAGTTGCTTCAGGGCTACTGGAGTGGAAAGTTGTGTGATTGAAATATATGTGGAACTTTTGAATTGTAGATTGCTTACCTTCCCATTTGTATACCTTAATTGGTATCCCCATTGGGGAAAATCCAAGGAAGGAGCACATGTGAGAACCAATTATTCAAAAGTTCTCTAAGAAGTTGGCCCTTTGGAAGCACAGTTTATCTCCTTTGCCGGGAGGTTTGCTTGATAAACTCGATACTCTCTTCTTTACCTTTATTCTTTCTATCTTTTTTCAAAATTTCAGAAGTGGTTTGTAAAAAACTTATTGCTATCCGAAGAAGGTTCTTGTGGGGGGAAGGGGGGGATCAAGAACATAATAAGGTAGTTTGGGTTAGTTGGGAGGACATTTGTTCTAGTAAGGAGAGTGATGGCTTAGGAGTGAAAATATTGCTTTGTTTAATGAGGCATTTTTGGAAAAATGGAGGTGGAAACTTTTCCACCAAGACAAAAGGGTTGTGGGTTAAGGTATTAGAATCAAAGTATGATGGGTGCGTAGAGAGGGCTTTTGGGAGGAGGCAATTCTTCAAGGGAGTCTTTTTGGTGGAAGGACTTAAAGAGAGTGTGTGGAAGCCTAAATGGTGAGAGGTGGTTCGATAAGGATAGTGAGTGGAAGCTCGATGATGGAGGGAAGATGAAATTTTGGGTAGATGATTGGGTGAATGGACAAAACTTGGCATCTTTGTTTCATAGGTTATTCCTTTTGTCGGATAATAAATATGCTAGTGTTAGGCATATGGGACGATGGTGTAATGATGTTCGGCTTTGGGAGATTACTTGAGGAGAGAAGGGTTTAAGTGGGAGAAGGAGCTAATCCAACATTTACTTCACTTGTTGGACACTTTTTGGATTCACAAAGTTATAACAGACTCTTGGTTGTGGAAAGCTAGCCCTTGTGGAAGCTACACGTCAAAGTCAGCTTATTTGCTTCTCTCGGGTTGATCTATTTTCAGGTTGTGAATGATATTTTTTCCTTGGCTTTGGCAGTTGAAGATACCTTATAAAGTTTCTTTTCTTCTTTGGAATCTTTTGAGAAACCGCCTCCCAACAAAGGATAATCTACACAAAAGGAACATCATACCTTAAGCGGATTTACTAGTTCTTTGGGGAATGGATCAGCACAACACCTATTCTCTTAGTGCATGGTGGTATCTCTGATTTGGAAAAAGGTGTATGCTTGGAATGCCCCAGATTTTGCCACTGCTCCCTCTCCCTACTGAGGCTCTTTTTAGGCAAAATGGTGTTATGGGGTACACAAAAGCTCAAAAGGAATTTTGGAATGTGATATGGTATGCGATTATCTCATTGTATGGAGGAAGAGAAATAACATCATTTTCAACCAAGACTTAATGATAACCTGCTGGAACAATAGTTAATGGCAAACCGAAAAAATTACTGGCTGAGTCGCGGACAATGTCGCTTTCTTTAAGACGTTTCGTGGCACTGCCAAAAAATGTGCAAGCAGACTATCAACCACGAAGTCCCCAGGATAAAACAGCCCAGATCACTGTATAAGATTTCCACTGCACTGAAGGAATCTTTTCTAGAATTACACCCTCTTGTATGACTTGAAAAGTCACTATTATAGCCAACCGAAAATATGACTTGAAAAGTCACTATTATAGTCAACCAAAAATATGACTTAAAAAGTCACTCTTATAGCCAACCGAAATTATGACTTAAAAAGTCGCTCTTATAGCCAACCGAAATTTTTAGAGCGACAGAAAGAAAGAGGGAGAAGTTTGCCGGAAATGCATCGGCTGAAATATGAGAGGGAGAAAGAAAAGTTGAGGAAATGCTTCTCAACTGGGGCAAAGAAAAATGAAGAAATGAGCTCTCTATATATAGGGAGTGAAACACTATTCAAGTGTTTATCCTGAGCGATGTGGGACTCGAAGCCTTTTTTTTCTTTCTTTTTTTTTTCAAACTTTCATCCACATTCTCCTTTGTTCTAACAATCCCCCACTTGAAATTTGAAAAGAAAATTTTCGAGGATTTCATAAAATTGTGCATAAACAAAGGTGTCATACAACTTGAACCTTTGCATAGTGAGTAAGATTTAGATTTTACTAGAGTGACTCGAAGTCTTGAACTCTATCTCCGACATCAAACCACACACAACCTTTTCATAGGTGTATTCTATAAAGCCCGTGCGTTAAAGGTCATGCACGTCTATCCCGGTATAGTGAACGCTCTAGAAATTTTTGCCCAAAATTTCATATGAAGCGGCCCCCACTTCAACATTCACATAGGTGAGTCTATCAAGAGTACTCCTGTAGCCTAGGTACTCCACTCAACATAGAGTATAGATCTCATTAAGAATTACGATTTTTTTTTTCATAACTCATCCTCTTGTTACTTCAGGAATCATGCTGCTTTCACTTATAATAGCATGTTCATCTCATATCACTTCATAACTTGTTATTACCCATTGAACCTAGTTCCTGGGATCTCCAGTCATTTAGGTCGGGTTACCATCATGAATGATCATTGCAGTAAGGGCAATAGTCCCATTCTTTTAGAAGTGTAATGGACTTTCTCTCTAGCTAATCCTTTCGTCAAAGTATCTGCTAAATTATCATCAGTGCGTACGTGATCCACTCTAACAGCTCCTGTTGAGAGTAATTCTCTAATAGTGTTGTGCTTACGATGTATCTGTCGTTTCTTACCATTGTAATAATGGTTCTCAATTTTTTTTTCAATAGCCGCGGTACTATCGCAATGGATCAACACAACTGATATCGGTCTTTCCCATAACAGAATCTCTGCAAGTAAGCTTCTCAGCCAACTTGTTTCCTCACTAGCAGTTGCTAGTGCTATCATCTCAAATTCCATAGTGGACTAAGCTAAGATAGTCTGTTTCTTTGACTTCCAAGAAACAGCCCCACCAGCTATGCTAAATATATAGCTGCTGGTTGCTTTGGAATCATCTGAAAGAGTGTTCCAATCTGCATTGCTGTATCCTTCAAGTACAGCGGGAAACCTTTTATAATGTAATCCAAGGTTTATGGTTCTTTTAAGGCACCTCATTACCCTTTCAATAGCGTGCCAATACTCCTTACTAGGTCTACTGGTAAACCTGCATAATAATCCCACAACATAGGCTATGTCGGGTCTAGTACAATCAGTGGCATACCTAAGGCTACCAATGATACTTGCGTACTCAGTTTGTCGTATACCTTCACCAGTGTTCTTAAACAGTTTTACACTTGGATCATATGTTGTACTAGCAGGTTTACAATCAAAGTAGTCATATTTCTTTAAGATCTTCTCAATGTAGTGAGATTGATCCAGAGAAATTCTCTCTTTTGACCTAGTAATCTTAATACCAAGAATTACACTTGCTTCTCCAAGGTCTTTCATATCAAAGTTGTTACACAACAATGATTTCACATCTAATAGGTTTGCAGCCAGGAGGCAAGTCTACTAAATGCCAGGTCTTGTTAGATTCTAAAGAATCCATCTAATTATTAATGGCTTCTTGCCACAAGTCAGCATCCAAAGAAGACAAAGCTTCTTGGAGGTTTGATGGATCCTTCTCTAATGTATAAGTCATATAATCGGGCCCATACTCTTTAGCAATTCTTGCTCTCTTACCTCTTCGAGGCTCTATATCTGGTTCTGGTTGTGCATGATTTTCACTACTAATAGCAGAAAGATGACTAGATGAAGTAGCCCCACTATTCCTTAATTTAAAAGAAAATCAGAGACCAGATTCTTTCTCACCTCTGGAGTATGCATCACATCTTTGAGAATCAAAGTCTTTCCAGAGGTAAACTTCATTTCAACATCTCCAGTTCCAGCAACAGTAGTGGTGTGGGAATCTCCCAGCAACACTTTCTTATTTTCAACATTCGTGTATGTTTTAATCATAACACGATCATAGTAGACATGACGAGAGGCGTCAGTGTCTACCCACCATCCATCTGATCCTTCAATCATATTAATCTTAGTTATCACAACTATGTATGACTCTTGAGCAATTTTATGTATCTCATAGGATTGAGACTCTACTGATTTATCATCAGTCATTTGATACTTGAGGTAGCGGCTAATAGCATACTTTTTAGTCCCAGCTTCCTTAGTATCATACTTCTCTTCCAAAGCCAGCCAAACTAATTTGGCAGACTTATATGGACTATAATAATCATAGAGATCATCAGCTAACCCATTCAGAATGAAATTATTGCATAGGCAATCATTTTCATTCCAAAGAGCTAATTCCATAGTCATTTTATCCTTTATTTCCTTCTCAGCATCTTTAGGAATCACTGGAATATCAGTGTTCAAAACATAGGCAACTTTTTTCATAGAAAACATCATCTTTTGTTTCCAACGTTTGAAATGATACCCTTCAAACCTAAAAGGTTTGTTGAGGTCATTGTTGTTCGAGCCAGTAATATCTACGGTAGCCATAGCAGAGCCGAAAACGTCTTAAAATTGTTGGAATAATAGTTTATGGCAAACCGAAAAAATTACTGGTTGAGTCGCGGACAATTTCGCTTTCTTTAAGACGTTTCGTGGCACTGCCAAAAAATGTGCAAGCAGACTATCAACCACGAAGTCCCCAGGATAAAACAGCCCAGATCACTGTATAAGATTCCCACTGCATTGAGGGAATCTTTTCTAGAATTACACCCTCTTGTATGACTTGAAAAGTCACTCTAATAGCCGACCGAAAAATATGACTTGAAAAGTCACTCTAATAGCCGACCGAAAAATATGACTTGAAAAGTCACTATTATAGCCAACCGAAAATATGACTTGAAAAGTCACTATTATAGCCAACCAAAAATATGACTTAAAAAGTCACTCTTATAGCCAACCGAAATTATGACTTAAAAAGTCGCTCTTATAGCCAACCAAAAATATGACTTAAAAAGTCACTCTTATAGCCAACCGAAAATATGACTTGAAAAGTCACTCTAATAGCCAACCGAAATTTTTAGAGCGACAGAAAGAAAGAGAGAGAAGTTTGTCGGAAATGCATCGGCTGAAATATGAGAGGGAAAAAGAAAAGTTGAGGAAATGATGTGGGACTTGAAATCTTTTTTTTCTTTCTTTTTTTTCAAACTTTCATCCACATTCTCCTTTGTTCTAACCTAACCAACATGCATTAAGGGAGGAGCTGCATATTTCAATTGGTGATGCTACAACCGAAGGCTTTGTTGGGTGGTTTTGTTTTGTTTGCATTGTATTGCAATATGCTTTTGCTATTTGGATCTTTGTGGCGCCTTGGGTGCAGTAACTTAACCGGGTTTTCCAATATCTAATCTACATGTTCTATATACTGCATAACCCGATATATTAACTTACTTTCGTGCCTTTTGTAATTTTTGGTACCTCTAGTATCCTTTTATTATTTATATTATTATGTTTGCCGATTTTTTTTAAAAAAATCTCATGCATTATTAAGTGTTAATCAAATTAATTAATTCAAATTCAAATAAATAACCTTGTTATCCAGCATGAAAGATCAATACCAAAAAAAAAATAAAAATCCAACATGAAAGATAGACAGTGTCTCTTTGATCACTCAGTGGATTGAACATGAGTTATTTTTATGAGTAAAAAAACAATACATGTACATAAATACATATTTACATATGTGTTATTTGACATCTTAAGAGAAAAAGAGAAAAATAAAGTGTAAGTGATATGAATTAATAGAAAGAGAAATATAAAAAGAAAACAAAAATATCAACTAAGTATTTATAATTTGTGGATATTTAAATATAAGTACTCTAAAAAAAAGATAGTGACTTTAAAAAAATAACCTTGTTAAAATTTCATGGAATAAGAATCGAGCTGTAATTAATCTAACACAACGCATGAACACCCAAAACTGGCAGTAACATTTGCCAGGCTTTGTCACCAAGATAAAACAAAAACTCTATCTTTCACCCTCCCCACTCTCCCATGTGAAAGAAGCTACCGAAAAGTTTTATATACTTCACGTTGCTATTGACATTTGGTGGAATGTAGCAGAAAAAAATGATAGAGGACCCCACATGCCAGAGTAAACAGTGACATTGAATTTGAACCTCAACTGCTTCTTCTGATTCTCCATATCTACCTTCCAATCCGTCTTTTCTGGTGTGTGTGTGTGTTTAAAAAAAAAGGAATGTAAATAAAATACATTCACTCATCGCCTTCTTAAAAGATTCCACTATTGGAGTTTTTATTTATCCCTTTTGGCCTCCCTGTATTTGCGTGTGATCCAAGTACTCCCCTTTTCACTCTTTTCACTCAAAAAGCTATTCCCAGAATCACATAACAGAGAGAGAGAGAGAGAGAGCTATTACTGTGTGGTTGACTATGTGTGTAAATGAGAATCAGAATTCAGAAAAAAAAGTGTACTTGAACTGGGATTCATCTGATTCCTTAACTTGTCTCTCTGCTGATTCATAATCTCTTTAAGGTATCTTATCTTCTCTGTCTTTCTGACATAAAGTCTCTTTCTTTTCGTCCTTTTGTTCCTGTCTGGTCTAGAATATTGATATTATCTTTCTGGGTTGGGGGCTTTTATGCTTGCGGTGTTTTCAATTTACAATCAACAATATGGGCGGTGGGGTTGGTGGAAGGTGTTTCTTTTTATGCATGTGATATAATTTGAATTTCTCTTGGAGCAAATTCAATTTGAGTCCATTCATTATCAAGCCCTATAGGGCGTTGCTTCAAGGGAAAAAAAATGACACAAAAGAAAGAGCATATTGGGTGCTGCAGAACTGAAGATATTTGAGCTAACTCGTATGTTTGATGTGAAATTCAATGTTTTTCTTATTTCCTTACTTTCAGAATTGGTTGATTGATTCTGCTAATGAAAGAAACTTTAACATTATTTTATCATTGGCACAAATATCCCGCTGATTGGATTATAATCTTTCTTGAGTTTTCAAATTGTCTTCAGAAGAACATCATGGCAATTCTTCCTTGTGAATTAGAGATATAGCAAAGCTTTTTTACAAGTTATACCTTATGAGTCATGCATATTCTTTCTCTTCATTTAATCTTTTATATACTATCCTCTACCGTCTCTTTTTTTATTCATTTTCCCAAGTTTATCTGACTGTTGAGGACCTGTGAAACTGGGTAACATGTGATTCCCAAAATAAGAGGTGATATGGTTTTTATATTCCATGATCCATCTGTTGTTCATGTTGCCTATTTCTTGCCTTGCAATGCTAATAAGTAGTACCACAAATAGCACTGGATTGTAACACTTTTGGGATCACAGCATGTTTTTCTAGTACATATGTTTGTGTATTATGCTTTAATTTTATATAATTCTAGAGAGAGGATCATGCTACTTATGATGATTGAACTTGAGGTCTTACTTGTAGTGTTTTGACATGCTTAATTAATCTGTGGAATTTCCTTCTGTGTAATTTGTAGTATATTTGCTTACCTACTTGGGGTTTTAATTCAGGAAGAGGTTTTGCCAACCTGCCACAAATAGTATTGCATGGGTTGGTTTACTAAGTTGCTTAAGGGATCCAACCGTAAATCTTCAGGAGGAAGATATCATGGGAAATATGAAGATGACAGAATATCAGAAAATCATGATTGTTCAGCGGTAATCACACTTTCTGCTTCTAGTAAAAAATTGACCAGTGTTACAGCTTATTATGTCATTTTCTAGCATGATAATAGCGTGAACACAACATAGTACTAGTTCCTTTCAGAATTGGTCTGAAGTTGTGAATTGTAATAGTTCTAAACTGAGTGCAGGATGATTTGATGGATATTGAGAAAGAAGAAATTGATCGGGCCATAGCACTCTCTCTTTCAGAGGCAGATCAGAAAGGGAAAAAAGTTATTGGTGAGATTTGTGCCTTTTCTAATGGGTAGTTAAAGTTCATTTGCTGCTTTATGCAACTTTTTGGTACAATCAGGATTTCAGTGTATGTGGTACTAAAATGTATATTCTAAGAAAAATGCATATTTATTTATTAAGTTCTTACATACAGGCCTTTCTTTTTATGTCCATCTTAGTGTCTTCTTCATTCTTAAATAATGTTTTACTATGGTGTCATTGATCAAGTCTCTCGAATAAACTGTAATCTGAATCTGTTCACCAGAATTATCAGAATTTGTTGATTCTGGTGCTTTGCATTAGTTGAAAATCGAAGTACTAAATATATTTTTCACATGGTTAGTGTACATTAAAGAAATTCTGAAATTCCATTTGGTAAACATGTGTTTGGTAATTGATTCTTGGTTTTTCCCCTGCTAAAGTATTTAAAAAGGCCTTATGTTTTGCCTCACAAAACCCCAGAGGACGACTCTGAATCTGAAGATGATGAACTGTGTCCACTTAGTGACGAGGAAGCTGAATGTGTTGAAGTTCAGCAAGATGAAGATGACCATCATGCTAAAATTCAACAGGATGAAGACAAACATCTTGATGAAGTTCAACTTGAGGAAGATGAACAACTTGCCAGGGCAATTCAAGAAAGTTTGAGCATTAGTTCTCCTCCTCGATCTGACAGTGATTCTTTATTTCAACCTTTTGCACACTTATTCCCACCTGTATACAGGTACCTGTGGGAAAGTTGACATCTTATCTGTAGAATATTAGTTCTCCTCCTCAATCTGACACTGATGCTAAACTTCACTAGTTGTTATAAATAAAGGGAGACAAATGATTGCCCTCATATGTAAAATTGCTTTAATGGAATGCTTGCAGGTAAAAAAGTCTGTCCAAATTGATAATGTTTCAAAACTTCTTTATGAATTCTGAATTATGCTTAGTTAATATCAGAAATTTAGATATGTAGACTAAAGATTGTTGACCTTTTGCCTTCATTCAATTAAATGAAAATGATGCAAGGAGAGCCCTTTAAAACATTTGATATCGGGGTCAATTAGTGTCATATTTATGGTAACTTGCTAGCACTTGTGAATATAATAAATATCTAGCCATCTTGGGAGTTTTTATGTGCTCACCATAAGAAAATTGAACTATTCACCTTAGTGACAAAAGCACGGATCAAGATAGAAGACATTTATAATGTTTCCTTTTCATAAATTCTTGAATTTTACTTATAAAACAGAGGCTAAAACTGGTTCTTGGGAAATGTGCTTGCAGAATCTGTGCTGGCTGCAATTCCGAGATTGGCCATGGAAGATTTTTGAGTTGCATGGGAGGTTATTGGCATCCAGAATGTTTTTGTTGCCATGCTTGCAAACTTCCAATCACTGATTATGAGGTTAGAGTCTTGTGTTGGTTGCTACATGCTTCATGAAACTCAATTTTATAACACGTTTAAACATTCTTCTGGAATTTATAGATGAAGATCTTTAACTTTCTTTACCTTAATTTTTTGAGGTCAATACGAATGAAAATAATGCTTAAATCCTTATTCATTTACAGTTTTCCATGTCTGGAAATCGCCGTTATCATAAATCCTGCTATAAGGAGTTGCATCATCCGAGATGTGATGTCTGCAAGAAATTTGTAAGTACTAGCAGCCAGTTTTTGCTTACAGATTTTTAGTCAGTTCAATGTGCTTGACTTTGATCAATGGTTTCTATAAAATTTTGATGTGCATTACAAATTTCACTACGACATATATTTTCAAGGAAGACCATTGATATTGAGCTGTTCTCAAATATACTTAATAAGTCCAGAAATCAGAATAGTACTTGAGAATGTTCTGCAGAGGTATATCATGTCATGCATGCCTTTGATGGCTCAGATAAGTTTGAATGTTTGATTACTTCTTAAATTTTAATAATTGGCCTAGATCCCTTCATGGGCCAAATATAGGTTTGTTAGGTTTCTTATATTTTAATAATTGGCTTATGATTTTCAAGAAATTGTGGAACAGCTACTCCAAGTTAAAATCATTTTACACTTTGTTCAAAATTGCTCTGAGATCTACGACTTTTTGGCTATGCATGTTTAAGTTTATATCAATATGTTGCATGGCTAAAATAAGCCTGTTCTTGAGCTATGACATATACTCATTCATTCAACATAATTGGAGAAACTAGAGAGACGTTAAAATGTCATATTTCAAGAAAATTGCAAATGAAACCATTCTGTTTTCTAATCTAGATCAAAAAAATTTCATTTCCTACGAATGCTACTATTAATAGGTGGGACAATGCTACTTTGGAATTCCTTGAAATGTTGATTGAAGAAGTTTGGCTAGTATTTCATTGATGAAATTATATTTTGCCCAGAGCTTTTAATCACAAGGAGTGTAAGGGAAATAAAATAAAATAAAAATTCAGAAAAGTACAAGTCAAACCCCTCTAATTCATCAGGGTGAACATGTTGTCGTTCCCTTCCCTCCTTTTTGAATTACAAATTGTCCGCTTTATTTTGTTCTTTCAATTTTGCTAGTTATAGATATACAGCGCAATTGAATGATCAATTTTTGTTCAATTCAGATCCCACCAAATTCAGCTGGCCTCATTGAGTATAGAGCACATCCTTTCTGGCGACAAAAATATTGTCCATCGCATGAGGGTGATGGTACTCCTCGTTGTTGTAGCTGTCAAAGAATGGAGGTCAGTTATATCAGCTAGCAAAACATTTCATCGTTTGTTGTTACCAACAATATCTCACTCCTTTCTTTGTTTTTGTTTGTTTCCTTTTCATATGAAACTTTCCAATCAGTGCAGTCAGTGGATACCAAGTATCTGTTGCTTGATGATGGTCGAAAGCTGTGTCTGGAGTGTCTTGACTCAGCTATCATGGATACTCATGAATGCCAACCTCTCTATGTGGAAATACAAGAGTTTTATGAAGGTTTACATATGAAGATAGAGCAGCAAGTTCCAATGCTTTTGGTTGAGAGACAAGCACTGAACGAGGCTATGGAGGGAGAGAAGAATGTAAGTGTTAATGTTTTCAACTTCCATTCTTGAATTTTGCCTTTTATTTCTCTTCTTTACATCATATCCCTTCTATTGTTCTAATTATGCATTGCTTTGAATGTAGGGTCATCACCACTTACCTGAAACGAGAGGACTTTGCTTGTCTGAAGAGCAAACTATTCCCACTGTAGGGATCTCTTGTGAATTTCAGTCTTATGATGATTTTAATTCTCATATAAAATATATCGGTTGATCAAGCAGTGGCTTTTATTTGTTTCTTTGTAATTCCAGATTTTAAGGAGACCAAGGATAGGAGCAGGATACCAGCTCATAGATATGATAACTGAGCCTTTTAGGCTGGTCCGTCGTTGTGAAGTGACAGCCATACTTGTTTTGTATGGCCTTCCTAGGTATCCTTCTGATACCATCTATTTTCATAATCTATAGTGTTTGCATATGGAATTCAATGGATATAATTCAAGATTTTATATTCATAGGTTATTGACTGGATCAATCCTGGCCCACGAAATGATGCATGCATGGCTTAGACTTAAAGGTACTATACTACTATCAGCTTTCCTGTTATCAATACCATGTAGAAACTTTGTATTTTCATTTCATAGTGTTAAGTTGGACAAATTTGTGGGGTTATGGCAGGCTATGGCAATCTGAGGCCAGAAGTTGAAGAGGGAATTTGCCAAGTCTTGGCTCATATGTGGTTAGAATCAGAGATTATTCCTGGCACTGGGGATGAAGGTGCATCATCGTCATCATCATCTTCATCTTCCTCATCCTCTTCATCACCTTCGTCCTCTTCATCATCAAAGAAGGGTAAACGTTCCGACTTTGAGAAGAAACTTGGTAAGTATTTCAAACACCAGATTGAGTCAGATAGCTCAGCAGCTTATGGAGATGGATTCAGAGAGGGTAACCAGGCTGTGGCTAAGTATGGACTTAGAAGGACCCTTGACCATATCCGATTGACTGGAAGTTTTCCATATTGAAAAAAATGATATTTGACCCTTATAGAGTGAGTAATTCACTTTATAGAGCAAAGTAAGGGACCTCAACTGTTGATGAGAAAATTAAGGAGTTGTTAAACTTTAACAAATCCATGATTTATTATGCACGAGTGATACCAACTGTTCATTTTTCATCAATGGTTGAGACTTACTTTTCTCTGTAAAGTAAAGATTCACTTTAGAGAAACCAAATCCAGAAATATGATACAATTTTCTTTCCTCTACATCAACCAATATATCAGCTTTGTCAGTTAAATTATATAGGATCCAAAGGCTCCAAAATTATATAATTTTCCACTACTCTGGACTAAATAGGGAATTAAAAATGCTCCTGTTAGTCTGCAGTGGTCAAAATCTTTCTTTTCTTTTCTTTTTTCTTCTAGGGGGTGCGAGTGGGGAGGGGATGAAATGAAATGTGCAGTTGTTGCAATTTCGAGATAAATGTAGGCACCTCATATTCTACATGTATTACAAAATACCTTGCAGCAGTTGGAAATGATAAAACAGTTGAAGTAATTATAGTAAAAGTTTGTATATTTTGTATTTTGCTGATATTCTTTTCTTAAATTTTTCTCCCCACTAGTTTGAAGTTGCAATTGAGAAAGGTGGTATCTCAGTATGTTTGTGGTGACTGTTCAACCGTGTAATGTAAGTAATACTTGTCAATTGTCATAAACAGTGTCTTCTTTATCGTTCATATCCTTCTTTTCCAAACTACAAGGAAACCTCTTTCCTGGCACGGTTTGTAAGCCACTGAATATCTGGCCAGGAGAAATCATCTTCCCCTATGACATTTATAAGCTTATATATTTCTTAACTCTTTTAGAATGGGGAAGAGGATGGATATATAGGGACAAACGGTTAAGTTCGTATCTTTTTCAAATGTTGTTTAATGATTTATCTGTTGTATTAACGACTTTTGTTGAATATGATGCAGTTTCACACTTTTAGATAAATGTGATTGCGATGTTCTAATAAACTAACCACATCCAAAATCTTGATAGATATATAAGTAGATGGAGATAGATAGATAGATAGATAATCCCTAGAAAATCACAGCACGATGCCTGAGATTGCTATGCTTTTGGACATTGATCGTTTTTGTTTGATCATGGAGGAATGTTCAACAAGATGAAATAATCTTCAAACATAATGTCAGATAGTCGTCATAGTACGATAAAGTGTTCCAAATGTAGTTGCATTAATATAGTCTTAGGATGATCCTTATGAGATTGTACTTCTTCCGGTCAAATGGATTCTCATCCTTTAAGGTAAAATAAGAAAAAATAAAAGAAGCTTACCCATAGATTAAAATTAGCTTATGTATATATTAAAAATTAGCTTTTTGAAGAAGTTAATGATAGGACTTTTATAAATTAGTTTATGCATATGTTGTCTCGTACACCCATCTATACCTAAAACTTGATAATAAATTCAGGTAATACTAGTCACCGCACCACAACTATGTGTTGGTCATAATATTCTTGACAGCACAATTAAAATAGATGGTTTGACTTAAATTTAAATAAAACATTATTGATTGTCTATGGTTGTATAGTTAATATTAACTCCTCTCAGTGGGTATTCTAATTGAGTCAATGACAAAATAAAGTTTAATAGTAATGGATGTTGAGGGTGTCAACTGGGAGGGAAAAGTCCCGCATTAGATAAGAAGAATTGACAAATTGAGCTATAAGTGGCAAGGATACCTAATGCCTTAAAAGTGTTGGTTTTGATGTGGTGCTTAATTTACTTCTATGTTTTTTACTCTTGTCTTCTTAATCCTCATGATCCAACACTAATGTAAAGACAAGAAGTAAGAAGAAGGTTCAATTGTGTTCTACAATATCTTTTTGCAAATTTTCCGAAAACAAGATGGAGACAAGCAAGCAGTTTGAAACTTAAAAACCAAAGTTATATCAGGAGATAGAACGAAGCAACGATCTATGAACCTTGCGAAGGGTATATAATTGTATTCCTTTTTAAGAAAAACCTTTTAGTAAAAAGAAAATCTTTTATCACAAAGTCAATTTCATTTCTTGTAACATTCCAATTTTGGTAAGCCAATTTAAAAAGAGTTTTTATTTCTAAATAAATAGAGTTTTAGAAAAAATGATCAGATTTTCATAAATAAATAAATAATGAGAAATAATGATTTGAAGGGAAAAAAAAAAGACATTTGATTTATTCATTTGATAGGGAATAAAATAGAGTTCTTTTTTATAAAATATTAAAAAAAAAAAATAGAGTAATAATAAGTTATGTGTATCTTAGGTATAAATAACGATGTTAGGTCAGATTGATGTTTCCTTTTTCCTTCAGTTTTTTTCTCTTCTTCCCCCAAAACCCTCTTTTTCCCGCATGCCATCAAACATGACTCAGAAAAATGACGATGTCGGACTCATTCACCGTTAGATTGTCGTGAAATTTAAACAGTATGTTCGCAACCCAATTCTGAGCATTCTCACCGTTGGGAATTTCGATATTGCGTCTGAACTAAGATAAATACCCTTCACATTGTACCATTTTCCTTTCCCGCAGAAACCTAGAGCTTTCTCGGTAAAACTACAATCCTGGTTTCGTTAACCGTTGGATTGTCATGAAATTTTGATATGTTGTTCGAAATTCAATTGCTCAAACTTTCACCGTTGTGATTTGCGAAAGAATATTGATGTAGGGAGAAAAAGGAATCGCACGAGGACAGTACAAATGGAGACTTCAATCTCTTCTCATTTTCTCTAACGTTTGGAAACCCTATTAGAGCAACTAGAGGAAAAAATTGAGAAATCTTAAGAACTTGCTAGAGATGCCGCTATCGCTTTCAAAAGACACGTGAGTCCGCTTAGAGGTAAGGGATGAATTATTCACAATTGGGATTAGTGAGAACATATGTAGGGATCCTTAGAGTATCAATTGGAATGGATTTTGGGGTGTTCCCGTCATTTTTTATTCTATCCTTATAATTATAATTGTGAATTATATATGTTTGACAAACCAATTGTTGTGAAATTGATATGCTATTGTGTTGAGTGTGAATCCTATAAATCGAGCATTTTCTAATTAGCATGAATTGATAAAATAAAGTAAGGAGAAATTTAGAGTGAGATATTGATTTTGTATTTTCTCTTTTTCATGCTTTTTTAGATTTTTTTATATTTTAAAATTAATATCATAATTGAAATTGACCAAAGTGTTCATATAATTATTTAGAATTTGTGCATTGAAAGCTTACTCTGAAATTCGTGATCCAATATGATGTATGCTAGTTTATATATATAGAATTAGTTATATATTTAATTATATTAATATTTTATGTAAATAATATTGTAGAGTTGTTATAGTATGATTCCAAAAATTATTAAGTGTTGGAGTTTGAGAATATTATGGTTAGATTTGATGAACATGTATATGTTGTATCTTATGAATATCATTAAGAATGTTATGAGATGTTAAATTGTGGGTGTGATATTTGGTTGTGAATAAGTGGATGTGTTTAACACTTGATGTTACAATAATAGTATTGTGAGCTGTGAGGTCGCCGAGTTTGAGTGCTTCTTTAAGCCTATGCTGATTTCATATGGTTAGAGCATTCTCGCAAAACATCGTGACCCTGACTGGTCTCCCTATGATCTTGCTTAGCGAGAGTGACCTGACAAACCCATTGTGTGGTGTGTCTTGTTATGTACTCCTAAGCGTCCCATGGTGGTTTTTCACTGACATGGTACCACATTGCATATAGGATTAAGTCTTAGCATAACTGTTGCATATGCTTGCTAATTGTTTATTATGAAATTGATATGTTATTATGTCTTGATCGGAGTGTGTGATTCTTGTGTAATGTGATTGATGATTGAAAAATGTGATTGATGATTGAAAGGTGAATTTTGAATGACAAAGTGGTGAAATTATGTGAGTTATATTTAAGTTTTATTTTGTTTATATGATATGTATATCTAGTCATCTTGTTTCTCTCTAGTAGTTAGGAATGTGATAACTCACTCCCGGTTTGCTGTTTGTGTTTGAATCCTGTGATGATCTTGAACTTTGTGTTCGGGGGAGCAGATGACTAGGTGAACTGCTTTAAGAAATATTGTGCTGAAAGACGTCGAAACACAACGCTCTGATAAGATGTGACCTTGGGACATAAGTTTTTATATTAATTTTATGATGTTAGTCTATTTTATTTTACCTTACTGATTTAACAAAATATTTTTGTAAATTTTGACGACCTTATTTTGAGCCGAATATGTTTTTAATAAGTTTTATTTGGTAATTGAAATGAATGTGAATCTTTTACTCATGTGATTTTATTTACTAGTGTATATATATATATATATAGGTCGGGGTAGAGAGTGTCACACTTCTCATTCTCTCTCTAATTTGGCCATGACCTCTGCCTCTACCTTCTCCGTTTCTACTCCATTGAACCCTTTCAGCCTCTTTTTCTCCCACCTCCACAACAACCTTCGATGGAGACTTCCTCCTCATCAAGGTTGCTTGCTCAACCTTGACACTCAACGATATCATCCTCACCCATTTGGTCTCAGTTAACCATATCGTGTAAAAGTCCAACTCGACTTGTGTCCTTTGAAAGTTGTATACCCACCCAACTTGGCTCCTTCGTGGCGATATGGGAGAACACAAAGGGGTTCGACGAATGTCACCAAAAAGCCTCCTTCTCCATGTGACACTCCACAATCATTTTCTGATTGTAGTTGATTTGGGGGTTGGAGATGGTGGCTATTTGGTTGAGGTGTGGTGATGATGGTGAACTAGTGGTTGAGGTGCAATTCAGGTTCATGGTTTTGATGTTGGTGTTTAGTGATGAAGGTGAGCTTGTGCATTCGAAAAGAAATGGATTTTCGTCCAAAAAAAAAATTCCTATAATTTGTGACGATTTTTAACCCCAAAAATTATGATTTGAATTTTTTAAATTTTTTCTATAACTTATAAGATTTTTAACTTCCAACAAATTACATTTTGAAATTTAAATTAAAATAATGTCACATAGGTTAGATTCAACCCAGCTCTAGGCCAATAAATAACATATTTCAATTTAGGGAGCACAGAAAACATAAAGAAAATTTTAGAAGAAACTTTAAACATTTATTTTTCAGATTTATAATGACGAAAAATATATTTAAATCTTAAAAAAAAAACATATTAGCAGCCACGTGTCCAAGGGATGAACATGATTGCAGAGTGGTCGTGGAGCGAGCGAGTGATGCTCATCACATCATGTGCTTCCAAAACTGATCTATTTCCCTTCTCCTTCTTACTTCTGTCGTTCTCTCTGCTGCAAATCCAAAAACCACCAAATCGCGGGTAAAAATAAACCTCCTCTCTTTGATCCGTCATAACTCTCACCTTTTCTCATTCCGATTTCACTTGCATTCATTTCACTTGATTTCACTTCTTCCATTCGCAGTTCCAAATTGCAATTTCTCGAGCGAACTTTGCGAGTTCTAGGGTTCCCCCACTGCCATGGACCAGGCCGAATTAACCTCCGAACAGGTACTTCCCGATCCGTTTTTCACTCCCTTTGTTTCTTCATCCATCGATCTGATTGCAAATTGCCGATCGTGTTCGATTCCGTTTCGATTTAGTTTTCGTGCATTTTAATTGTCGATGTAGATTGAAAACTTTTACGCTGACATTGTGTCCGTGTTTTCGCGAAGGTTCTGAGGAGGGACATCCCATGGGAGACCTACATGTCCACCAAGCTCATCTCAGGCACCAGCCTTCAGCTCTTAAGGCGCTACGATCACCGGCCAGAGAGTCACAGAGCACAGTTGCTCGATGATGTAATAGTTTTTATTTTTATTTTAAATGTTAAATTATTGTTATTATTTTTTAAATTAATATATTATCGTTATGTTAATTGTTTGAGTTTGATTACTATTTGAATTTGAAGTGGATTTAATTTGTGATTCCCAAGTTTGCTGTCTATTGTCAAATGTATTGAAAATTAGACATCGTCGTGTGGCAGGATGGTCCCTCTTATGTTCGCGTGTTTGTTCGTGTTTTGCGTGACATTTTCAAGGAAGATACCGTGGAGTATGTTTTGGCACTGATAGATGAAATGCTTGCTGGTAATTTGTTGAAATTGGCCATTTTTTTTTTCTTTCCATTTGTTTGTTAACAGTGGCATAACCTTTAAATTATAATCTTGCAGCAAACCCGAAGAGAGCAAGACTGTTTCATGACAGTGCCCTTGCTGATGAAGATACTTATGAGCCTTTCCTAAGTTATGTATTTACTCAAATATGCTTTTGATTTGCGATTTTTGCATATTAATTATTCACTTTCTTTGCTTTGGAGATGAGGCGAGCTCAAATATACTGTAATTGTTTATCTATTATATTGCACATTTTTTTTTAAATCTCATATTATATTAAAATTCAGCATTTGTTTCAAATAGAATGTGCTAGTAACGACAGCCATTACTTTAGGCAGACTTTTTAAAGAATTTTCTTTTGCTGGGGGTTCACATCCTGCTCTAACCATTGATGATCATATCTTTGTGTATGTAAAATATGTGCTATGTATATATGTAGTTTATTGTAGGCTTAAATAAGTTTTTGGTCCCGTAAGTTTGCACATTTAAAATTTTGGTCTCTGTAAATTTTTTTGTTCATCTTTAGTCCATATAAGTTTATGTTTTTTCAATTTTGGTCCCTGGAAGATATTTTGCTCATTTTTAGTCCCTATAAGTTTGCATTTTCTCAATTTTGGTCCTTGTAAGTGCAAACTTATGGGGACTATAAATGAAAAAATTGGAATCTTAAAGGGACTAAAATTGAAAAAGCACAAACTTACAAGGACCTAAAATTAGAAAAAATGAACTTACAAGGACCAAAAATGAAAAATCGCTAACTTATAGGAACGAAAAACATATTTAAGCCTTTATAATATTTTTTCTTTCCCTTGGACAGAAACTGTACTGAATCCCTTAATTACATTTTCTTACCATTTTTACAACTTGAGGATAAAAAGCTATGTATGATTGTCATCTAGATAATGACATATGTTTGTTATGCATTTTGACTATTTTCTTTGTACTTCAAAGTTATGATATACAAAAAAAAACTAACAATATTTTCCATCTTTCAGATTGCTCTGGAAAGGAAATTGGTTCATACAAGAGAAAAGTTGTAAGATCCTCGCTTTAATTGTTAGGTAATACAAACACAAGAATTTTCACATTTTAATACAAAAAAAATTCTCGGATTTGAATCAAATAACAGATCTGTTGTATACTTGTACAAGTTAACCTTCCCAGTTATTGCAAAATTTCACCGTTTACTGATTATAGTGTCAGGCCAAAAAATCAGAATGGCATTGTGTCAAATGGAGAAGCATCAAATGGAAAGAAGCCATTTACCACTATTGATGATGTTTTGATAGGATTGGTAAAATGGCTTTGTGATCAGGTATGTGATACAGGAAATTGTTTCTTTCTCACTGGATCAACTGCTAAGAGTAATTCACAGACATGTCAACAATCAACCTAATCACATCAACTTATGGAGGAAGATGCCAAACTCTTGACATATATGGGAGTTAGTAAGATTTGCAAGGACACATTATTTGCTTGAACTTGAACAACTAGGTTATAAATTGGACCATGGAATCAATTAAACCAGATGGCATAAAAATATGCACTCAGATCTATAGGAAGTTTATGAAATGTTTTATGTGAATAAAAAACTTGCATGTTATATCCTAAGATGTGAGTAGATTCAGTTCTATGTAATATGCATGCATTTTTACTTTTGTCTACTTATTATATCTGTAGTTGAAGAAACCTTCTCATCCTATTCGTGGAGTCCCGACTGCTATCAATTGCCTAGCAACACTACTTAAGGAACCTGTGGTTAGGTCTTCCTTTGTTCGGGCTGATGGGGTCAAGTTACTTGTACCCTTGATTTCGCCAGCATCCACTCAACAGTCTATTCAGGTAAGTTTGTTGGACTCTATCTCTGAGAATCCGAAATCTGAGTAACTGGATTTTCCTTCAGTTGGCCTATATAAATTATACCAATAGGATAGGTGCTTGAGGAAGCATGATATATCTAGTTACGCCTGTAATACTTGCTGGAACTGGAAATCTAATAGCCTGTATTGAATTTAGAAATGGTTAACTTAAACATGCTTGGTGCATCTGACCAAATGATAAATTTTTGGAAAAACAATGACAGAGTGGTATCTGGGGGATTCTTGATTTGTTGGCCTCTAAATTGATTTATCAATAAAATAATAAATATTACTAATGAAATTTGTAGATTTCACGCTGCTTTTTTAGGGAACAAAAATTAATTGATAAATTCCTCTGTGACAGCTTCTTTATGAAACATGTCTCTGCATATGGCTCTTATCCTATTATGAGCCAGCAATTGAATATTTGGCTACTTCTAGAACCCTTCCGCGACTTATTGATGTTGTCAAGAGTTCTACAAAAGAGAAGGTATGGCTGACTAGTTGAACTTATGTTCATCTCATTTTTCTCTTGCAAACAAAATGTTGTTCACATTTTTTTTATTTCTTGCAATATCATTATTAGTTATAGCTATAGTTATTTGATAGCTTTTAACTGAATTTGTATTAACTTTCTGTTAGATTTATGTCTATGTATTGGTCGCAAGTATATATGTTTATAACTTCTCTGGCATAGCAGTCTAATGTTGGCACACTTGTTTTTATAAATTTGTTAGGTGGTTAGAGTAGTTGTCTTGACTCTTAAGAACTTGATGTCAAAAGGGACATTGGGTGCTCAGATGGTTGACCTTCAGCTGGCACAAGTTGTCCAGAGTTTAAAAGCACAGGCGTGGAGTGATGAGGTGAGATAATTAGAACCTACATTAACTTCTGAAAAATTATTTGTGCAAATTGTGTAAAATTATAATTGGTCTTGAAGAGAAAATATTTTTGATATACATTTTGCCACTTACGGTTGCTGTCTTGTAACCTGGCAATCATAGGTTCAAATACTGGAAAGTGTCTTCTTGCAGAGCTTAGGTTGCATAGTGCGACTGGAAGTCTTGAGCATTTGGTTGCCCCTTTTTTTACATCTTGCCACAATTTATTTATTTGCATTCAGAACTTATATATATTTTTTCCTGTAATCATAATATAATAGTTTGATATAGTTGGGATCTTTGCAATTTGATAAGCACCCAAGGACTTGGGGAACCCTCCCTTAAAAGCTAGCTATTAAGGAGGGAGAACCGAGTACTTAAATACTCCACCAAACATTCCATAGTACTCAATGTGTGACTTACACTCCATGATACTCAAGTCCTAAGAGCCGACATCTTGGTGGTTGACACTCTACAATGCTTCACTCAGCCTTTTTGGTCAGCCTTTTTGGTCAGCCCTTTTGTGCATTGCACTTTTCGAGACACATAAGCACCCAAGCACTTGGGGAACCTCCCTTAAAAGCTTGCATTTAGGGGGGGGGGGTACTCCACCTAGCATTCCATTCTACTTCAATGTGGGAATTAGGCACCCATCCCAAGTCCCTATTACAATAAATATAAAATTATATTTGTTGTCATACAGTGCATTGTACTGTATTGTTAGATATGGTTTCCGTTTTCCAAGATGCATGCTTTCCATGATACTCTTAGATACTGTTTCTGTTTCCCAATATTTAGATCATACATTTCTTGAACTTTACCACTCTATCATAAATAGAGGGGTATTTTTAACATCTGTTACCACATTTCCTTTTCAAATAATCTATTTCCTGCTATTTGCTCGACACTTCTATTAATTAGAAAAGTTTGTCATAGGACTTGTTGGAGGCCCTAAATTCCCTGGAAGAAGGGCTTAAGGATAATATCAAGAGACTAAGTTCTTTTGATATGTACAAGCAAGAAGTTCTCCTTGGCCATCTGGATTGGTCTCCCATGCACAAAGATCCCATATTCTGGCGAGAAAATATAAACAACTTTGAAGAAAATGATTTCCAGGTATCTGTGCATTATCTCTTCCTTACTCTTTTCTTTGTTATTTCATGTAATATAAAATTGGCATCTCTGGGGATGATATTGGGTTTCACCTGGATAGAAACGGTTGGTACTGAATACCAACTGGCTGGCTAGCTAGAGTGCTTTTGTGTTTTTTGATACTTTTCTTTGTAAGTTAGACAGTATGGAACTACTTGATGAATATGCCCTCCCATATCTGAGGCTGAGTCTTAGCATTACAAAGTTGATTTTGCAAGCTATTTAAGTTTCTCTCTTGTAGTGATAGAGACAGTATCAACATGGATTGTGTTTTTCAAGCAATGATCATGTGATAAGAATTTTCAGCTGATAATTAATGTTGTCTTTTGACACTTTTGGTTGGCATACAATACGTCATCAGGATGAATTGTAAATGTAATGAAATTAAACAGTAAATGGACAGCTTTACATTTTATGGAATCTTTTGTGATTGCAGCCAACTGAATTTACACTTTCTCATTGCCGTCAAAAGTTCAACCAATGGCTTAAGAGAAAATATGTTTGATTACTTTATTTATAATTGTTAGGAAATAAATAAAGTAATCAAACATATTTTGTAAAGTAGATTTGATATTCATCTAAAAGTAGTAAATACATTGTACTGTGCCGATTTTGATCAGAAACACAGTATATGGATTTTAAAATATTTTGTTCCTAGTAAGATATGCTTAATACAAAATACGATTTTTTCTTTGCCATAAATAGCAATTAGAGGCATTTTTAAAGCAAGAACAGATGATTATGCTATATGAAGTGCCATTTGTTGTAATGCAAAAAAAAAAAAAAAGAAGATAATGATGATAGTGTGTGATCTTGTTGTGTACTCTATCTTATCTCAAACATTCATCTATTATTTATTAATACTATCCTCATCTGTTGCAGATCCTAAGGGTCCTAATAACAATTTTGGACACGTCCAATGATCCAAGGACTCTGGCTGTTGCTTGCTATGACCTTTCACAGTTTATCCAGTGCCATTCTGCTGGACGGATCATTGTGTCAGACCTTAAGGCAAAAGAACGAGTGATGAAACTAATGAATCATGAAAATGCTGAAGTTACTAAAAATGCACTGCTCTGCATCCAGCGGCTTTTCTTAGGTGCAAAGTATGCAAGCTTCTTGCAGGTTTAATTCTGTTTCTGTGGGGTGGCCTAGTGTATGCACTAGATTCCATCAACTTCTCTGCTATCTCACAAATTGGATCGGCTCTCGTGTACAAGTCTTATTCATTGTTTTAATGATTAATTTATTGTGTATGGCTACTCAGATTTCGGTTCCAACAGTAGCAGAAATTTTATGTGAGGAATAAGTATGCATGATGTTCTGCTGCCGAATAAATCAAGTTTTGTAATATACTCGAAGTCGTGCTTGTAGGTATGTTGTCTTTGTTAGAAAACAAAATTTATCGTTACTATATGTAATTTCTTGAAAAATGAGCTACTTGAATATGAGCTAGTTTCAGAAGAATAATGACTTGGGGGATGAGTAAGTTATTGTCCTATTGACCTATTTCTTGCCGGAGAACAAATTTTTTAACTTGTTATTTAGCAAATTGTGCAAGCACATTTTTTTTATAAAAAAAATCCTAATAGTTTCTCATTGTTGTTGTCCACCGAGGATTAACGTGTGATTGGATACAAGACGTTCGACTGGAAAACTAAGGGTGAGTTTGTTTAGGCTGAAAATAAGTGATTTAAAAAAATGATTTATTTATAAGTGATTCTTATATAAGCAAAAAGCCAAAAACTATTTTAGTTTGGTTAAGATTATAAAAAACACTTATTAACTTGTTTGGATATGACAATTGTAGAAGTATTTTATTTATTTTAAAATTACATATAAGACCTTATAAGCAATTAAGATATATGCATTTCCAAAATTTCATAACAGCATTGCCACTTATGCCAATTTTATAGAAGCACCAGATGTGCAGTATTACAGAAACAGAAGTGTGCCACCAAAGAGTTTTACTAAGAAGTCCATGAACCCCATATCGTGTACATGAAGCTGTTAGCATATACATAACCCACAAGGTCAAACTATATACAAAAGGGTGCACTTAGTCTATACCGAAGCAAGAAATCACGTGATACACAGACACTCAATCTAATAAAAAACAAGAATTAACTTGGCAGATGACAAGCCACTCCCAATTCAAAACTAGAATATATAACATTTGATAACATAAATGCAACAAACCAGAAAATTAAGTAGCTGACCCCAAAGGCTCAAACCCCAAAAATAACATTTGATAACATAGATGCAAAAAAGAAAAATAAAACAAAATATTAGTGTTACTCGCCCCACTCAACAATAAATTGTGATTTGCATTCGATCATCCCAACTCCCAAAATCATCAGAAAATCAAATCTCCAAAGACCAGCTTAAGAATGGATCAAAACGTTGAAATACCAAAGCTAGATATTCAGACAATTATAAAAAAGATGAAGAAAAGCCTTTGCTTGAACCACATCCACGAAGGATTTGGTGTGCAAATTACCCCCACCAGCCAACAATTGAAACCACACACTACATACACAACACTGCAGCAGAAAATTCACACTTGTTCCCTATAAAACATAATCTTGACCAAGAACCCCCAATTTTAAAACAGCAATCACAGAAACAAAATAAGGGATTTCGTTCTATGTTAATATGAATTCGGCTGAATTGGGAAGGAGACTGCAGCGGAGGGAACCAGGAGACTGTTGCGGAGTGACACCAGTTGCTAGGTCTCTCGAAACAAAGCTTGGAAGAGGAAGAGTGCGTTAAAAACAGAAATCATATTTAGCCGGCTGATTTCAGAATATGTCACTTACATGCCATGAATAATCAATTTTTTTCATAGATCAAGATTTTTGTTGACTCCTTAATTTTAAAAGAGTATCTATAATTTTAAAAGAGTATCTATAAGATGTACAGATAACAATAATGAAAAATAAATGAGATAGAGTTATATACTCAAATAATGAAACTATTGAATAATGACAACTTCTCAGGAACATGCCTCTAGTGGACTAATGTTATTTCAAACATCTTTCAGGAAGATAAGTTTGGGAAAACTTAAAGATGAAATAAATTATTATTCATCCATCTTTCTATCTTACATTACACAGCAACATTTACATACAGAAGAAAGAAAATAGAGGGAAGTGATTAACAAAACAGCATAATGACTAATTGAGGTACTCTTTGTTGAATCAAAACTTCCTTTCCATAGACGTTTCCCATCTCAATGAAGAGTCCAAGGCTTTGGACAAAGATGACACAATCTCATGCATATCAGGGCGATTTGCTGGATCTTTCTTTATGCAAGTTCTTATCATTCTAGACACAAACACAGCAAGTTCCATAGGATAATTTCCTTGCAAAGAGGGATCAATGGACTCACTCAATCTCAAATCTTCACCTTCCTCATCAAGCATCGCGCTTAAAACATCTACCAAATTCACAATATTCCCTTCTGCATAAACATCAGCAACATCTTTTCCATTGAGCATTTCCAACATCAGAACCCCAAATGCATAAACATCAAGCTTTGTAGACACAAGACCATATATTCCAAATACTCTGGAGCCATGTACCCTCTTGTCCCAACAATGTGCCTTGTCATCACATATTGCTCACCCTCACTACCCTCTCTTTCCACTGACCTTGCAAGCCCAAAGTTTGCAATCTTTGCCCTGAAATCACTGTCCATTCAGATCCTTGTGTACATGGGGTGGAGAAGTGAAACTATGAAGATAGTCAAGTCCTGTGGCCACATCCAATGCAATCTGAATTCTTTGTGTCCAACTTATAAACTTTCCCTTGATGTTGATCCAATCACTCAAGTTTCCATTAGCAGCATACTCATAATAAAGATACCAATAGCCCTCGTTGAAGCAAACCCCAGAAAGGCGTATAACATTAGAACGGTTCACTTTGGTCAAAAGCTCTATCTCCTTTGACACATCACCATCTATCTTTCTAATTGCAGCCAAATCCCCGTTGATGAAACCGCGATAAACCGACCCTTTGATGCAGCAGGTGGGACTAAAACCATTTGTTGCACTTCGTAGTTCCTTATATCTGTACACCTTGAACGATTGACCTATGCCAGATATGATCTCTGCCAAATTCTCAGATTCTTCTTCCAACTTTTTTTCTTGTGGTTTCTCAATAGCCACAGCCACAAAACTATCAGACACAATCACAGAATCATCTTTCTTTTTATTAACCTTGAGATAGAGCCTCCTGAAAATGATAGCACAAAGGACTAATGATATTAATGCAATACCTCCAACAACTCCTACAACTGCATGCACCCATGTTTTGCTTGAGCTTCCACTTGAAGAAGATGAAGAAGATGGTGGTGGTGGTGGTGGAGATGGCTCAGAAGTTTGATTACTCGAAGGCTCTTCATGAAGAGGTATTAGAAGTGTGGTAAAAGGATGGATTACTGGTTGTTGAGAAGAAAGAGTATTAGCTTCAACAATTGCTCACTGCTGACACCAAATCTTTCACCAATGAGCCAAACAATGTCATTAGAAGCCACAGGGTAACTCAACAAGTACTTGACACCTTGCTCAGTTTGATTCTTCGAGGGACAAGCGCATCGAAGAGGAACATTGAGGTCATTTCCGGGCATTAAATCTCCTTCGGGAATGTTGTTTTGGTCCTGCAATGCTTGACATGTTGAGAGGCCTTCAAAAGTGTTGTTAGCGATCACAAAATATGAGTCTCCTCTTTCAACCTCATAGGACGTGTTGAACTGGTAATACTGGTTGTTACCTGAACAAGAGCAATTGATTGGAACAATTTATTAGGACGTGTTGCTTTCAAAAAATAAGAACGTGTTGCTTTCAAAAAATAAAAGTGTTGAACAATTTATTAGGACACCGAGCTTAGGTCAATCGGTTTGGACACTCTCATAAGATATCCCGATCAAGTGCCATGTTAATACCACTTAAAAAAAATGAAAAATTGGATCTATGTCCAATGGTTCACAAGTACACAAAAAAGTATTTTATTTTGGCTTGACCGATAATTTTATATGAAATAGTGGATAAGATCAATTAAGTAAAAAAAAATTTCCAAGATATGTTTCAAGAAAGATATAATTTGGAACTTAAAATTATTAATTATTTTTTTTTTGGAAATAAAAAAGTCAAATCGTTTGATAGGAGCTTATAATCTAGTCTATACTAGGCCTAAGCTAGGTCAAACCTTTTAAAAAAATAAGTCAGATCAAGACTTTTAGTAAAATCTATTTGATTAAATAATAAAGTCCCGAGCTATTCAAAAAATATTGACTTAAATATGTTTTTGATCCCTAATGAATATCTAATTTTGCATTTTGTTAACTAATAATTTTTTGTTTAACGACGAGTAGCAAGTTTAATCCCCACCCTTGTACTTGTTGGGTATCTCCGTATCTATATGCCCATACCCACACTTGTGACCCACACTTTACTTGTGTATAAGGTTAATAATAATAAATAGATAAAAAAAATTTAATTAAAACATAACATCCGTCCAAACTCAAGTCATAAATAAACAAAATTACATAGATAATCATTCAACATAACAATTGTAAAAATTAATGTTCTAATCACTTAACAAAAACTCTAATTAAAGGATTAGGATTTTCCAATCTCTAATAATCATCCAACATAACGATTTAGGATTTTTCAATAATCTCTGATAGTGATATTGTTAGAGATTAAAGATTTGGAGTATTAGTCATAAAAATATAATTATTTTTCACATAAAATTATATATATAAATAATGTGTGTATATATAGGATCTGTTTACACCAAGAGTAAGTCTTTAGACTTGTCCCAAATCATGTCCGTTCATTTTATGAAATTTGATGGTTCAGATTATTTCAATTCCAAAATTAAAAAAAGGGAGTCAGGTTATCGATCATTTTGTTTCATATCCTTGTTCAACTTCTTGTTAACCTTTTTCTTGTTTTATGTTTTATGTTCCTATTAAAACCTATTGCCTATCCAATTAAAGTTGATCAATGTTTCATCTCAGCAAGTTTTGAAACTAATGGAAAAGCCAATCAAACTAATCTCCAGATTTTTCTTCTTATAAGATCAAGTTCAAATAATAAAGAGGATAAAAACTTTCTCTCTAACATTCCAATTTTCATACTTTCAACAATGTCTAATAAAAATAGCTAATATTTGAATGATAGTTAATGTTATAACATTTTAAGTTGTAAAATAATTGTTTTTTTTTTGCGCGTGATACCTTGAATGGATATTTGCTCTAGAATTTTAATTTTAGGCTTAAGAAGATGTGTTTTAAGCCTAAAAAGCCTCAACAAATAGTCAATCAGTCAAAGAAAAATCAAAGGGAATCTCCTCATTAAGGACAATTTTATAATTATGCAATTTTTTAAGCTAAAAATTATTTTGAGCCTTGATAAAATTAGTTTAATTATAATTAAGAAATATCATGTCTTTAGTTCAAGAAAATATTTTATTATTCATCAATAATTAATTTATTGAACATAATTAATGTTTTAATCATAGAAAATTCATTTAAAACCGGATATGAGTGATTCCAAAGGAATTGAGATCATAAAATTATTTATGATAATATGATTTATTTATTTATTTAGAGTTAAATTAATTAAAATGGGATGATTAGAGATGTCAAAAATGTTTTTTAAATCACATTTTGGGAATGGCCATAGATCCGTATACCTAATTTTGGAGCCTCTATGTAAACTAAGAGAGACCTATCACCCTAAGAGTTGGTGGCTGAGTTTTCAAAAAAAGAAAGAAAGGGAGGCTTGGTGCTTGGTTTGTGAGAGGTAGGTCTCTATCTCTCATTTCTCTTGGATTTTTCATCTTCTCTCTTTCTTTTTCCCCTTCTAATCTTTTCCTTTTCCCTTGAATTTTTTTATATGTGGTAGAGTTTCTCAAGAGCTACAAGTGAATGGTCCATTTTCCCATTTTGAGCATGTAGAGCTATGGAACCAAGGTAAGGGGGAGTTTTTCCAAATCCTTGGGATCTATGTGTAGTTGCAATGGATATAGCTTAATTAATTTTTATATTTGTGTATTTTTCGTATTTGCCTCTATCAATACCATTGGGGCTGATTTGTTTCTTATTTTCTGTTTTGGTTGCCAAAATTGGGTTCCTTGACCCCAAAAACCTAGGAAAACAAATAAAGTTTGTTGAATTTGGATCTGTGTAGCAAAAGTTATGTATAAATCAAGTTTTGAACCTTTTTAGGATGATTTTGCACTATTTCAGGAAAAATGAAATTGGGGATGGAATTGGGATATTTGGACTCCAAAAATGGATTTAGAATGTTTGAAAACTTAAAAAATATAGAAACTTGGACTTCTATGTCAATGGGAAAAGTTGTTTCTAAATTATGCTTCTATCATGAAATTGTGATTTTCTAGACTAAAAGTGCATGGTAGAATTTTAATATTTCAATCATGAATGATATGAATAACAAGACGAATTGTGGTTTATATGGAATCAAAACAAAGATAACAAGAGATGATTTAGAGTCATTGAATATATATATATATATTATGAATGCTATGTTGTTTAACATTAAAAATTATGCATGCAAGGTGTTTGTGAAAATTCCTCCTGTGACATGTTTGATGATATTGAATGTTGGGACTGACTTAGACTTCATATGGCTAAAATTAAAATTATATTATGAAATTATACATTTGATGCATATGAATCCATATAAAATATGTTCAATTTTAGTTAGAAATGAATTTTTTGTAGTTCCTACAAAATGACCCTTTTGCTGGATGTTCTGTTTTGACCTTTATTGTTTGTTTTATGAACTAAGAAAGTTTTGGAAATGATATGTCATTTTGATGAATGTCCTTAAAAAGTAGACATGATAAGATTTAAATGTTGGGGTCACTCATAACTTAATTCATTGTTTTGACTAAGAATTTAATTAAAATGGTGAGAAACATGTGTATGGGATTCTAATTGTTGTCATGTTCATACGTATGATAGTTAAAAGGATTAGTTCTTAGTGTGTAGTGATCCTATTATGATGTGTGATAACATTTTCAAAACTAGACACACAAGGCTTTTTATAGTGATAACTTTTATGAAATTCAATAAAGAAATGATTGAGATATTGATTCTATAAGATAATGGTATTTCACTATGATAAAACAGAGTATGTGTTACTTTTGATTTAATATGAATTGTGTGGATTTTTACTTGGACTTTGGGATACCATTTCATGAACTAGATTCCTAATGTTCACTGGATGATGTTACATGATAATCTATTATGAGATTGCTTCTATAATGAGATTGTTTTTATTATGAAATTGTTTCTATTATGATATTGTTTCCATTATGAAATTGTTTCTATGATGAGATTGCTTCTATTATATGATATTGAGTTATAATTCTCTCTTTGTTTGGGGTGTTTGACCCTCGACATTGTAGCAAATTAATGTCATAAATTGGTTGTGTTTATGATGATGATATTGGTTGATTTGCTTGTATGAAGAGTGGGCTTACCCATTTGAGGAGCCATATTAATGGTGACCTTAGAGGGGGAAAATAGTTAATTTCTTTCCTCTCTTGTTGTTGTGTGTGTGTGCATGACAAAAAGGGTTTTACGGTCAAAAGCTTCATGTGGATCGACATGCATTACAACGAAAATGAAAGGAATGGACAAATGTGGTAGTGAAAATGTGTTAGAGTTAGAGAGATGGTAATGTCAGGAGTTGCGAGTATGACCCTATACTCAATGGGAAAACATCCTTTAATGTATATTCAAATGTATCAACACAATCGTCGTTCAGGGATCAATACTTCTCATCATGAAGAATGACTAAGGAATCTTTAGAAGAGAGATGAATGACATATAATAGTTACACTAGGGAATGGTTCAAAGGAACCTGGGGGAATGTTGAGTTGTGTTAACCCCACTAAGGGCATTTTTGGTTAGTTCAGAGGACTCACGGGCTTCACTTGGAATTCCTAACTAGAACAGAGTTGTATCCATGGTTGATGAGAGCATGATGTCATTTATTGACATGAGACGTGTCCTCCCAATTGTCATTCATATGTTGCATAAGACCATTAAGGGTTGGGAGGCTTAGTGATAGTGTTTGCAAAGACCATTGACGATAGTGGGGCTTAATGGCAGTGTGGGCCCAATATGTGATAATGCCTGAGATAGATGAACAAAGTAGGATACCATGAGCGTCATTTTTTAGTGAACCACACGTGGTGGTTGTGTAGGTTAGTGTGTGACATTTCTTTGTTTGTGGCTTCTGAGGGAGCAAAGGATGAGCATCAAGACAGATCTCCTCTTGTGGGGTAGCATCCTTGAGTGTAGAAGGATCTCCTCGCAGGGCTTTGATAGATGACTGTTCTGAGACTTAGGTTTTTTTCACTTTTGTGTATTGATATGAGTAGACCTAGGTTTCAAAAACTTTTATATGTGTTGAATCATCTTATTTACTTAGTATTTACCTTTGATACTTATTTACTTATGTTTGGAGGCCATGGAGGCTCATCTCAGATCTTTGTATATATATATATATATATATTATTTTCTTTTTTTATTTCTTCTCTTTTTCTTTTCTTTATTTTTTTTGGGCCCAGACAAAAGTAGGCTTTGACAGTTGTCCATCTTAACTTATATTTTATTGAAAGTAAAACATAAGTAAAGACAAATACACTAATTTTGTTCAAATGATTCTTTGAAAGATCACAACATGAAATGAAGAATCTTTGGAAAAAAAGAATTTGGTGTACCAACAAAATAAAGAACTTTGAGTTCGATGAAAAGGTAGGGAAACGAGTCTCATGAAACAAAAAAACATAGGACTTTGAGTTCTATGAAACACAAAGACAGATGACATTGAGTCCTATGAAAACATAAAACAGAAAATGTTGGGTCCTATGAAAACATAAAGACAAAGGACGTTGAGTTCTATAAAATATAAAGACAGAGGACGTTAAGTCCTATTAAACATAAAGGCGAGGACGTTGAGTCCTATGAAAACATAAAGACAAAGGACATTGAGTCCTATGAAACATAAAGGCAGAGGACATTGAGTAATATGAAACATAAAGACAAAGGACGTTAAGTCCTGTGAAACATGAAACAAAGGATATTGAGTCCTCTGAAATATAAAGGTGAGGATGTTGAGTCCTATGAAAATATAAAGATAAAGGACTTTGAGTCCTATGAAACATAACAGCAAAGGAAGTTGAGTCTTATGAAACATAAAGGCGAGGACTTTGAGTCCTATGAAACTTAAAGGCAAGGACGTTAAGTCCTATGAAAACATGAAGATAGAGGACGTTGAGTCCTATGAAACATAAAGGCAGAGGATGTTGATTCCTATGAAACATAAAGACAGAAAACATTCAGTCCTATGAAATATAAAAACAGAGGACATTAAGTCCTATGAAACATAAAGGTGAGGATGTTGAGTCCTATGAAACTTAAAGGCGAGGACATTAAGTCCTATGAAGACATAAAGATGGAGGATATTGAGTCCTATAAAACATAAAGGCGGAGGACGTTGAGTCCTATGAAACATAAAACAAAGGACGTTGAGTCTTGTAAAATATAAAGGCAAGGATGTTGAGTCCTATGAAAACATAAAGCAAAGGACATTGAATCCTGGGAAACATAAAAGCAAGGACGTTGAATCCTATGACAACATAAATACAAAGGACGTTGAGTCCTATGAAACATAAAGACAGAAGACGTTGAATCCTATGAAACTAAAAAGCAAAGAACGTTAAGTCCTGTGAAACTTAAAGGTGAGGATGTTGAGTCCTATGAAAACATAAAGCAAAGGACGTTGAGTCCTGGGAAACATAAAAGAGAGGACGTTGAGTCCTATGAAACTAAAAAGCAAAGAACATTGAGTCCTGTGAAACATAAAGATAGAAGATATTGAGTCCTATTAAACATGTCGATAGGTACTAGTACCCAAGGGCTCAACCTTATAAGAAATCAAGATGTTGACTCTTTAAAAGGGCCATTCAAAAGATAGGACATTGGATTATGGAAAATGAAATATAAAGAGAAATCTATGCACTTATAACCTGATATAAAGCATGAGTTTCTAAATGCATTTTGATGAATGAAAAGAGGCTTGCCAACTTCTCCTTGAAATGTTGTAAATGTAGGCTTTGTATCTAACAATGCAATACAAAAGGTTTTGAACCATGAAAACTGTGCAATGCTCATGACATTCCTTCTCTCTAATTATATGCTGTTATTTTATTTTTTATTTTTATGTTTATTTTTTATTTTTTGAAAAACACAAATTGACTGTCTCTTTCTAAAAGATGTGATAATTCATACAACCTAATTCTATCTTTTTCTGATATCTTCGGAGACTCCCTTAAAGTGTATGTTTTGTTTGATTTAATCACTTGACAATTTTGTATGACGACAAAGGAGCCATTTTACATTTAATCAATCAACTGAAATATTGATCCTAGGATTCGTCCTTTTTTGTTTAAAAAACTTCAATTATTTTGCACAACAAGGAAATATAAGGCTTTGGGACCGACTGCGTGCACCATTAAAGGAAAACAATGAATTTTTACACTTTAGTATATGATCAAGTGAAACTTTACTGATTTAAGATCATAGAGGGGTGCCATGGGTCTGTCAATCCCGCCGAAACTTGATAGCATGGGCTGATCCTGAAAGAATTTATATAGCAAAGTCTACCCTTGGATTCGAAAAGAACCCTAAGGAGTTTGTGTGAGTAACTAATGTCAGATGTACCCTACTATCACAATTGTCTTTAGACATTTTCCACGAGCTCCTGGTCGAATGTGTTTTCTTCTTAAATGTGGAAGTGCAAACCTCGAGGCTTTTTTTAACAATCACAAGCATGTGCAGGTTCCATTCCAGAATCCAAACTCAAAAGCAAAATTATTCATTCCTTGATCCACATGGGTTTTATTGGGTCTGTAACGTGGTTAGGGGTAACAGGGTTATGAAAGAAAGGATCAGAGAGGCTCAAAGAGTGTTTAAGGGTGATATTGAGTAAGAACCTTGAGATCCTTACTTGTACTTTTATTCATTTCAACTTTTTGGGTTGGGCTCTGCTTCATTTTTCTTATACATTAATCCTTATTGTATTTTTGTGCCTTCCTTGTAAAATTTGGAGGGCTTTTGTCTCCTTTTGCTTTACTCGCCTTTGACAAATTTGCTATTTTGTTTTTTCCTTCTTTGATTGTTATTGTTTTTTTCATTATTGCCCAACCTAGAGCTTAGTAAACCTCATGTATGTGTTGTTTGCATTGTTCTTCCCGCCAGTTTAGCGGTGGTTCCTACTTAGGGTTTTTTATTTTGTTTTTTTTAAGAAAAATAATATGCTTTGGCTTGAAGGGGGTTAATGTTTAGGATGAAAAAACACGACCATGTGTCATTTCAAATCTTGACTAGAGACTCGTACAGTTTGGGTTTTGGGACAAAACCTCTGATAACACGCTTCTGATTGTTTTTTTTTTCTTTTTTTTATTATTATTAACCTAAATTTTGCTCAGGCTTCCCTTTCGATTTTTCAACCTATCGAGTGAGAACTTCTTATCTGCCCCTTAGGTTCACTTATAGCTCATGCATGGTGCCTGCCATTTCCCGAGTGTAGGGTTCAAAGGTATCCGTTGTTGTCATTTGTCATGTTCTGGTAGCAAGAAGAAATGAAAGAAAAGAAGAAATGAAAAAAACTGTGCAGGTTCTCGAAAGAGAATTTTCAAGGACAAGAAATATTTAAAGGATTTTCAATTAACAGATTAAGCCAAATGACTCTTGCTCACAAAACTTTTAAGAAAGATAAAAAGAGGTCACATGAATGTATGTACTTATTATTTATTGATTTGAAACACATTCAATTAAATGTTTATTCAATTTTACTTGTCGCTTATGGTACCCCCACCAAACGTGTAGAACGCACCATTTTTGATTGGGCAGATTTGGAGATGAACTCTAGAGTGCACGTCACTTAAGCAAATAAGCTAGCGACATACATTCATATATCAGTGAAGGCTAACTAAATATGCAAAGATGTAATTATGAGAGAATGGGAGACAATGACATCAAATTCATCCATATTATTAGCATTGTGACTGTTGTTTACAGTAATAACATAAACCTGAAAATCCTAATAAGTCCTTGAAGACATCCAACAACAACCTTCAAATTGCCATAAGCATCATGCATAGTATTGCTTGACAACGCCAAAATTCACAAGTGATTGTCCTCCTAAAATCTCATCCAGCCTGCACCAATCAAACTTTGTACCTTATGCTTTAGGGTCATACAATGCTCAATGGAATGCCCTGGAACTCCCCATGATAAGCACATGTAACATTCGAGTTGTATCCTTGGAGAAATGGAGGTTGAGAAATCTTTGTTGGGCTTATAGTTGCCATTGCATTATTGAACAAATATGGGAGTAAGTCAGCATTTGATATCAGGATTGGGGTAAATTCTGCAGGCTTTTTTTTTGGGAAATTCTTTCCTTGGTTGGTGTTTTGGTTGGTATTAGGGGTGGTGTTTGGTCTTAGATATGTAGTGGGTGGATTTTGTGGCCAATTTAGGGGTGGCCTTTGTAGCTGATTGGATGTTCTTGGTTGGTAGGGTGGTGGGTAATGGGCAGGATTGATATTGGCTGAGTAGTGATATTGTTAGGGAGGATATTGGTACATGGGATTATAAGGGGCTAGTGGAAGTTTGGCCACGCGAGAACTGGAGCCACAACATGAGGTTCTCCCTCATTCTTCCTCTTGTCATTCCTCCCAAGTCCCCCATTACTAGGATTCATAGAAGCAACATAATTAAATTTTCCTTTCCTCAGACCTGCTTCAATTCTCTCGCCAACAACCTTTAGATCTGGAAAACTCGAAGGCATGTAACCTACCATTTTCTCATAGTAGAACGCCGACAATGTGTTCATTATCATGGTTATCATTTCTCTCTCTCCATCAGGGGGAATACTACCTGAGTCGCCAGATCTCTCTACTTTTGAGCATATTCTTTGAATAATTCATTATCTCTTTTGCAGATGTGTTGTAGTTGCATTCTATTTGGAGCCATGTCAGAATTTTATTGATACTGCTTAATGAAGGCATCCATAAGATCTTTCTAAGAAGGTTCCAAGTTAGTATACCAAATAATAGTTGCCCCAGCTAGGCTCTCCTAGGAAAAATGCATCAACAGCTTTTCATCTTTCGCATATACCCCCATCTTCGTACAATGCATCTTCAAGTGATTCTTTGGGCAAGTGGTCCCCTTGTATTTATCAAAGTCCGGTCCCTTGAACTTTGGAGGAATAGCCACGTTGGGTACCAAGCATAATTCTAACATGTCAGCAAAGCCATAGTTTCCTCCTCTTTTAATGACCCTCAACCTCTCTTTTATATGACCAAATTTTTCCTTCTCAACTATAGCAGGAGGTCCTCCTCCTATCATAAAATGTAAAGGTTATGATGGTGGTCAATATTGAGGGGACCTCGGAGCATTTAGCATGGGGACACTAGAAAACATAGGCCCTTTAGTGGTATATTCTGGATAAACCCTAAAACCGGTCAGAGTGTGGTCTTGGGAAGCTTCATGTATTTCACCCATGGGTTGAGAGACAAGGCATGAGTATGATCAGGTTGGGGTTGTTGATTCTCAATGAATACGGGTGCAGAATTACTAATATTCTCACCAGGAGCGTATACAACAATGAACGGTGTATAATTGGGAGGCAAATGTTAGACAAGTGGTCTCAGATATCTTAAGAAGGGGGGGTTGAATTAAGATATCAAAGACTATTCCCCAATTAAAAATTTCACTCTCTTTTTGGATTAACAATGCACCCTTAATATGAATTACTCAAAAGATAATTCAAAATAAACTTCTTTAAAGAAAAAGATAAATACGAACAAATAAAATAAGTTTAAGGGAAGAGAAAGTGCAAAGTCAGTTTATACTGGTTCGGCAACACCCTGTGCCTACGTCCAGTCTCCAAGCAACCCGCTTGAGATTTCCACTATCTTGTAAAATTCTTTTACAATCTCTGAACCACACAAGGACAACCCTTCCTTTGTGTTCAGATCACTTTACAACAAGAGACCCTCTGTCCCTTAATCACTTTTCTTGAGTAAGAAGAAAAAGAATAAGAATTCTCTCTTGTAAGAGAAAGATAGTACAATGAGACACTCAAGTAATTCCTTATTGAATTGCAAGTATTTAGGCCAAGGAATTTTTAGAAGATAAGACAATTTTATCTTTTGAGAGGATAAGACTTTTCGGTTTGTGAAAAACTTTGAAGAAATTTGTGTCTCATGTCACCAATTTATAGGCCTTTGATGGCCATTCAAAAGTTAAATGAAAAGATGTGACTCTTGGGATATATTTTTGAAAATTACTCATTCATAATCGATTACCATAATGGTGTAATCGATTACACAGTTATTTCTGAAGAGTTATGACTCTTCTCATTTGAAATTTGAATTTTTAAACACCGGTAATCGATTACCAACTCACTGTAATCGATAACATAATTTGAAATTTAAATTCAAATTTCTTAAGGCTATTTTAAAACGTTCAAAACCTTTAGTAATCGATTACAAGCCTTGTGTAATTGATTACATGCTTTCGAAAGTATTTAAAACCATTTAAAACCTTTTTCAAAAAGCATATTGGTTACTGGTAATCGATTGCAGTCTCTGGTAATCGATTACCAGAGAGTAAATCTCAATTTAAAATGATTTAGATAAAATTCTTTAACCAAACCTTTTGCTTTTTCAATTTGGAAACTTCATCCTAAGACTCTAGAGATCAACTTGATCATTTATCTTGAATTTACTTGAAGTCTTGTCATGAATTAAACTTGAGAAGCACCTTTCTTTGACATCATCAAAACATCATGATATCTTGCTTCTACAGCAAACCATATGGTGAAAAAGAAGACTTGCTCTGGACCTGGGCATAATAAGGCCTATATGCATTTTTCGCCGCCTTGCCTCCTTGACCTACTACATCTAAGATTGGACGACCCTCTTGATTGAAATCAGGAAGGTGAATTAGGTCCCTCCCAGTAGTAGTACTGGCAGCAACAATTGTAGCAACGTTGACCTCCATCATTTTCCTCATGCTCATCATCGCTTCCAACATCGTTGTCATCTGCTCCTTCATGGCCTCCATATCAGCCTTCATTTGCTCCTGTACTTGTTCTATGTCACTCATTATCCTTTTCTTGGCACACATTTGGTAAGGGTGTCGTAAAGCACAGTCTTTCTTTCTTAGCACAATGATTACTCTTTTTCTGATTTCAAGGAAAGAATGTAATGGACAATGCATAACAATACGACAAAAAAAATAAGCATAAATGCATGTGAATGATAAGTTGTTGAAGTATTACGAATTTTACACCGAACACTCAATAGATCATAGGGTCGAATTAATTCTAATTTTATTAAAACAACATTATTGTTCATTACATCCTGTCATAGTCAAAGTACAACTGGAAATAAAACATGGGCACATCAGTGGTTCCTAATTATGTAATTCATTAGCTCAATCATGTGTTGGTCGTAGTCAAAGAGGCTATGTAAACTTGATCCATCTTCTGCCCCAACTTTCGCAAGCTAGATACTTCCATACTTTGACCTTGACTTGATAAAACCCTTTCTTAAAAGACTACGCTTGGTTTGACCCCATTTTCCAAGGAATAGAAACTTTGATCGTCAATACTTTGACAACTTATCATAGAGGAGATATGATGAATGAGCAAGACATACTTATACTATGAATGACAAATGTATTTATGAGATCAACACGAGACGCCAGAAAAACACCTTTTCTTGCTAACAATGCATTAGATACCATGTTCGCGTGATTTTTTATCATTTTCAAGAAAAAGGAATGTATAACCCCAAAATGGTTTGTTTATAGCTATCACCATGGTACCCAACACATGTAACAAAGAACGCGGTGTAAAGTTTCACGCTTCATTATGACTTTTTTTGGTGATGCAAAGGAAAATGCAAGGCATGAAGACTATATGATAGGATCATGCATGAGTGAACATAACTTGTGAATGATGACAACAGAATGTATGTAATTGTCTGAACAAAAAAAGCATGCTAAATGAATATGTATGGAAATGCAATGACTTATGCAAATGCGGTGTATGAATATGATAAATGATGAATGCATAAATAATATGCCTATCATGATGCCAAGAAATACATGATGCGATCATGAAACAAGACAGGGTGAGTCTACTCCATGTCCCTAATTCAAGAACCTAATAGAAAGGGTCTAAAAGTCCACTATCTAGTGACAACTTCCTAGGGTAGTTTCATGTAACCTCACCGGCCTCTAGAGATAAAATAAATAAAATAAAGAGTTATTCACTAATATTCATAATTTTTTTATTTTCTTTTATTTATATATTATTATTATTATTATTTGTCAAGGCCAAAGGATTGACTTTGACTTAATTAACACTGACGAAGTGCTGACATGGCAGACCTAGTCACCATCCTAAGTGGTAAGGTGTATATACAAAGGAACGGGTTATAACCATCAATAATTTTATTTCACTTCCCAAGGAAATAGACTAGGCCCAAAATGAAAGCAAGCGCATGTGTTAAGAAACAAGGTGTAAATAACATTTTTTATTTTGTTTCATATTTTGCAAAATTGAACTATGCTTAAAACAAAAAAAAGGGTGAATGGGTTAACAAATGGGGTGTAAATAATTTTTTCTATTTTATTATAGATTTTACAAAATTGGACTAGGCCCAAAACGAAAAAAGGGGTGCATGTGTTAAAAAATGGGGTATAAACAACAATTGTTTTTTTAGGGGGGTTGGGTTGGAACCGGGTCAGGGCGACCCAACCCAACCTGTGATTATACAACAAGGTTTGAAACCCTAGTTGCCTCACCCAAGAAACAATGCAGTCAAGGAGGAACCACCATGGAGGGTGGCAGGCCGCCCCTAGCACCATTGGTGCAGGGCCCAATGATGCGAGACCACCACGGGGGTGGCGGCAGCATGACGACGGCGATGGTGCAAACAAAAAAAGGGAAAAAAATGCATCAAAGAAGATGCCACTGAAGGGCCATCGACAAAGGGCCTAAGGGCAAATGGTGATGGTAGCGCTCCTACATTACCACGGGATAACGACAAATGGTGGTGGCAGCATGGACAGAGGCACCGTGACCTCACCAGAGTTGGCAAAAGAAAAAAAAATGAAAAACACATAAAAAAAGAAGCATTTGAACAACCAAACAAAACAAAGGAATAAGAAAATAACAAGGTTAGATTGTGTAGGCCTCTCCGACGGCCAAGGTGGAGTCACCATGGAGGGTGACATGGTGATACGAAAAAAAAAAAAGGAACAAAAAGAACGAGAGAAGAAGAAAAGGAAAAGGGAGAGCAAAGGGAAAAAAGAAAATAACGAGAAAGAGAGATAATGAAGGGAATGAAGGATACCTGGATACCCTTCTCCCTTCTCTGACGACAATGCCTAGTGTCGCCCTTCTGTTGGTCAATGCATCGTCGAGATTGGTGTTGCTCTATGCATTAATTGCACAAACCTTCTTCTTTTATGCACTCTTCCCCCTCTTGACCTAATGGGCTCTCCTTAAGAGCCCAATATATATATATATATATATATATATATATATTATGTTTTCTTTTTTTTATTTCTTTTCTTTATTTTTTTGAGGGGTCCAAGTATAGCTAAAAGGAGGTAGATAGTTATTTACTTGTTTGACAATGAGGCTAACATCAAAATGGTGAGTAGTTTTACATAGTCTTGTTGAGGGAAGAGAATTCGATATCTAATTGCTACAAAACAACCTAACTGGAGGCGAGAGATTCTCCACAATGTTGCATAAGAACTTCTATATTTATTTCATATAGATTATGTAACATCCTAGGTGTTAACGAGGACAGGGAGTTATTGTCGGTGCGAAAGAGATGAGGTACAAACAAGGAGTGATTCTTAATAGGCTTCCCGTAGGAGGGATACATGAATGAATTGAATACACACCCGAATGAGAGTGATCCAAAGATTGTGCATGTAAGAGACTATACAGTTAATGATAACTTAAAGAAATTAATTGATACTACTTATACCAACAAGAAGCATTTACTTTTTAATGGTCCTTCACTTAAGAACTTCATAGTTTAGTGTGTTTGACTTGGATCAATTACGGGATGCGTGACCTTCTAAAAAGTTTTCCGAAAAGCATGTGAGGTTAATACACGTTAAAAAGTCTCATGTTGATTTATGGAGACATTCATCTATCTTGGGACAGATAAGCGTTACAAGAGTTTACTTATTTACATAGTCACAATTTTGAACCATAGAAAGTTTGACAAGTATTATGGCACATGATACTAGGGTGTATATGAGTGACACATAATAAGTTGATATTTAAATGTAAGACTATAATTTCTTTTGAAGTTGTGGAGTTAATCAAACATATATATGCATTATATAGGAAATATAATTTAAGGTAGGAAACAAACAAAACTAAAAAGAAAAACATACCTTTTAATTATATTTTATAAACCATAACCTCTTGCACGCTCATTTTCAGAATCCGTAATAAACAATGTGTCCATTTTCAATTCGTAATATACTACATATAGTGTATTATCATGAATCTATGCATGATTGCATTTTTAGGACTATAGAATAGAATAATATAGAAGTATTGTAAATACTTTGTTGTTGCTGATGTCAAGCGTTTTAAAATTGATTTCAGACCAAATGTCAATCAGGATTTATGAGTATTGCCCACTTGTTCTCATGTGACTTAAGATTGAAAATTAAGAAAATATTAGGATTTAATTTTGTTTAATTTATTTATCTTTAATATAAGTTAACTAAGAAAAAGTCACACTTCCCACAGAAAGATCCACAACAATCAACCGAACTCAAGAAAGTCCAAAAGCATAGAAACTTATTATTCAGAAACTAAAAGTTTTACAAAATCTAACACTTAATAACCAAAAACTATAAATATTTGTATAATTTTAAAAAAATCAGGGGCCCCCCAAGCAAACAAATGACTCCGTCCCTGTACATAATAAAAGTATAATGAGAAGCATATACTTATTTTTTTGTTGAATTAGTATATATTTTTTTTTCTTCTAAAAGTCAATGACTAATTTCCTGGGATAATAAAATTCATTTAAGAGGTTATTTTTTTTAATAGATATTTTTTTATACCCACTAATAAGAAATAAAACACATGATCAAATGCTTAACATAAGCATACTTAAGATCTTGATTTTCAACTTGAATACATCTCTATAAAGACTTAATAATATATGAGACAGGATTGAGTCATGCTTTATTTGTTAATATAATATATTATTAACTATTAATGAATTATTTTTGGCTGCATGAAAAGAAAGTTGTTATTTGTTGGCTCAAGTGCAGGCTAGTTTTGGGCCAAAATTGCATCTGGTGTCCCTATCTTCATAACGCTTCTTTTTAGGATCAAAAGGAATCATGTTATTTTTTTGTTTAATATTATGTAATATATTCTATTAAAAATGAAAGTATAATATTTAATGAGGAATAAAATCAAACTTTTAATTATATGAGGACTAAAATTAAACCTTTAATTATTTTAGGAATGAAAAATTCACTTACCACATGACAGCCATGTGGGTAACGTGAACAGGTAACTCAAAATGTCTATGTGTGCAATATTGATGTCATATTTTATTAGTCTCGTTAACATTTCGCTATCAGAGATAAACGTTTAAACCAAAACTAACACATCTTGAACTTCGAGGGAGCAAAATCAAATAATAAATTTTGAAGGGAGAAAATCAATTTTTGATTATTTTAGATGCATGAAAAACATGTTTTACGCTAAAAGAATATAAGAAACTTAAATTAAGAGAGATTTTTTATAAAAATAGAAAAAATAATTTTAGAATATTATAAATAATTAATATTTCAGATAAAAATTAATATTATAAAATTAATTAATGTTAAGATTTGATTAAAAAATAACTATTAACCTAAAAGAAATGTTATAGTTAATAACTTGATAATACTAAAAACATAAAAAAAAATATTAAATAATAGTGAAATGATGTGTGATAAAAAAAAAGTTAAATAAAAGAAGTCTTCTTATTAAAGAAGAATCAATTTTTCAAAAAAAAAAAGGACTAAACAATTCTGTTAATTTAAGTCAATAATTAAAACACTACAAGAAAATCATGATTTAGCGAGGGAATTATTTCCTCTCAAATTCCCCAACTAATTAACTTAGAATATTTGTATTATGGTGTATACTTTGAGTATGTTTATTATGTTGAAAGTTAAAGTGTTTTGATTAATTGTTTGGCAAGATTTTTTTAAGTTATATTTCATTGATGCAAAATATATTAATGCATTTGAAATGAAAATATTTTTTAATATAAAACCTCAATCTTAAAAAGAAAATCATTGTGACAAAATAGTGAGGTAACAACAAGGCATCATAGCGAGAATTTTGGTAGGGAATAGCAAGGGAATTTTGCAAAGAGTTAGCTACGAATTAGCAAATGAACATTTGTGAGAAAATATTGAGACATACATGCACTACTAGCGACACAACTGTGAAGAAACGATGAGAAAATATATGTTCATAATAGCGAAGGGATAGCGATCAATTGGAAAAGAAAGGTTGGCGAGGGAATAGAAATCAAATTGCTATATATTTGAGAGTGAATTGCGAAGGAATAGCGATAGAATATTAACTAGGGATTGGAGAGGAAATTGTGACACATAATTGTAACTATTTAGTAAGGGCATTTTCTAACTTCTTTCATGTAATTAGCGAGGAATCCGTTACGGAAGGTGTGAGAGAATGGCAAGGAATGACGTCCCTCACTAATTAGCTACTTGGATTGACAAAATTTTTCCTTACTAATAGTTTTGTGAGGGAATAGCAAAGGATTAGCGAGGGAAAGTTTCGTCGCTAATATGCATTTTTCTTGTAGTGAAAAATGTTTAAAATAATATATTAGAAAGCTTATTAATAACATTTATCCTTAAAAGTTAGTAGTAGGAAATTGTTGTGTAAATTTTTCTATTCAAGTTCTACCCTATCAATATTTAATCACATAATATTTTTTTTACTAAAATATATTTTTCGTCTTCATAAATATATAAAAATGTTTAAAATCCGTCATTGTAAAATTTTTAGTATGTTTTTCGTGCTCATAAAATTGAAATGTTTTATTTTTTGACTTGGAGGAAGGCTTGAACATATGAACCTACGTGCATAGCTTTTTTAACATCAGTTATATGTGCAACCGATTTTAAAAATATCACATTTTACATCAGTTGTGTGCATAGGTTTGATAAATCCAATGTACAAAATCATCATCATAGGTTTAGTAAAACCAAACCTACATCAAGACCAAAAAAAGATACATTATAATTTTGTGAAGACAAAGAACGTACTAAAATTTTTACATAAATAAATTCTAAATATTTTCATATTTATAAGAATGAATAACTTATTTTAGCCTATTTTTTTACATAAAAAAAATTAAGGTTAAGAAAGATTATGAATACTCAACTAGGTTGTCACCCCAAAGAGATCCTCAAAATCAGAATAACTCTAAATAACATTAAACTTGGAAAAATCGCATTATATTTGACTTTTGTGACTTTTCAACTTTTACATCTCAATGACTACATTATATATTTTGTGTTATCTAATTTTATATGATCTAATCATATGTTTAAAGGTAAATTGAAAGTATTTATCAGTAAATAAATAAAAATTAATGAAGAAATGTTACCACAGTAAGCCGGTAACTTTTAAGATTAAATTGTATAAAATATGCATGATCAAATGAAGAGACTTAACTTTTTAAATTAAATTTTAAATTAAATTTCATAAAAAGATTGTTCTTCTTTTTAGGGGTTATTTTCGTGGCATTTCTCGACAAGTAAATCAGAAGACAAATGTAAAATTAAGGAGTTGAAGAAGAACAAATATAAAGAGGGTTGAGAAGGAAAAAACTAATAATTATTCCACCAGTGTTTTTTATTTTTTGTCATTTTCATCCTTAGGATGTGATAATCATGTATGTGTTTAGTTAGATGGCATTCAGTACTTAATATGTCAATTTCACTATTTTAAATGATGTTAGATAACATCAACTAATAACAAGGATTAAAATAAACGATTGTTGATTTATAATTTTAGGAATCATTTTGTCATTTTTTTTAATTTCAAGGATTACTTTGATCAATCATTAAAATTTGAAAGGCTATATTTATATTTACAATTTTAGAGACTATTTAACTATTATATTAATTTTAAGGATCAATATAACCCACCAAGATTAAATTAGTTATTGACTCTACCAACCTCTAACAAATAATAGTTGATAGATTTAAATTAGTACAATTAATTACTACTAGCTAGGTTTTCTCTAAAAAAAAGTAACTACTAGCTAGGTTAATCTAGCTAGATTAATCTAGCGGTGAGGGAATTCGAGTAATATGCAAGAGATCATATATTAAAAACTCAGTAAAAAAATAGTGCAATGAGTATTAATTGATTTAATACTGAATAATTAATTCACATTTTTTGTTTCGGTTAGCTTTAAAAAATAAGTAAATTATTTTATTTTAGAAAAAAAATAAAAAAGACATAACAATTGTAATGTTAATGCCTCATGTTGACAATTTTTATATGATATAATAGTTTGTTTCTTCATATTTCAATTTATATACCCATATTCATTTTATTAATGAGAATTTCTTTCCCTCGCTTATAGTGTTGTGGTTTCTTTATTCTTTCTCATGTAACCAAAAAAATATGTTGGACATTTTAGTGTAATTGATCTCTTTATTGTGTTAAAATAAGAGTGCACGCTTGTTTTAATGTAATAACGAGATGTTCGGTTTAGGCAAAGGTTGGAAGTTACATGGAAGTTACTAAAACTTCCATCAACGGTTGGAAGTTACATGGAAGTTACTAAAACTTCCATCAACGACAATTTTTAAAAATAAATAACTTCCTTCAACCGCCAAAAACCACCTGTTCTTTGATTATAAATAATCATCCTGGTTCAGAAAGCATAACATGTGAAAAACTCACAAGACCAAAACAAAACTCTTGAATTATAATCTTCTGATTTTATCCGATTGAACAATTTTGGTTGAACCCCGAAATTTGATTCAATCTGAAAGTGTTTATACACGACTTCAGATTTATCCAGGATTATCTCGATTTTCAAAATTAACCAACAAAAGATTGAATCAAATCTTTCGAGATGACGAACGATAGTTCGAAGATGACAAGCAAGTTTGCGAAGTTGGACAAGTTTGAAGGGCAGGATTTCAGAAGATGGCAGAAGAAGATGCACTTTCTCTTGACAACATTGAATGTGGTGTATGTGCTGAGTACACCGATGCCGGTGTATATGGAAGGCGAAACTCTGGATCAAACAAGGAAGCGTTCGAAATGGGAGAACGACGATTACATTTGTCGTGGACACATTCTGAACGGTATGTCTGACTCTCTCTTTGATATTTATCAAAATGTTGAGTCTGCTAAGGAATTATGGGACTCTCTTGAATCCAAGTATATGGCAGAAGATGCCTCAAGTAACAAATTCTTAGTTAGTAATTTCTTTAATTACAAAATGATTGATTCGAGGCCTGTTATGGAGCAATATAATGAACTGCTGCGGATTTTGGGTCAGTTTACTCAACATGATTTGAAAATGGATGAATCCATTGCAGTTTCATCTATAATTGATAAACTGCCTTCTTCTTGGAAAGACTTCAAGCATACCTTGAAACATAAGAAGGAAAAGTTGACTCTGGTTCAACTCGGTAGTCATTTCATGATTGAGGAGTCGCTGAGGGCTCAGGAAATTGACAAAGTCAATGATAAAACCGTAGCAGGTTCCTCTTCTGTTAATATGGTAGAGGAAAGTGGAACAGTTAAGCAAAATTACAATGCTAAAGGTAACAAACGAAAATTTCAAGGAAATAAGAACAAAGGTCCAAACAAACAGACAAAATTGTCATGTTGGAAGTGTGGGAAACCTGGTCATTTAAAGAGGGATTGTCGGGTGTTCAAAGGAAAGAACAAGGCTGGTCCAAGTGGGTCTAATGATCCTGAAAAGCAACAAGGTCAGATTGTAGTGAATAATTTTAATTCGAATACGAATTCAAATTATGTATCACTAATATCTGATGCATTCTATGTGCAGGATGATGACGTTGCTTGGTGGTTTGATTCGGGAGCAACAAGCCATGTGTGCAAAGATCGTCGTTGGTTCAAGGAATTTAGACCAATCGATGATGGCTCTATTGTGAAGATGGGCAATGTTGCAACTGAACCAATCCTAGGATTAGGTTGTGTTAATTTAGTTTTTACTTCCGGAAAAAGTTTGTATTTGGATAATGTCTTATTTGTACCTGGTATTCGTAAGAACTTATTGTCTGGTATGGTTTTAAATAATTGTGGTTTCAAGCAAGTACTTGAAAGTGACAAGTACATCTTGTCAAGACATGGTTCGTTTGTTGGATTTGGTTATCGTTGTAATGGAATGTTTAAATTAAACATTGATGTTCCTTTTGTTCATGAATCTGTTTGTATGGCCTCGTGTAGTTCTATAACTAATATGACAAAATCAGAAATTTGGCATGCTAGATTAGGACATGTTCATTACAAAAGATTAAAAGATATGTCAAAAACAAGTATGATTCCTCCTTTTGATATGAACATTGAAAAATGCAAAACTTGCATGTTGACCAAGATCACTAGGAAACCTTTTAAGGATGTTAAAAGTGAGACTAAAGTCTTAGACCTTATTCATAGTGATTTGTGTGATTTGCATGCTACTCCATCATTAGGTCATAAAAAATATCTTGTTACTTTTATTGATGATGCATCAAGGTATTGTTATGTATATTTATTAAATACAAAAGATGAAGCTCTTGATAAATTTAAAATTTATAAGAAAGAGGTAGAACTTCATCAAAATGGGCTAATCAAAACTCTTCGTACGGATAGGGGAGGTGAGTATTATGATCCGGTTTATTTTCAATCTACTGGAATAATACATCAAACTACAGCTCCCTATACACCACAACAAAATGGTGTAGCCGAAAGGAAGAATAGAACCTTGAAAGAAATGGTGAATTCCATGTTATCCTATTCGGGTTTAAGTGAAGGATTTTGGGGTGAGGCTATGTTGACAGCCTGTTACTTGTTGAACCGAATTCCTAACAAAAGGAATAAGGTTACCCCATATGAACTTTGGCACAAAAAGACACCAAATTTGAGTTATCTCAAAATTTGGGGATGTAGGGCTGTAGTCAGGCTTACAGAACCTAAAAGGAAAACCATAGGTGAAAGAGGTATAGATTGCATATTTATTGGATATGCTGAACATTCTAAAGCATATAGATTCTATGTGCTAGAATCTAATGATTCTGTTGCTGTGAACTCGGTTATAGAGTCACGGGATGCTATCTTTGATGAACAAAGGTTTACATCTATACCTAGGCCAAAGGACATGAATTCCATGTCGAAAGTCTCAGTTAATATTGAGGATATACCTTCAACTAGTACTGAAACTAGAAAGAGTACGAGAGTAAGAAAGGCTAAGTCATTTGGTGATGACTTTCAACTCTATTTGGTTGAAGGGTCAAGGAATCATATTCAATTTCAATATCAATATTGTCTTAATGTTGAGGAAGACCCAAAGACTTTTAGTGAAGCAATGGCTTCAAGGGATGCTGTATTCTGGAAAGAAGCAATCCAAAGTGAGATGGATTCCATCATGCAAAATAATACCTGGAAATTGGTTGACTTACCTCCTGGATGTAAGCCATTAGGATGTAAGATGATCTTTAGGAGAAAGATGAAAGTGGATGGTACTGTTGACAAGTACAAAGCCAGATTGGTTATCCAAGGCTTTAGGCAAAAGGAGGGTATTGATTTTTTCGATACATATGCTCCTGTTGCTAGGATATCCACTATTAGACTGTTGTTAGCACTTGCTGCTATCCACAATCTGGTGATTCACCAAATGGATGTGAAAACTGCATTCTTAAATGGTGAATTGGATGAAGAGATATACATGAAACAACCTGAAGGGTTTGTTATGCCAGGAAATGAAAATAAGGTGTGTAAACTGATGAAATCTCTTTATGGCTTGAAACAAGCGCCTAAGCAATGGCATCAAAAATTTGATGAGGTTGTGTTGTCTAGTGGTTTTGTTATAAACCAAGCAGATAAATGTCTATACAGCAAGTTTGATACTCATGGCAAAGGAGTTATCATTTGTCTGTATTTAGACGACATGTTGATCTTTGGTACCGACCAAGATCAAGTTGATGAAACTAAGGCATTTTTGTCTTCTAAGTTTGATATGAAAGATATGGGGGAGGCGGATGTGATCTTAGGAATAAAGATCAAACGTGGAAACAATGGTATTTCCATCTCTCAATCACATTATATTGAGAAGATATTGGAGAAATTTAATTTTAAAGATTGTTCTCCGGTAAGTACTCCCATTGATCCTAACCTGAAGCTATTACCTAATAAAGGTGTAGCAGTGTCTCAACTTGAATACTCAAGGGCGATAGGATCACTCATGTATGCAATGATTAGTACTAGGCCTGATATAGCTTATGTTGTTGCTAAACTCAGTAGGTTTACAAGTAATCCTAGTTCTCATCATTGGCAAGCTATGAATAGAGTATTCAAATACTTAAAGGGAACCATTGATTATGGTTTGACATATACTGGATTTCCTTCGGTTATTGAAGGTTACTCTGATGCAAGTTGGATAACCAATATGGAGGATTATTCATCCACAAGTGGTTGGGTATTCCTCCTTGGAGGAGGTGCTATCTCTTGGGCATCCAAGAAACAGACCTGCATTACAAATTCAACAATGGAATCTGAATTTGTAGCTTTAGCAGCAGCTGGTAAAGAAGCTGAGTGGCTAAGAAATCTGATCTATGAGATTCCATTGTGGCCCAAACCTATACCTCCCATGTCTATCAGGTGTGATAGTCAGGCAACTTTGGCTAAGGCATATAGTCAAGTGTATAATGGGAAGTCTAGACACTTGGGTGTTAGACACAACATGGTTCGGGAGTTAATCATGCATGGTGTGATATCAGTGGAGTTTGTGAGAACTCAGCATAATTTGGCCGATCATTTAACCAAAGGGTTAAGTAGAGATCTCGTAAAAAGGTCGGCTGTGGGATTAGGATTAAAGTCCATCTGAAATCTCTTATGTTAAGATACCCAATTCCCATCTAATATGACATTAGATGCTGAATTCAATGTGGAAAGCTTAACATGTAGAGATTGGAACACATCATCGAAAGTATCCCAAAAGGTATGTGTTCGGTTCTGCAAGTTAAGGAGGTTGAAGTATAACTTCTCAATGGTTTTTTTGAAAAATTGCATTTGCAGGTGCAAGAAAGAAAAGGACTACCTATATAAGCATGAAGTTTAGCCGCTTCAAGAAGCTGGGACTTGGCTTTGATATGCTTATGAAGGATAGGGACACAGGCTAGTAAAACTAGTGTCGAGCAAGAGTAATGTTATAAACTATTGTGCAGATTATCTTCATGTATTCATTATGAATAGAAAGGGTTCAATCCTTAGTGACACCCTGATATTCGAATATTTGAAACGTGTAATTTGCTAAGATGAAATTCAATCGTCACGATATTTCATCTATGCAGTAGTTTGTGGTATGTTATGACTTTGGTGATTTGATCGGTAATTACACTAAAATGGGGGAGGTTTGTTGGACATTTTAGTGTAATTGATCTCTTTATTGTGTTAAAATAAGAGTGCACGCTTGTTTTAATGTAATAACGAGATGTTCGGTTTAGGCAAAGGTTGGAAGTTACATGAAAGTTACTAAAACTTCCATCAACGGTTGGAAGTTACATGGAAGTTACTAAAACTTCCATCAACGACAATTTTTAAAAATAAATAACTTCCTTCAACCGCCAAAAACCACCTGTTCTTTGATTATAAATAATCATCCTGGTTCAGAAAGCATAACATGTGAAAAACTCACAAGACCAAAACAAAACTCTTGAATTATAATCTTCTGATTTTATCCGATTGAACAATTTTGGTTGAACCCCGAAATTTGATTCAATCTGAAAGTGTTTATACACGACTTCAGATTTATTCAGGATTATCTCGATTTTCAAAATTAACCAACAAAATATACTCATTTTATTAGACCTTTTCTTTTCTCTATGCTGTTTTATCATATCAAGAATAAAAAAAATTTCATTTATTTTTATTTTTATTTTTTCTATCACTCAAGATATACCGAAATGTGAAAATAACAATTCCTTTTACCTCTTCAAGTGAATACGATCATCCCATGTGTATTTACCTTAGCGTGGGACCATATAATTTAGTGGGCGTACAAACTTTGAGCGCAAAATTATTTTGAAAAGAAAGATTGGTATCCCTAAATCTACTCGGATAGAAATGAATTTTACCTGTACTTAATGATTGTCATTGGTCTAAAAAATACTTTATATATGGAGAAAATTAAACGTATATTTTCTTACTAAATAAATTATTTTATCACATGAATGAACGAAATTTTACATAATTGCATATGGATTATTTTCTTCCTCTCTTCCTTTTTTTGAGAAAGAAAACTATCTTATTGTTTTTTAAATTAAAGGTGTAGTCAAAATTTATAAGAGGTCTTGTTTACAAGTGATTTTTTGGAAAACTGGTTAAAAAATCAATAAATAAAAAGTTTTTATTAAAAATTACGTTGGAATTATATTAAAAATCACAAAAGAATAAAATGTTACACTTTCCATTTTTATCTAGGTTCCAATTTCTCGATAATGTTTGATGTAGGAAATTATTGGCAGATGGCTCACATATCAAGAACATGCTTTGGAGTTGTGGTCTACAATTGTAATTGGAGTTGTAATATTAAGATTGAGGATTTTAAAAACTTCACCGTAATTGCATTCGTGGATTAACTATATTTCTCGTAATATTATTAATATCAACTCAATTGCAATTGTAGTTTAAAATCATGAGGTAAAATATACTTAATGATAGAGTAGAATATATAAATTTTCTTAAATTACCCAAGAAACTCTTGTAATTAAGTATTTAGCTTATAAATTTTTAGGTACGAGTTATTTTTATAATTAAAAAATAAAGTAAAACTTTCTTCTTACAAATTGTTTTTATAAGATATTTGAAAAACTTATTGAAATAAATAAAAATGTCTTCCAAATATGTTGTAATTATTATTTTTAAAAATTTAAACTTTTTTTTTTCTTTTTCTCTAGATCACAAGTATCTTTTCCTAAAAATAATAATATTCGAGTCAGATAAAATTATTATAAATGCCAATTTTTTTCAAGTATTTAATACAACTACATAATCATAACTCAAGTCTGATATTACTGATTAAGTTGGAATAACTTCATATCAATTGATTCATGTGTTTGACGATTTAATTTAAGTTTTTTAAATGCTTGTACAAATACTATGATATAAAATAATTATAAACCCTTTCAAAAAAATAATTATAAATAAATTCCTTAAAAAACTAGAATAAATATGATTGAAAACTTCATTACCTAGGATATAACTCATTTGGTTGACTAAGATATATAAATTGTTTAAATCTCTTAGTATTGTTTTAGATTTCTATGGATAAAAAAATCTTCATTTGTTACCCATAATTATATATACCAGGTTTATTATACTTTCTCGTTCCATTATAATTATCATCTTAAATTATTTTACACACATAAAATAATTAATTAATAAATAGAAAAAATAATTTTATAAAATTAATCTTATTATTATTAATTTGTTTTTTATTTTTTAACTCATATTGTATAAATTAAAAAAATTAATATTACTTTAAAAAATTAACATAACAATTATTTTAAAATAATTTTCCTTCTTACAAGATGAATTTTATGAGACTGAGGAATTAACAATCTAAACTATTTTATGACTGAGAAATTAACAAACTAAACTATGAGATAGATATATATCTAACTTCTAGGACAACAGAAAGGTAATGAATTAAAGCCGACATTGCATGTTCTTTTCTTCACTTTTCCTGCCTGTTCTGATCACTTTTGCTTTAGCTTTAATGGTGAAAAGTACAATACAGCGGATGGCTTGAGAGAAAAATCTATTCCAATTTGTGGTGAATTACTTCCTCCACCTCCCTAATTGTTTTAGTATCTAATTTAGAATATAATTTTTACATTTTAAAAGACCTTTTTAGAATATAATTTTTCATTTTGAATGAAGTATTCCATAAGCTTAAATAGACGCAGGAAGCAAAAATAGAGTGCTGGAAGTAATTTTCCAACTTCTGAATGCTTCTTAAAAGTACAATTCTTAAGCCTAAGCGAGCAAATTATTTTCAATGGGCTTCAAATCCATTAGTGATTCATTGATTCAGCACAAGATACTTATTCGAGAGTGTTAACACACTCTTTAATATACTTTTCCTAATTAGATAAATATTTTTTTAAGAAAATCATAAGTATTCTTAACATATTTCTCTGTCCACTTAATTACATTATTAGAAAAATATAAAATTACAAGCAAGATTCATTAAATAAAAAAAATAAAACACAAAATTTTATAATTTTTAATAAATTTTGATTAATATCAACAATACGTTCAATAAACTGTGATAAAACATGTTAATTAGTAACATTTTTCATAATTAACCTTGTTTATTTGTAGAAATAATAAATCTTTGGGAGCTAGAACTTGAAAAACACCATTAACTTAAAACATATTGGTGAAAAAACAAAACAGTCTATTCGCATTTAGGAAACCTGAAACCTCAATTAAACCGTTCTTTATTTGAGAATACAATAAGCACTGGCTCCAGTGGCCTCCATGTAAATATTTACATAAAACTTCAAGTATTGAAGCATCCATATGAACCGTATACACAAGAAACATGCATATACTACATATGAAATAAGGGACCAATATTGATTAGGCCATCATTTGGTAAAACTCATCGAAATCAAGGACCCCGTTGTGATCAATGTCAAAGGCATCAATCATGGTCACACACTCATCATAGGATTTGTCATCACCAAGGCGATGCAACATCCTTTGCAACCCTTTCGGGGTGATGCAACCACTCCCTTCTTTCTCCCACACAAACATCTCAAAAGCCCTTCTTAGATCCCCCTCATCATCATGATCATCACCAACATCTCGCTTCATGAGCTTGGTGAAATCCTTGAAGTCCAACAAGTTGTCCCCATCGGAATCTAGGTCATGGATGACCCCTTCAGCCTCCTCATGAGACATGTGATCCCCAATGGACCCAAAATATGACCTTAGCTCATAGGCCGAGATTTTCCCATCTCCATCATTATCAAAGTGACGAAAAGCCTCCATTAGCCCAGTGATCTCTCCATTGTTTGACATGGGGGATCTTGGACTTGGAGAATTACTAGATAATGAGTTATTGGAGGAGGATCTTGATCTTCGGCGATGAAGACTAATTCTTAGAGTTTTGTTTGAGAACCACTTTGATGGCTTGAGAATTCTCTCGCTAGCCATTACAAATATCGAATTAATATGAAAATTGAAAAGGCAAATGGCCTCTCTTAACACATAAATAATATTGAGTGACGGGAACACTTTAAATAGCTTTTAATATAACGTAAGAGGCACACGAAAGGATTGAACGTGAGTGTATGATGATGTATTAATGAGGAGAACTATAGCTTTTGAGGGAGTTGCTATGAAACTGCCTGGGGGGCAGCAACAAATTAATCAATGTCAATAAAGGTTACGTAAGTCATGTTGGTGGGAAGGAAATTGCATGGTAGTTTCCTAGTGGGTCCCAAAAGTGGATGGAACAGAGTCATGAATTTATGTTTATTTTCATTTTCATCTCGACACTCTAAGTGGAAGGGGTGTTTGGTTTGAGTGTTTTCTATTTTTATTTTTACTAAAAACAAAAAATGATGATGAAAATATATTTGATTGGATTTTTGAAAATTTTCAGTACAAATGGAAACAAGAAATATGAAACAACTAGAAAATGAAAATAATAAAATTTTATTTTCAATGTTTTCAGTTGAAAACAAGAATATCATTTTGGCTAAAATGAAAATGCATTGGAAAGGAATGTAATTTTAAGTAAATCTAAAAATATATAAAAAAAAAACAAGAAGTCAATATATCATAAATTTTCAGTGTTTTTATTTCTTGAAAACAGAAAATAAGAAATCAAATCAAACATATTTTTAGAATTTCTAATCTTTTGAAAATGAAAAACAATTTTCAAAAAATGAAATCTAAAATTAAAAACAAAAAAAAAATGCAAATCAAACATACTCTAATATACTCCTGCTGATGGATAAGAAAATATAATAATCTTATTTGCTGAAATTATATATAAATAAATTTAATTAATTTTATCTTATTCAATATTATTATTTTTAGCATATTTTTAATTTAATTTTTATTTTTAATAATTATTTGTTGTTTATGATAATAAATTTTAATAAATAATATTTTAAAAATAATCTTATTTATTACTTTAAGATTAATAAAATTAAACTATGTCAATTAATTTTTTCAATTAGTATAAAATTAATTATTTTTATTTATATATAACACAGAAGAACCATTTAAATTTATTTACACGTCTTTAATTTTTCTCTTTGTACTTTTTTCCTTTTTTATTATATGTCATTTATTGTACATTTATCATTTTGTCAGTTTCTCTTTTTTATCTCTCTTCCTACGTATATACACACTATAAGCGGTCAATCGACCATCTTATGATTATTATATTTTATTGTTATAATTGGAGTAGAGTTAGTTTGTTTTAACTTCTATTGACCTTATTTTTTTCCTTAAAAACAAAAGTCGAGGCAAACACATTTTTTTGAAATCGTCTTGAAAAATTAAATACTTTATTTTAAAAAAAGGAAAACAGCTATTTTTTATATAAAATAAAACTAAGTGAATGAACATTTAGAAAAAGTAATTTTCTCCCCTCTCTCCGCTCCTTACTCCTCTCTCCCTCTCTACTTTCACACTCTCTCGTCTGTGTCCTTTTCCTTGCTCTCTCTCTTTTCCCGTTCTCTTGAACTATCTCTTTTGAAGTAAAAGAAATGAAAATGGTCAAACAAAATTTACTTTATTTTTAAAGTTTTATTTTGAGTTTCACTTTTAAAGAGTGTTTACAGAAAAGAAAAGAAAAACAGTTAAGTCCTATATATATAGCCTACAAAATAATATCATAATAAAATAAAGAAAAGAGAAAAATACTGCTATTGATTCCAAGGAATTGATCAAGTGGAAAATAATAGGATTTCCTTTGGGTTCAATGTAAACCGAGGTATCATTTGTTTGCTATTATATTTTGACTATAAAAAGTATTGCTATATTCAAAAGAGAAAGTTTGTTTTTAAGTTAAATTATTACTCTTTTAGTTCTTTTATTTTTAAAATTTATTTAATTTAGTCAATTTGTTATTAAGATGTTCAATGTGGCCTTCTAATTGTTAATATATATGCAATGTGATCCTTTTGTTTCTTTTTCACTAAAGATCTTGTCTAGCCCAATGAAAAATAGACATATCACTGCCAATTAAGGTAACGCTATAAGTGAGAAAATAGACTAAAAGAACTATATTGAATATAATTTAGTAATTAAAGGAATACGTTAAACATTTTAACTATAGAGAGATTAAAAGAGTAATTTAGTCTTAGGTTCAGTTTGATAAGCCTTGAGGAACAAAATAGGAAGAATAACTCAGGACAAACCTTTAAGTTGTAAGATAATTTTTTATCTTGTGAATTGTTTGATAAACAATAAACATCAATTTCTTAGCAAAATAATGCAGAAGTAAGAAAAATTTGTGAACTGCTATTGAAAATTAAAGACAATTGGTTTTACAAGGTTCAAAATCCCGTTAAATGCATTATTGATAGCATTTACGGGAACTTGGTAAATGTTAAACTTGGTTTCACGGGAGTTTTGAAACTCTTGAAAAATATCATCATTATTTATAGGTATGCAATTTCAAAAGAATAAATTACTGTTTTAATTTCTGAAAGTCTATAACACTATTACATTGGTCTATGAAAGTAACAATTTCAAATAAATTCCTGAAAAGCGTCCAAAATTTTAAAATTATATGTGTGTGTGTGTTTAGGGACGAAAATATATGGTCAAGTATAGGGACTTAGATGAAACAACTAACAATTTCATGAATTTATTTAGAATTTTCTTAGTTTCTGGGATTAATGTGACAGTGCATTAAGGGATGAAAATAGTGATTTATTCTTTTTAATACTTAAGAGATCTTGGCAAACTATCATTGCTACATTAGTTTCTCAAAATAAGAAAATTACAAATATGTGTCTAAAATTTCCAGAATTGTTTCATCGAAATCTCTCGCTTACTGTCATTTTGATTTATACATATATTAACATTGTCACTTAAGTCACATTTTTTTTTAACTTTATGAACTAAAATGACATTGTTATACACTTTTAGGAATTAAAATAGTGGTTTATTCATTTTTTTTTCTTTAGAAACTATAAGAAAGAAGAAGAATAATACTTCAACAATAAAATTGACAATTTAATATTTTAAATAAATAATAAATAAGGTAATAAAGATATACATAAAATAAATACAAACATTATTGGTGAAAAATATCATCATTATTTATAGGTATGAAAATGAATGCTGTACCATAAGTTAGATGAGAACAATACAATTCTATCGATGTCCACATATCATGGTTATTAAAAAGTAATTGAAAGTCTTGCGGTTTCCATTTAATATTTTTTCCAACAGGTTCCTCAAAAGCAATTATATGTTGTTTGAGATCTTATCTTTGGACTTAAATATATTTTTAAAAAAGGTTCAAGTTTGATGGAATCAAATATAGACAAATTTCAATGAATTCAATCCTATTTAATGCTATTATTTCAAAAGTATCATTCAAATTAAAATTTGAGCTCCATCTCAAACAATATGATTAGGAGTAGTTTTTAAAAAACGTATTTCTTTTTTATATGAAATCAAAAAAATTAAATAAATTTAACTAATATTCTTAATCAGTGTAAAATTATATATTTTTGCTTATGTTTTAGTCAAGAGGTAATACATTTAAGTATTAAATGGAAACACTTTTTGTACTGGAATTAATGCAAAAAATTTATATTAACTTACACATATTACTCAACCATTTGAACTATACTCAACCCCTTGGTATGCAAACACTTTGTCAAACAAAGATTCAAAATTTAATTCTTCACTTTACTATTTAATATTTTTTTATTGTTATCATGATATTTTTTTAAATATTTATTAATTTTACAGATGATTAATCTCCATCAAGAATTTTGACTGACCACTCTCACTAAAAAATTTCATATCCTAGCTATGTCTTTTCACAAAGTTGAAATCTCAGAGACACTACTAAAAGAATACATGTCATGTTTTACATGAATCAATGACATATTACTTATTATTTAATGGTTTAAAATATTTTAAGCTATATTTTATTTTATTATTTAATATATAGAAAATTCATTTTTTATGGCTAAAAAATATCATTACATAAAATCTATATTCAATGCCCATGAGTTTGACTAATTATGTATTTAATTTTCTTAACTTAAAAATGGTAAAAGAAAAAAATTAAAATATTTATTTTCTTTTTTCTTTCATATTCTCATCTTCTAAATAAAGCAATATCATGTTTAAGTATATTTTTTAAAAGATAAAATGAATACTAACAAATACTTCTAAGATATTATCAAACAATTTATTAAATAAATAGATCATCCATATGTGTTTCTTGGAACAATTATTAACATAAAGATAATCAAGTAAATAGAATTACAAATGCGTTGCCCTAAGTATAAATGGAGATAGTAATCAGATCTGAAATAAATGGGTATTTATAAAAACTAGGATAAAATATATTTTTTTCCTCAAAATATTTCAAAATGTTAGGTTTAACCCTTATAAAAATTTAATCCATTTTAAGTTTTTATATTTATCCAAAAATACGAGTTTCTACTTTCCCATAGAGGACTAAAACAGCATCATTTTAATAAACGAAAAAACGAAAAATGAATTAAAACATATTTTATTCTAGAAATTATTTATAGCAAATTGTGTTTTATTTATCAAATAAGTATGATTTCAAGTATATATAGTTATTTGTAAAATTTCAGGATGTGGATCTATAACATTAAATAAAGGCTATACAAAGTTATATTTACATATTTATATGAGACCTTTGTACCCTTCATTTGTTGCGGTAATTAATTGTACACTTTATCCCTTTAGTATATCGTTTAGTGTATAAAATATTTTTCATTCTTGAAAATTACATTTTCTAAAAAATCATGTTTTTGAGAATGTTATAAATATGTTTGATATATCTAAAGTATTCTAAAAACTGAGAGACATAATTCAACTTTTACATTATAAAAAAAAAATCTTTATGAGAATGTAACATTTTATAGGAAAATGTAGTTAAAAAATTATTCCCAAAATAACCTTTATGGGAGTGATTGTTAAAATTGTCATATCAAACATAAAAATCTAACATTGTCAACTTAAGATTCTTGGAAAACTTAAAAACTTTCTCCCTATTAAATTTCTCTCTGAAAACATCTCCTTGATTCTCCAACATAACTTTTTACATTTTTTTCTTCATAGTAATTGCATGTATATCAATATTTCTTTCTCAACCTAAAATTTAGCACCATTAAAAGTGAATACATTTCATGAAAGTTTTCATTAAATAGAACCGCCTTTAAGGTGAATAAAATCAAAAGAAAGATTTTGAATTGTAATTAAACTTACGGATGTTTATAGATCTGAATCTACTCGTGATCCAACTCAATCCAATTATATTGAGTTGTGTTTTTAAAGTGTTTTAGTCAATTTTAACTTCATCCAATTAAGATCCGATAATAAATGGGTTAGATAATGGTTTTTATTTTTTTTTTAATCCGATTCAATTCATACCATACAATTATATTAATTATTAAAGGCAAAACACATTAATTTTTAGCTCATAGTTTATTAAATTATTAAATTAAATAACTTATGATTTTTTTCTTTTTTAAGTTATTTTTATCTTTGTCTTGATTTTGTTTATGCTTTCTTATACTAATATAATACTTTATTTTTATCTAAAATAAAATATTATATTAGCATTGAAATCATTAATTCTATTAGTATAATATTGTCACAATTTGATTCTTTTTTAGTATATTTAGTCACTATATACTTACAAAACTTTAAGTAAAAATAAATTATTTTTTTTACAAAATAAAAAATATTTAGACCTGATTAGCTCAACCTATTTATGATTGGGCTAGTTTGGGTCAAGTTTGTAAAAAAAAAATCGTACAAACTTGACCCAACCCATACAATTTTGATTAGAGTTGAATGATGAATTTAGTCAAACTCAACCTGTTCATAATGACACTAGCTATAAGTTTTTTGAAATCGAGAAGGAAACAACAAATCACATCTTTCTTTTAATACTAAGTGTTAACCCAAGTTTTGTGAAAGTGTAAAAAATGGTTCAATTTATTATAAAGTTGTGGAGTTAATCAAAGTCATAATATGGTCCAAAATATTATCGTCTGTATGGAAAGTACATAATCAAATGATACTTAAAACTAAGATTGTCATTTATTCTAAAGTTGTGGAGTTAATCAAAGTCATAATATGGTCATGGTTCAAAGTTGAAGTTCTAAATCTTAATTATCCATTTTCTGGTAAGCATATTAATCCTAGGGATTGTCTAAACTCCCAATTACCAGTAGTTGTTTAGGGCTTAAAAGATTGTTAACTATGTGTGTAGTAAAATTGTTAAGCACGTGGAAGTTTTGTATTATATAACATGGGATTAATGTTAACTTTTCTAGGTGTATCTCCTTAAGTGATTAGTTGGCACTGTATTTTCTTTAGGAGTATTTCTAGTAAGCATCATATTATTAATAAAAAAAATCAATTTAAGCAAATGCATATATACTAATAAACTTTTTCTTTGAATGAATAATAGTAATAAACTTTTTAAATTAATTGGAACACAAATTCTTAGAGTACAACATGGATTTTCCTCTGAATCATGTGTCCTAATATATGCTAAAGTCTTTCTATATGCATAACACTCATTGTTCTATTTGTAAACTATAATTAATGGAGTTTCAATACATAAGAAAACTAATTTTCTTCATTTAATTAGTATTAATGCGAAACTCCTTTTTCTTATGTTAATCATACTTTAATCTTCTTGTTTTTCATAATGCATTTTTGGGTACATCTCAAACTATTTGATCTTGCGTGTTGAGACCATGACCACTTTCTATAGCTTACACATATTTATTTGATTTAATATGAAAACATGGGTATGCTTGTGTTGCTAATGCCACTCCTAACATATGCTTAACAAATAGAGGTTTTACTGCATCGTAACACTCCAGATGAGATAGTCAATGATCTCACACATTTGGCATCAACAACTTTAAAACTTTGCTCAGGATTATAATTTGGCTTTGGTACTTGTCCACCTTGTGTTTCCATGAAAGATGCACCATTTTCAAAAACATCCCCCACCGAATGGAATTCCCACGAGTCTCCAATACCATTACTTTTTCTCCATGTTACCTGCACATGTTATTTAATTAGCATATTTCATTCACCCATTCTAATTAAGTAACAAATATATTAACATTTAAACCCACTAATATTTATTTTGTGAAATACTTAATATATTATTCTTGTCAATATTCAATTTCACTTATTTATATTAAATAAAATATAAAAAAATGATAAACACTTAATTAATTAGCTAGTTTAATTGCTTGAACAAATTACCTCTTTACGCCCTGACGTTGGTGCTATAAAGAGGTTTGATTCGCTTTTGAGGCTAGGTTCCATGCTACCACCTATGGCATATTGTACCCATCCCATATAAAGATTGTTTGCAACATGTGCATACCCATGGCGAATTCTGCAATGTTTGTAATAAATAAGGCATCAAAAACCTTTGAAACTTGTATTTTTTAATTACTTAATTGAGCAATTTAGGTTTAGTTGAGAAATTAATTACCTTGGCATGCGTTGGTGGCAATTAGGTCCAAAATAGTTATATACGACAGTGACCATCATATCCTTGTCTCTCATATACCCATCATCATGTCCGAGAAGCATAACCTTATTTTGCTCTCTAAACCAATTGTTTGAGATAGTCACATTAGTGGAACCACGTGTGACATCAAGGAGACCATCTTGACAATCGTAAAGTGTGTTGTGATCAATCCAAATCTTTGAAGCTGTAACCAATCTTATTGCATCTCCATCAACTTGACCTAAAGGTATCACTTCTCCATTAGGTCCCATTACCATTCCAGGAGCTTGAGGTCGACAGTGATGAATTCTAAGGCCATGGATGATTATGTTGGTTGCCTAATAAGAAATAAGAATGTAGTTGTGAGTTACAAAGTGGTATACATGCATGAAAAACAAAAACATAGAAAACAAGCTAAAATGTTTATGGTGAAAGTTTAAGTTAATGTTTGGTAACTTTTTTTTTTTCAAAATAAGTCTTTTTAGAAAACAATATAATTTCAATTAGCTTTAACTTATTTTTTTTAAAAAAATCATAGAAATAAGTCTTGTGGAATGTATACATTAATTGAAGCTACATATTACCTTAAAGATCATCAAACATGCATTATCAACAATGTGAACATTAACACCTCGACCATCAATAGTAGTGAAGCTACTAATGAGAAGGGGTTTCTCGAGCCTGATGTGCATGTCTCTTTGGAATGTGATCCAAACTTTGCCTTGAATCCTAGAAGCTCCATATCTCAAGGTGCCATTTTTAGGGTTTATTGGGTCGTCACTAGGATCAATAACTTTGTAATGAATGAGGTCATTACCAATATTATTTGTCATCTTCCCTACATAGCCCACTGAACATTTGGCAAGTTGTGAACGGTGTTTCCTCCATTCTGGATTCAATCTCCAACATTGATCGATCTCATTCATTTCCAAGCCTTCTAACTTGGATTGTTTGCTGGCAGAACTAACTTTTGGATTGAACATGGTGACACTCACAACAGCTAAAACAAAGCACCAAAGGATATAATTGATTACTTGATAAGTCATGGTTCACTATGTTTTTTCTTGAATTAATTTCAATTTGCTAGATAAATAATTAAATTATTAAAAAGAGGGGATGACGAGGAAGGTAGGAAGTTTGCTTGATTTTAAAGGAGGAGTAGTGGCATATATAGGTTATTATAGAAGTTGAAATGGTTAGTAATTGTGTCAAACTTGGAAGTTTGTTGAAGTTGTTGCACCAAACTATGGCCCTTATGACGAGAGAAAAATTAAGAATAGAAAGAAAGAGGTTAAGGTAATTTTGAATCCTTGCCTTAATTTGGTAATGTAAGTGTAACAATTAGCTAAATTTGTGCAATAATTAAGTAAAGGGAAACAGGAAAAAAACCAATGTTTTTCGGGAATTAAACAATTGCGTATAACTTCCATATTGATCTAATTGTTGTATTTTGTAAGGATGAAAAATTCATCAATTGTTATACAACAAAAAATATTTAATTTTCATGCATTATATGAGGTATTTTTAAATTTAAATATTATTAAAAATTATAAATGAATAAAAATACTGAAAAGTATAAGAGAAAAATACATATTAATTAATTTGACAATATAATAAATAATTAATATTTCAAATCAAAATTAATATTCTAAAATTCATTAATGCTAAAATTTGATGGAAAAATTAAATATTAACCTAAAATAAATATTATAATTAGTAATTTGATAATTTTAAAACATAAAAATAGGATATTAGGTAATAATACGTAAAGTAATGTGTGATAAAAGAAAAATTACAATAAAAGAATTCTTCATATTCAAGAATGAAGACTCATATTTACAATATAAAACATAATAAAAAAAATGATGGGTAGTGTCGTAGAAAATTAGTAACTTGGAGAATAAAAAATAAAAGACAAGCTTGGGAAATCAAAACTATAATTGTTTTATAACTTGGAGAATCAAAACTATCTTAAAAAACAATAGGTCGTGTCGTAAAAAAAAAAATAATGGGCCGTATCATACTTCTTCTAACCCAAAATATATATGTATGGACTCATCAAAATTTCGGGGTTTTTTTTCTTTTTTTCTGGATGGTCTGGCCCAAGCCACCCCAGAACCGGCCGAAATTTTGGGGATAGAACAATGTCATTCTCGAAACTATTTGTAGGCAAATGTTAGGTAGTAGAAAAGCACTTCATTTATATCATTCTGAATTTGACATTTTTTTCTCTTCTTTTTTTCTTTAATCATCCAATTCATCTTATATTTATTATTCTAAATTTAACTTTTCTTTAGCAAATATTAATATGCTAAAATGTTAATTTTATTAGTAAAAAAGATTCAACCTATCATTTTTTTTCTTTTAACTATCCAATATACCTTACATTTTTTTATTATAAAATTTGACTTATAAGAGCATCTCTAATGATATTCATAAGCAACTTAATTTATTGCACATCAATCTTAAACAACTCAATTATATTTTTTTTAATAAATATTTCTATTAACAAATTACTTAACTCATAAATATTCTATTTTTTTTGGGCAAGAAGGGGTGGCTAGCTAGTTAAAATGCATAGAAGATTATGGTTGATGTTAATTATATATGGTTGTCTTTCTTTCGCTATCAAATCTAAAGTTTCATCCTTTCTCGATTCGCTGCATCCAAGTAAAATCACTATCATGAGATGAATAGATATGGTGGAGGTGGAGCTTGTCTTAGCCAGAGCTCGCACTCACAAGATAAGCAGCAGTGCCCATTAGTTATTTAGTTACACGTCCGCATTGTATCAAATTGCAAGCGGCGACCGACCGACGCTGTATAAATGTGAAATGACGTCTAGCTCTCTTCCTCCTCTGTACTCATCCTGAATCATTCAGTCTACCAGGTTGCCACATAAAAATAAAATAAAATAAATACAACCACATTACCACTGTAACTATTCCCATCGGAGAAATCATTACATGTTACATAAATTTATACGAACCACTACCACGATCAACACAGCAGTGGAAGATTAGTGTAAATACATGAAGATTTACATTGTGTTTGTTTCTGCAGGGAGAAATATCGGGTTTGTGTTTGTTTTAATAAGTATAAGAGAGTTAATTTCAAAAATAGTGAGATTCATTTGTATAATTTATTTTTTAATTCTCTCATCATCTCTTTTATAATTCTTTTCGATCAAATAATTTTATTTTTCACATATTTTTGCTATTCCTTTTTATTTTTATCTACTTTATATTTCTTCTTTCAGGCAAACGCAACCTTAGGTTGAATTCTCGTTATTATCATTATAAAAAATTAAGAGTTTACATGTCCATTTGTATATTTCTTTTAAGATATTTTTTCTTTCAGTTTCATCTTCTCTTTTATGTCCATATTAAACACTCTTTTTATTAGACATGACAATAAAATTTGTACTCATTAGTATCTATCTAAACTCGTTTTAATTTTGATGAAAAATATTCAACTTGACCAAGTACGAATATATGTTTAGGGATTATCTGAATTTTTTAATCAGGGGTCAGGAACGAGGATGTTATTATCAGTTTCATACTCATTCCTCCTACTCGTCTCGATAATGAAATTATTAAATTTTTATTAATTACTTATTAATTTTTTTTATAATTTTTACATAATTTAAGATTTTTTTCTTGATGACTTTTTAGAAAAATGCGCTGTAAATACAAGTAGTTAAAAATAAATGTGTAACAATAATTTTTTTTAAATTAGATTTTTAATATAATATTTTTTATAATTTTCTTTTTACAAATCTAATCTGAGTATGACCCGATACTAGTACGGGTGTCTAATTTTTACTACCAACAAATCTTCTTTATTTCCATGCCTCTTTTGATTGTCTTGATCACCTATCATATTAGTGAACAAAATATTAAAATAAAGGATCTCACTTTTAATTTGACTTTTTTTTATGATAATAGTCATCATTCTTATTTTTTTACTACTCAATTTTCTCGTATAACTTCTTAAGAAATAACCTTATCAATTATTCTTCTCAAGATATCAAAAGGACAATCAAGTAACTTAAATTCAAAAAAGCATATCAAAAGTTATCTAAACTTATTACATAAAAAAGTACAGAAATTCATGGAAAATTAGATAACCAACCTTATTAAATAAACTACAATCCGCATGTATCTTAAGTCTGAAATGTTGAGTACATTTAAGTGTGAAATGTTGGGCTCATGTACTTTTACGTTAACTTAAAAAGATGATTAATGCCACTTAATTTTTTTAGTTATATTTAAAAAATAATTTTTTTCTTAAAGTACCAATTTAATATAAGAATAAAATGAGTCATTCAAATTAGAATCACATTTATTGAAGGGTATTTTTGGGATGAGATTTTTTTCTTCATGTTTGACATCAATTACTTAATTTATAAGAAATAATATTCTTTTTGTATTTCTTTTAAAAATTAAAATATTTTTTTAAAAAGTAAACAAAACATATAATGTGTATTTTTATTAAAAAAAACTGTTTGCAAACTTAAATGGTCCTAAATTAGCTCATAATTGTTTTTTTTAATATGATTTTTAATAAGAGAGTTTTAGAAAAAAAAAGTATTTCATTAAATTTAAATGTTATGCTTAAATTTAGTAAGAAAAAAAATATGCGTACACGTAAAAATTACAAGGAGTGTTTATAGAAGAGTATCTAATAAAGTCCTTTGTCAGCGGGAAAAATTAATAATTTTATGGTAATAATATAATATGTAAGGCGGTATCACAAATATTTAAGAAGTTTTATTTAGGCCTTATATTTAGAATAAAAGACAGAACTTGAAAAAAAATGCTTATAAATAATTTTCAATTAATACTATATACTATATATATTTTCACCAAAAAAATATACTATATATATATAACATTTTATTTATAATTTTATTAAAGAAAAAGAAAGTAATTAAAAATAACTCATATTTCACATCTATCAGAGCATTTTAAAAACGCTTCCTTTGTGTATATCTATGTGCTTCGGATAAACATGGAATAAGGCTAGCTCGCTCCGGTGGATAGCACTGCTGCACTGCGCATATGGTTATGGTAGGTAGCATTATTTAATTATTTATTTATATTTTTGTACAAAAATATTGTTTTAATTAATTTATTTCATTTTTATATTTTTTGTTCAAAAAATATTACTCTTCCATTCCATTTCAAAACAATAATCGTCTTAGATTATTTTACATAAATAAAAAACAAATAAATAAATAAAAGAAAGTCATATTTTTTTATAAAATTTATTTTTATATTATTAATAATTTATTTATAAATTTTATTATCTATGATTAATATTATAAGAAATAAACGTAAAAAAAATGTCACGTTGAAAAACTAAAATAATAATATCTTAAGATAATTTTTTTCTTATTGCAATAATAATAAGATGAAAGAAATATTTATTAGGAATAAATTTTCCTAAAACTCATATATAATTATAACTTTTTTATCAACAAATATTGATTATTAATTTCTTAATTTTTATTAACAGCAAGGATGAAATCCACAATCTTATATAAAAGGGCAACAAAATTCGACAGATTTTTCACTCTTTATCTATGCCTTGTTAAGTAATTTCGAAAGGCTTCTGTTCCTTCCTATATATAAAACCAGCCTCTTGTATCTATTTGCGGAAAACACCCTAGTTTTTCTCAGTTGAACCTCGATCGCACACCAGAGAGAAAAGAAAGAATAATGCCACCTTCTTACTGCGTGAAGGAGAGAAAACCATGTGTGAGATGGGTCGAGAAATATTTCAAAGATTGCCTTTGCAATTTGAAAGATGAAATCTCGTTCAGCTTCGGCCTCACAAGTCTAGTGTTCTGGGGTGTGGCTGAAATTCCTCAAATAATCACCATTTTTCGTACCAAGAAAAGCCATGGAGTTTCCCTTGTCTTTCTCCTCACTTGGGTTGCTGGGTTCGTCAATCTTTTTTCATTTTTTTTATTTCTTTATTTCTTTCCATTCACCTCTAATTTCATAGTCAATGCAATAGTGTAACAAACTTTTCCACTTTCTATTTTTTTAACGAAATCTTTCGGATCATGTCCACTAAAAGAGGCAGCACTAATTGACTTAATTAATTACTTATGATTTGTTAAAAAAAATATATTTATGATTTGATGCAGGGATATATGCAATTTGACGGGTTGCATTCTTGAACCAGCTACTGTGAGTAATTCTGAACCATATGAACTGTAATAATTTGTTTGGGCATGGTGGTGGTCCCGTCCGCATATGACATGCAACTGGGTGGTCTTAGTCTCTTTGTTATCATCATATATATTCTGTTTCATTTTCACCAACTAGATTTTTTTTATTCTTTTAATTGTTTAACCCCCTTATTTAATTTCATGCGATTGTTTTTGTCTTTTTTTCTTTTTGGAACGGTCGATCGACATGCAGTTGCCAACACAGTACTACACAGCTCTGGTAATTAAATTTTTTGTTGTATCTTTTTTTTTGTTCGTAAGATATTAATCGCTTGTTGTCATTAGTTGATCCTAGAATCCTTATATTGAAAGCACATGATACAAATCCTAATTATTCATTTCTCTTTTTTATATACTATATATTGACACTATTTTAAATTAATGTGAAACTTGAGGGCTTGAATTTTATTTTTTTTTCTAATTCACCCCTCACGTCCAACACTTTTTGGGTTAGGTACGTGTGATCATTTTGAATAAATATAAGATAGATTCTGATAAAAAAAAATCTGACGTAACACATAATACTATTTTTAAAAGATCCTACTAACGATTGCGAATCATTTAATCTTCTCCTTAATCAGTGTATTAAGGTTATTGATTAAGGAATCAACAAATAATTTTTTTATTGAAGATTATATTAGAAATCATATACTTTCCAATTAAGAAAAATTTATATTCTACAAACGGGAAATGTGCTGATTAGGTTCCAAGTTCTATAGGATTCTGATTTCAATTTAGTATTGGACACGTGTCATCTGTTCAGTCACAAGCAAAGATTGCTGGCTTGACTTGGTTGGTAGTGTGGTCTGGCGCAGCCTAGAAATACTGCCAAATCGGCCTTTAACATTCATTTATTTTTAGAAAAGGAAATGTCTCATTTGCCCTTTTTTTAGATGATTTCACATTTTACAAGATGTATACAGAACTTTATACTAAAAAAACTTAAAATGAAATTTAAAATAATTGTGAGAGAACATAGAATAAAAAATATGAAGATAATATTTGAACATCTCAAATGCTAACAATCTCAAATGCTAACAAGTAATAAACACCTGGAGAGGAAAAAATAGTATTATAAGTGATATAATGTGAGATAAAGAAAAGAAAAAAATTGGTTTATTCTTGTAGAGAATAAGAGCGAGCATATAGACTACAGAGAGAGAAGTGCGGGGAGCCAAGAGAGAAAGAAGATTTTTTTTTTCTTCCTAAAAACTTTTTAGATAACTTTTTTTTTTGTTGAAAAGTTGCTTTTAATATAAAATTAATTCACTTGTTGTTTTTTTAAAAATAGAAAATATTTTTGGTTTAATTTCTTCTAAAGAGCTAGAACATAAATTCAAAAATAAAAAAAGGTAACCTAAGCACTAGTAGAAGTCATATATTAAAAATTATTTGAAGAGTCGGGGTTCGTTCGTTATCTGCATTGCCAAATAGTAAGGAATCTATAGTTACTAAGTGTATAAGAACTCAAATGTGTGCCCCTTCCTCTTGATAGGGATAGCTTATATGCTGCTAATAATATATTTATAACATGACAATAAAAAATATAGTGAATAAAATGACTATAAAATAATAGTATTAAATTTATATCATAAGTGTTTAGTGTTTTTCTTACGATGAGGGTTTGAACTTAAAATTACATGCAAATTATCAAGACCTCTACCACTAAGATAAGTGTAGATTTTATTAGTTTAATGAACTCTTGTTGTAAAATACTTGCAAAACAAGAAAGTACACTTTGTTTTTTTTTAAAAAATAAATTAAATTTACGTAATTATTATTGGATTAAAAATCACTTCAATAATTCTAACATATATTTTAAGTGACTAAAATCAAGTAGGATTAGAGTTCCCCCATACTCAACTCTGCTGTAGCTAGCCTGTAGTTGTATTTCATTATTATTATTTATTAATCTTTTTGAGCCACAAAAAATTGCAACCTTGATCTTATTAATGATCAGTGTCAATGTTGTAATTCACAGCTTTACACAATCACTACGATCGTATTACTACTGCTAATCGTATACTATGACTACATCAGCAGATGGTACAAACATCGTCAGAAGGTCAACCTCAAAAGGGTACATTTCCAATTTCTTAGATTCCTTCTGATTAATCAAATATTCAAATGTGAAATTCACACACTTGTTCTTTGGGTCAAATTAATTAAATGTCAATTTTTTCTTCAAACTAAAGAACACATCATCATACCATACTTTATTATGTTACAGGATCATGAAGAGGAGAAAAAGCCATTGAAGCCACCGAAACCAACTAGCAAATCTGGAATTCCAATACCAAATGGCACACCCAAGGCAGCACCTAGACAGGAGCACTATTATATGTACGTATATAATTTCTTCCCATTATGTTAGTATACATTCAAAACTCTTAGAATGAATAATGTGAGAGGTTTAACTTAATTCCAAAAATTAATTCATAAGGTGAGAGTTATCCTCACTAGGTGACCCTTTGGATAGATTTAAAATAAATGTGAATTAAAGCTTAACTCAAACCCTTGAGTTAGCTCATAGAATGAAGGTTGTCCTCACCTTATAAATTTTATGTTAAGACTAATTCTAATAAATATGAAACTTGGTATTTTCCAATAAAAACAATGATGAAAATAAGGATCAAACTTATGATTTCGTACATCTATCCTAAAGCTATTTTTTTTTTCTTAGTAATAAAATCTAAGGACGCAAATGTAATGAACTAAAGAAATGTAATGAACTGAAGTGTATTTTTTTTAGTTGAATTGAATTAAATTAAATTAATTGTGCAGGTCAGCAAGATCATTGGCTGGGAGTGGCACTCCACCCTGGGGAACCTACATGGGAGCTGCTAAAAGTGGCCCTGCAGCCATGGAATCGATCAATGACTCTTCTTCCGACAATGAAGCACCTCCTGCTTCCTCAAATAATTCTGCAACCCAAGCTATGCCAATCCCACGTTCTGTTGCTGTGAGTCTTTCAATTGTTTAACTCAAACATGATGCTAACTTGATTACTAGCATGTTTGATTCCACGTTTCTGATTTGATTTTCCGCATCTTGAATGTAATTTTAAGAAAAGGTTATTATTGTCTAAATGGCACCTCGATTACTTATAATGCCCTTTCCTTACCCAATGATGATTATTTCTATTTTAGTACAATTAGTCTTCCACATTAATTTGTGCCCTCCTCACCTTATACTAATACAAATACTGCTATGTTTATCAAATTTTTGCACCGTTTCAGGGAAGTTATGGAACATTTCTAGCAGCTGCTGTTAATTTGCCTCTCAGGGGCAATGCTTTGAGGGAAGGATACATAGGATTTGGTGGAAGAAAACTTTTGCAGGTAGGACTTGCCAGTGATAATTGTACCTTAATTAATTCACACTCATCATTTTCTTTAGTGTTGGGTTAGCTTTGCATAATTATTCTTGCTAGTTGTTAACAACTAATGCTCATCATCACAGGAGTACGAGACACATAGTACATTTGGTCAATGGCTGGGATGGCTCATGGCTGCTATCTATATAAGTGGTCGTGTTCCTCAAATATGGTTGAACGTAAGTGTCAAAATAAAGGATTTTTCTTTTTCGGGTTTGAACTATATTCATTTTAAGTTTGATTATATTTTTATATATGCTTTGTTATTACTGATAAGCTCTTGTCCTCAATTGCTAATTGATCAGATTAAAAGAGGCAGTGTGGAGGTAATACTCAATTAATCTTAAACTCATGCTTTCTGACTACGAATTATGTGTGCAAAGATTAACTAGTATCTCCACAGTTTTATGTATGCTTTCCCTTTTTGTTTTTTATCACAACAGGGGTTAAATCCTTTCATGTTCGTCTTCGCATTGGTTGCTAATGTCACTTACGTGGGAAGGTTACAATCTTTATCCCGTGTACATAAATTTGCATCCAATTATGTTTATTCTTTAAATTAAGTAAAATTAATTAATGATTATAACATTTGTGGGTGCAGTATTCTTGTAAGAACTACAGAATGGGAAAGAATCAAAGCTAATATGCCATGGTTATTGGATGCCGTAATTTGCGTGGCATTGGACTTCTTCGTATCCTATACATGCATTTCTTGATGCAGATTATTGTTTTGATCGTGTTCATCTAACTATTTAGTTATATACTATTGAAGAAAAACCAAAACTTTAACAATATATGATAGATAATATCTCAGTATATCTACTATAGATGCTTTCAAAGGAGAGAAGCACGTGATGATCACAAAGAAGCTGGAAAAGCTGCTGCATCTTGATTTTTATAGCTGTGTGCTGTAACCAATTGATGTTGGATTGAAAACTTAATGGACACCTTCACAAAATTGAGCTACTAGTGTATACTCTTCAAGAGAAGTATGCATGCTGCTAATATTTATATAGGGATTATGGGAAATTAGTACACACTCGTAGGATATGCTTGCTTAGTTGTTGAAGACATGATAGTGGCTACTTTGAAATTGTTTTGTTGATCCAATAACTGACAAAGCTTGTTGGAGGATTATGCTATGACTTCCTCTGTAGTTTATACAACATCACAACTCTCAATTCAACTATGTGCTTTGCAGATTTGTTATATCTGTTTGAGAAAATTTATAAGGTAATTAGAATTTCAATGACTAAGATTTCAATAAGATTAAAGTGACAACTTTTTGTCGAAATATTGTCTTTCGATAATAGATTATTTCTCAACAAAATTATTACGTACATGTAAGAATCGAGTGTTCGGATGAGAAGTTTTTATTTTTATAATTGAAGGTATTAGTTAAATTTATACTTGATGAATTGAACTATTACTGGATAAACGAATTGATTTGTCATTTTTAAGAGGCCTTCTAGCCTAACTAAAACACGAGAGGTCATTCTTCGTGTATAAAGTCAATTAATCACCGTTATAACGAGACAAAGAAAAATTACTTCCCAAACTAACCAACTATGATAATTCAATATTCAATACAAATAATTAATACACATAGTTAGCATATTAAATCTTATTATAGGAGTCACTTGTGCTTGTCCTAATTAACCTAAGCTATAAAGCAAACTGACTTAAGGAACATTAGTTCTCAAACTAGCATATACACTTAACTCGGATGGATATACTAGGACAAGAGTTATAACATGACCACATCTTCTCTTATATGAAACCCTACTAATCTAATGAGCACTTTCACCAAACATGTCTATAAATATGATGAGTCTTCTCAGGTATAGATAACTTCACTCATTTTCTCTACTTATACACTTTCTAACTTGAGTGTCGAAGCCTTTGCAGGTGCCGCCATCAGAGTTTCTCATCAAGTACAATTGTGAATTATTGTGTCTTCGACCATACCATTGGCCAGAATCACATCACAACAAATCAAAGAAAAAAAATTATAAAAAACTAAACTAGAAGAAGATAATTATAGGTTTAGCACCATATTAAATAATAATAAGAAAAAAGACTAGCCATTAATGAAGTTCAACACCTGTAATTACAAAGAGATCTTATACTGGTGCTCTATACTTGTAAGTATGAAAAAGGAAATTAAAACAAATTTTAGGAAACAATGTCGATTTTGGTTTCCTTTTTCTCAGGCTTGGGATTTCCCTTACTCTGGGTCATAAATGGACAGGAATCCAATCTAGTGGAAGAGAATTGATATTAGAACCTCCAAAATCATTTTTGGCCATTAATGCAAAATTACCAAAATATCCTTTGTCTCTTTTTCTCCAATATTGGCACTTACTCTTTCCCACCTATAATTTCTACAATACAATGAAATGAAATTGTGATTCTGTTGTGTTACAGAAATTACAATACAGTGGAATTGTAATTCCATTAGATTGTAAATTATACAATTAATACTTAAATTATTTCTATTTGTCAAACAATGAAAAAAATGTACAACGAAAGTAGATTCCATTATAAAGTGTAATGGACTCATACTTCTATTACACTTTCTTTGTTAACCCCACTTGTATAACAAAATTAATCGTGATTTTGTTGCATAATATTTTTTGCACCAGTGCATTGTGGGAAGAGTATTTTTGGAAATTTGGAAAGATGACAGGGACGAATAGCAATCACATGGCCCGGTTTAGTTTTATAAATTTTGAATCAGAATTAAAAAAAAATGAAGTTTCACATCAATAATCTACATAAAATTTTAACGCAACCCTGTGGATTAGTGATATGAAATTCTAACTAATTAGTTTATTTTGTGGATTAGTGATATGAAATTCCAATTCTAATGGGAGAACAGTACAAACAATATATAATTTTATGTTCAAATTTAAAGTAGAAATAAAATATGGAGAGAGAATTAATTTAAGAGATTTTTATTTGACTCATGACAACGCCGAACACACAAAAATTTAATTGTCTTGTACGAAAGTAGTGTGTTTGAAGGGTTGTTTACCAAAACACGCTGATAAAACATATTTAACGTTTCTCTAAAGTTAGATTTGACTTAAAAACTGTAAAATATATCAAAGCTAATTATTAGACGCACTTTCATTTTCTTGCAGTTTTTGTATAAACTCCCATATTTCATTGTTCTTCATAATCAAATGAAGGAAGGAGAAAGTTTCGTGTATAACATGCAATAACTAAGAAAGGAAACAGAAAAATTAGGGGACAAGAAAATCAGAAGGATCCAAAAACCAAAATCCTAAAGTCATTATCGTCAACTACTTAATAAGTTAACGCACATTAGTAATAAGCATACGTGTAGGTTTTTTTTCCCACCTTCAATAATTAGTGCATGCTTTTATCTCAACACTAGTACAAAAATATGATTGATTAAAGTGGTAGCGCTTCAGTGATTCCTTTATTTGATTATCGAAAAAAAAGAAGTGATTCCTTTATTTGTTGTCAGCAATTGATTCTCGTTTAAATTACTAAGCGAAGAGCCAAATATGTTAATTTCAATTTCAATTTTTTTTTATTCCCGTAACAAAGTTAGAACAATCATGATAAATCTGGTCAGATCTCCCAAAGTAATATTTTGCTTTGGCTAAACAATAGAGTGATAGAAATATTGTCACTTTGGTTCACTTTGACAAGAAAAATGTGTGAAAATTGTCTTTTAATAGATCCTGATCACTACTCTAGCAAACCATTCAATCAAGTTTATTGACTTGTTCCGTGATTGATAATTACTATTTTCTTTTTAATTTTGGATAAGTAATAGGAAGGAGGAGTAACATTTCTATAAAAAAAATCTATAGACCACAGGTGTACACATGCATACAAGTGATGTAATGAGTATCCACTTCGATTTCAAAAATATGACTGAAAAATGAAAAATAATGTCTGAACTATGCTATATTTCTTATGTGCTTCATCAAAACTTTCATTATATAAAGAGGGCAGCAAAAGGTAAAATGAACTATTATTTGATTTTCTCTCCTTAACATTTTGTTTGGTATGTAACAAATAGGTGAAAAAAGAAGAAAGAAGGGGAGAAGAAAGGGAAAATCACAATTATAAAGGTTGAGTGAAAAGGGAAGGATATTTTAAAAATTTTAGGTGGGTCACAATATACAAATTTCACTCTAAACTGAATGGAAATAAGAAGAAATACACACAACTCATAAGTTGTCCTCTTTCTCGTGTAGAATATATGTATCAACTTTGTTTGCGACGTTCTCTTCTCTATTTGTGACAGACTTGCATAATAATGTCACTTAATAAAAGATAAAAAAAAATGAGTAGCAAAAAATAAAAAGAAAAAAATGTCATCATTATAAAAGAATCTTGGAAGTAGGAGCATTGAATCACATGGAGATGAGTGCAAAACACACACATGCCTATGTTAAAAATTATTTGCGTTTTGTTGTGCCATATAATCAATTATGCCATAAAGTGAGTTGCTTCTTCCATTATGTACTCTGATCCCAACTACCGGTATAAACAACTTTGTTTCTTTTGTGGTGAACAATGGAAGCCAACAGAAGTTGAATGGTGAATTTGAAGGGTTTGAATTATGTCATCTAGAAAGCAAAGTCAAAGGTATGCTTTATGTACATAATTTTCACTAATTTGTGTTCGCTAAAGAAAAGCCCAAGGATAAAATTGATAAAGAATAAACTTTAACGCATAGATAAGTATATAGGTACAATTATTAGAGGGTTGATGATAAAGTGTTGAACCATTTTAGTGATGAGACACGCGCTTGGAAGTTATCGGTCTACATTATCAAATCATTTGAACAGTTTCTAGGGATTATGAATTGACTTTCTACTATGAGTATTAAATTTCATGAAGAGGTTTAAGGTTTTATTGATTTCTTGCAAAAGTCATGGAAACTTTTGAAGAGGTTTAGGGTTTTATTGATTTCTTGCCAAAGTCATGGGAAACTTTTGAAGTGAAAAAATATCACAAGTGAGTTGAATTGTGTTTTACAAACTTTAATTCTTTTTTGAAAATAAACAATCTTATATAAGTGCAAAAAGAGACAATTTAGAATGGAGAGTTATTTTGAGCTCAAAACTAAAATGCAAACAATTTTTGAAAAGAGGTTTTGATTGTTTAGAGCTTTATTTGAAAAGATATTTTTAGTTGGAAATACTTTGATGAAAAGATTTAGTTCTAAGTTTCTTTATAAAGGAGTTAACTCGACTTAAAGATTTATAAAAGCTAGTTAATAGATCATAGTTAAAAATCATTGCAAAGAGAGGAACAAAATGATGCACAATGATTTTTATACCAGTTCACCCCAACCTTAGACTATATCCAGTCTTCACCCTTCAAGATGAGATTTCACTAACGCACTCATCCACTGCTAGATCAGCAAATCACTAGATTTCAACAATCTTCTTGCAACCCCACTGTACTTCACACCTAGATATAGCTAGACCAACTACACTACTAGTTACAACCTTTGTTAGCCACTTGTTAGACTTTCAACAACAAACGAGTTTTGTGTTTTGATCGCAGATACAGATTTTTCCTCACAAGAGGGCTTCCACTCAATAAATTACATTTTCTCACTTATATCTTAGATCTATCTTAGTTTACAAGCTTTTACAAAAGTGTGTCACTCTCTATCGAAAGGGTTGAAGAAATAGTGACAGATTTCTCACACAGAGATCTTTGCTCAAGTTTTTCTCACTTGGAAGGCTTCAACTTGTCTTCGCGATGCTCCTTCTTGACCTCTTAAAGCTTCAAAAAAGACTATTGAAGTGGAGTCCACTAAACTAATAAACTTCTGGAGGAAGCAAACACAAATGACAGTTGTCATCTTTGAAGTGACAAAAATACCGTAAGAAGGGCGGTTGAATTGGAGTTTTAAATAAATTTTGATGTTTCTTTTAAAATAAAGGTTTTCAAAGATAGTTATGAATAAATGAGTTTGGAATGAAAGGTTGTTTTGAGCTTAGAATGGAAATTCAAGTTGCTCAGAATGAAAATGCAACAGTTTTTGAAAAAAGAATTCTTTTGTAATAAACTATTGTTTCAAAGATAGTTGCTTAATTAAACCTTTTGGTAAAAAAAAAATAAAATGTTTGGTTTTTTTTGTTAAGTTTGGTAAGATGAAAAATTTAATATTTGGCCAAAAATAGTTTTTAGATATGTGTAAAGCAAAGTAAAGGAAAAGGAAAGGAAAAAGTGCACAAAAGATTTTTATACTAGTTTATCCCAACCTTAGGCTACATCCAATCTCACCCATACAGATGAAATTTCATTAACACAACTAGTTCACAACTAGACCATCAAACCACTGGATTTCAACAAGTTGCTAGTTCTTCACTGGACTTTAAACTTAGCCTGTTTTAGATCAGCTACACCACTAGATTTCTCCACTACCAACCACTGCCGGTCTTTATAGAAAAATGAGTGTGTGATTCAACATCACAAATTATAGATTTTCTCCTCACTAGAAGGATTCCACTTAGAAACATAATTTCACACTTGTATCTAAAGTTATTACAAGCTTTGAAAGTACAATACAAAAGTAGGTCACTCTCACAGGGAGGGTTAAACCTAAACATAAATTTCTCACCATGTTTGTAGATTTGGAACTTTAACTTACTCTTCATAGCCTTCGAAAATGCCTCATAAAATCATCAAGAAGACCGTTGGAGTTGGCTCCACATAGCTGACAAGCTTCTGGAGTGAGTAGGGTCACTTTCTAGTTGTTAGGATGTGATAGCATAAATAACCATTCCGAGGAACCTTTCAGATGGGCATTCTGAATTATCATTAGAATATTCATTATGATGTTTGTTGAGAATGCATTCATACTTTGATGAATTCCCTTGATGAAGTTCAGATTGATATCTAATTCTGATGTAGTGCAGCTTCATCACTCTTAACACTTCTTCACAGCTTTAAAGCATTTTTAAGTTGATTACTTCAGAAAGACTTAATAATAAAATGAGTTGTTGATGTCTTAGTGCATTGTCCAGGTTTAGACTGAGTAGTTCTCTTCAGTCTTTCAAATCTGATAGTTCACATTAGTGTTTCTTAAGGACAACTTCATCATTCAACAATCTTGCATATTTTTATGTAGTTGGTTATTCCTTTCTAATGTGCCTACAATGTTTGACAACATATGGAAGTTGAATAATTTTTAAGCTTAAGTCTTATGATATTGTTCAAGTGATGCATTTTGATTCTTCCTGAATCATTCTGATGTGTAGAAACTCAAAGTCAAAGTCTTCATCATTATAATGTGCAAACTCTACATAACTTAATTTAGAATCATGATGCTCTTCATGTAGCCTCTAATGAATCTTCTATTTAAGGACTTGTTGTTCAGTATCTTGCCAAGAACCAAGTACTCAGAGGTAAGCAAACTTCATCATTTTGATGGGCTTCAAAAGATCTTCTGAGTTCTCAACTATGACAGTAGTTCTCTGAACCTTTCTGAGCATCATTCTAAGTACCTCAATGAAAGAACACACTTCTTCTTAAGGGAATAAACACTAAAATACTTAAGCAGAAATGTTAGTCATCACTTAATTCCATCATCCTTTCAATTTGCATTGTTAATGGTTTTTTATAATTAAAATCAGGGATGTGAATTCAACAATGTCATGACAAGCTAGTAGGGTCATTCTAAGTTTCCCATTTTGAGGAACCTTTCTGATGAACATTCTGAAGATACATCAAAATATTTTTTATGTTAGCTGAGAAATGATCCATCCTGAAAGTGGATCCATTTGATGAAGTTCAATTGATGTCTTTCTAAAGTAGTGCAACTTCATCAATTTTAACACATCTTAACATTGCAAAACATTCTGAAGTAGATTGCTTCATGAAAACAAAGTGAAGGTATAATTGTTGGTGTGTCAATGTTCTATCCAAGGTTAGACTATATAGTATCTTTAGTTTCCCATTCTAATGTTGTTAATCAGATATTCTCATGGACAACTTTATCTTTCAACTTGGTTGCATCTTCCATTGCAATTAGCATTCACTTTTTGATGTGTCCTTATTGTGTGTGGCAACATAGGGAAAGTGAGATGTTGTCAAATTTAGTCTTCTGAGGTTGCCTTCTATATGTGTGGCATCATATGGAAGACATGATGATGTCCTTGAGGTGCATTTTGAACTACATTATGAACTTCAGTCTTCAATGTTAAATTCTTCATCATTCTAATGTAGGCTCTAATATAGCTTCATTCTGATGTCAGATGTTCTATTTATAGCCTTTGATGTATCTTCTATGTAAGACCTTGATGTCTTGTACTTTGCCAAAAAAAAAGTACTCATAAGGAAGCATTCTTCATCATGCAAAGGGGTTTCAAGGGATCTTCTAAGTTGTTTACTCTTAGCAGATGTTCTTAGACAATCTTTCTAAGCATCATTATGAGCACCTCAAAATGCATGACCATGTTTGCTTCGTAATAAGTTTAGCACTGAAACACTTGAGAAAAATGTTAGTCTTCACTTAAAATGCATTTTTCTTTCAATTTGTATTGTTAATGGTTTGTCATAATTAAAATCGGGGATATGGATTCAACAACTTTTAGAATGTAATGTTAATTATGTCTTTAATGGTGTATTGTTAATGAACATTAAGATAAATGTCTTCAACGAGATGAAAAGAAAGCCCTAGGGGTTTCCATGTATAGTCAAACTTGGTTATTGACTCAAGGGGGAGAAACAAGAAACAAAATTTAGGCAATAGAGACCAAACCAAAAGAAATGAAGAAATAGACATGAAATTGTTGACCGTTACCGTTGTGGTAAGAAGTGCCATATTCAAAACTATTGTCGACTTTTGAAAAAGACTAAAGAAGACAAAGGAATAACAAAGAAGAAGTTGGTGAAGATAAAGCTAATGTGACATATGATGATTTACTTCTTATTGAAGAAAATGATGTTGTTAATATTGTTAATATTTTTTTAACAACTTAATATTTGTTAATAGTGTATCTAGTTGGGTGCATCATTGATAATGTTGCTTTTGTGACATGTTATATTGAGGAAGCATATATTCATTTCCTATATTCTAAGTAATTTGATGATGTGTGGCTAGCTTATTAAGGTGCATTAAAGTTTGTCGACATTGGATAAGTTAATTTTGAGTTCCCAAATTGTATTTGGACTTAAGGAATACTTGGAAACACAACAAAGATTATGATTATTGTTAAAGGTATGAAATATTCTAACATTTACCTATCAGAAGAAAAAATAATTAAATAAGTTGTTTATTGTTAGTCGTTATTTATGACTAACTTTTGTATTGAATAGTTTTATTAAATTAGCATCTTTCCCCAAATTTGTGGTTCTTTTTGTAGGATTTGTACAGATTTTCATGGTTAGTTTGATTTTGCTCAGTAGATACTTCCATTTTTGTGAATTAATGTGAATCAACTTCAGTTTCAGGCTAAGAGTAGAAAAAGGTGAAGCAGCTGGTGTCTCGCTAAGCGAGGCATATGCACTTAGCAAGTTACATCCGCTAAGCGAGGCACTCGGCCTGCTTAGCGCGTGGAGAAACCCTAGAAGAGGATCAGTCATAGATGCTCGCACCCAACGTTCCGCAAGCTCGCTTAGGTAGTCGTTTGTCCCTTCTCGCGCTCGGCACGCCCAGCTCCCTAAGCGAAAATTCACTAACTCGCGCTTAGCGAGAAAATGACACTAAGCAAGCCTTCAGAATTTGAAACGTCAATGAGTCTTTAAAACACTGAAGTTGGCGTAAAAATAGGAGATACACAGAGGGAGGAAACAAAGAAACACACAGAGAGACGAAAAACAGAGCAAAGTTCCAGCCTACAAGAGAGTTTAGGTTTTATAAGTGATTTTAGGGTTCTAGGGGTGGAGGAGACATCCTCATCACTTGTAATCTTAGTTTCTCTTCTAATTCCCATCCTTTGTGCTGAAAGTTGCTAACTTGTCATGGAAGGCTAGACCTCTTGTTGGGGATTTCTGTTGAACACTTGATGTAATATCTTCTTACTATCTATTTAAAGTTATTTTTATGTGTTCATTGCTTTTATCTGTGCTTATTTCTTGCATGCTTGTGGCTTGATCACCCATTTGTATGTAAAGTTAGGATTTTTAGTACTGGGAAGTGCTTTAAAACCTTAGAACTTGATAGAGCAGGCTAGAAAATTGTATGTCTGGGATGGAGTGCAGTGATTTAGTTTATATTATGTTATAATCTTAATGCAAGTCGTTTAAACCAAGTTTGTTGAGGGATCAAGGACAAAGTTTAAATAGAGTTAGGCCTATTCACTTGAGGGATCTTGGTTTAGGTAGTTGTTTTCAGCATAAGAACACTAAAATAACGTTAAATAGAGAAAAATACTTAGTAACATCAAGGTAGGTTCAGTAGAATGACCAAACACTTTTACTTGACTGTTTTTACCTCTCGCTTTTAGATATTTTAAATTTGTAGTTAATTAGAATTGTAGACAAAAACCCCCTTTTGATTATTTACTTGTTTTACACAAATGTTTACTTATTGAATGCACATTTTCTGAATGAAACAATTTCCCTGTGATTCGATACTCGATTCTTACCATTTTATATTACTTGTGCAACTCAGTACACTTGCTGATTAGCATTTGCGGATCATTATTTTCGAACAAGTTTTTGCTGCAAAAAACATTTATGCCATGGAACCAACTAAAGAAGTTGAGTTATGAAATCAAAGATTATGTCACATAAGCGAGAAAGGCGTGGTTAAGCTAGCTAAAAAGCATGTATTGTTTGGAATAAGAAACCAGTATTTGCATAAGCATAATAAAATTTCTTTCAAGGGTCATTCACCTATTTGGAGACCATCAATTCTTGATTTGGTTCATTCTTACCAATGCAACCCTATGTAAACAAAAACTCTAGGTAGCAATTCATATTGTAATGTACATTGATGACCATTCAAGACTTTGATATACATCTTAAAGCTAGAGTGAAGATATTGTTTAAAATGTTTTTAAGAAACTTTAGGCCTCAATTGAGCATGAAAATTGGGAAGAAATTGAAATGTATAAGCACAAAAAATGGAGGTGAATACTCAAGACCATTTGATGTTTATTTAAGAGAGTAAGAGATTAGACATCAAAAGACTCCTCACTATTACATAAAAAGCCTTCAACATCAATTATGGAGGACTTTTAATATCAATTTAGAAATGATGTTGAATCAGTAGTCATTGAAAGTAAGATACTTTATATGACGGTTCAAAACCGATGTTGAATCAGTCGTCATTGAAAGTGAGATACTTGATATGATGGTTCAAACCGATGTTGAAAGCATATTTTTACATTGGTTGTGACTGCTATCAATGCAGAAATTAAGTGCATTTTTATAATATTTATTTTGTTTCATAATGAACCCAACCTACAAATTCAAAATAGGCTCAAACACTAGTGATAAAATTGAATCACATTATTTTATTTTGCAAATACTATTTCATTTTGCAAGCTAAGTAGAAATTAATCAAATTATTCTACATTCATCTTTATATATTTAATTCAAGTCTTGAAATAAGCAATAAAATCCCAGTGTAATTCATGAAAAATCTCATAGTGTTATATCATTTATATTACATTATAGTATTTTTATTGCACTAAATATAATATATCATGTATCCTAATGTACATATTAATTTTAGTTTAGTATTTTATTTTTGAATACACATTAATGTATACTTTTTTTTACTTCTTGTTACTTTATAATAATTGTATATTATTATGTATTAATATATAAAAGATAGATCCATTCATGTATTATACATCTAAATTTGCTTATTTTAAAAAGAAAGTTATATATATTTGAAATGGACATCTGAAAGTAAAAAAAAATATAATTTATATTTTAAAGATCAAGATATCGGTCTTATTTGTCATGTTAGTTGTGTGGTTTCTGTTTTCTTTAAAACTTGTTTGTCTTCTAGATAATTCATTTTGTTTTTATCTTATGGTTATTCTTTGTCTTTTATTTCTTGTACTTTGTCTCCCTGTTTCTCTTTGTTGTTATTCTCTTGATTGTTGAGTATTTAAATTTTTCATAATATTTATATTGCCTACTAAAGAAAGAAAAATTTAGTAAATGATAAATAAAAAGAAAGTTGACAATATATAAGAGGATTTTGTAGTGGGGGAAGAATAAGATGGAAAGAGAATAAAATAAAAAATAAATGAATTTCTTTAAAATCAAACTTACCCCAAAATCTAATAAATTCCTTTGAATTTAATTGTTAATCAATTTCTTAAATAACCTTTTTGAAGTTATGAAATTTTGATAAACCTGAAATGCACATAAAATATTAGAAAAAATTAAAACACATACACAAACAATTAAAAGAAAAACACATAAATTATGACAAATTGGGAAGATGCATTATGCAAGTCTAGTTTAAGTTTGAAACATACATGTTAAAAGAGAGTGAGTGTGACACTGAATGGGTGGAAGAAGAAAGAAAGAAAGAATATGAGTGTTAAATATGTGATTAGTTTGGAGAGAAAAAGGAATAGAGAGAATATAAAGGAACAACAGTTGGAGTTACTACATGAAGCAATTGGATGTCCAATTCCTTTGTGTGGAAGTTAGAGAGAAAAAAGAATAGAGAAAAACAATGTGCAATTACAGAAAACAACGTGCAAATACTTTATTGAAATCTGGATAGAAACTGAGTGCAGTTACTCTTGGTGCCTTGGTGTAGTTCCTTCTATCAGTTGAATGGTAAATTTTAAAAATAATACCCATATACCAAGTCGGTAATATTTTGATTAATTCAGGGTAAAATCAGCTAAGCAAGATTAGAGACCAAAAATAGTTGTTCAGATGAGTATTCCCTTTATCTTTTATTGAGATGGGTATTTCCATTCATGTATTACAATTGCACCAAGGGATTGCACAATAAATGAAGGGTAAAAATATCCAAGTAAATGTGTACATAATAGAGTGTTTTGATGTACACATTTTTATGTCCATTTTATTCTTATAATTATATTCACAAATTATCTACTAACTTCTATTATCTTTCTTTTATTTAAAAAAAACATGAAAAAAATTAATTAGACATAGAATGTATGATTTTTCCTAGTAGTTCCCTAGTAGATAATAAAGGGAATACTTTTCATTTAGTGTTCACATTTTATTAGATAATTTTAATTTTAAATTATTTCTTAAAATTTTAAATTTTCTTCTAACCTATAGTAATTTTCCATTACTTTTATATTATTGGTTTTTCTTTTATTTCGTCACTTTCAAGTAGCTATTTTACTCCATTACTATATGGAATGCAATTGCAACACCAACCAACCCGCCCCTGGCCCCCTCCTCCTCCACTTGAAACGCACCACACAGGTAGATGATGGATAAGCTAATTGCATGTTTGAATTTTTCTTTTTTATTAAGGTTTAAATTCATTTTTCGTTCATGCAATTTAGTATTTTTTTATTTTTATCCCTGAAAAAAATCATTTTAATCTTTGTAAAATGCGTTTTTTTTTCTTTAAAATATTTTAGATAATATTTTTTAACTGTTCAAAGTACTTTTTTATTATTCAAAAGTATTATCTAAAGTACTTTAAGAACAAAAAATAAAACAAACATATTTTGTAAGTATTAAAAAAATTATACAAAACAAAAAAAAAACACTAAATGAAAAATATATTTAAACTTTTTTTTAAACAATTGTCGTTGCCTTGTTAATTTTACGTAATTACATGCATCACATTTGGGTAATTTTATGTACTCATTTTGTATTAATCCATACCTATAGGATATTGGTGACATTAATTTTATGTACTCATTTTTTAAACAATAGTAAAAAATATAGAAAATGTTAAAAAGATATATAAAAATATTAAATTTTATAATATTATGTACTCATTGTTAGTGGACGATAGGCATTATCAATAATATTGTATAAATTTGAAACATTTAGAAAAGAAATAATGTTTTAATATTTGATAATAACGGTAAGTTCTACTTGTTTTACTATAATTGTTTTTTTGCTAACACACTAATTTATTAATAAAAGATTAACATCTTCTAACTAGCCATCACTAGTTGTACCATTTTTTAAGAAGCAGGGTTATGCCCACCACCACATAAAGCATAAGGAATTTAATCTTGTTAAACTTGTTGGTAGGCCACTCATGCTTTGATATTCAAAGGATTGGGTTAGATCAATTTTTTTTGTTCATAGGGAGGAGTTAACATTGGTACAAGGGGGTTTCCAGTGACTCACACACACTTCTCAACATTAATTATTTATTTACTATTCTAAAAGATGTTTAGCAAAACAACATTGTATAAAAAAGGAAAGTTTTTCTATTTCAATTTTCAGATATGACTTTGTGAGATTAAAATATCATGACACCTTCCTCTTATTTCCTATTTTAAAGTCTCATGTCTACATAGTTGGTCCACATAGAAAAACATTTATCCATAATGAAACAATGCATACAAAGTTTGCTAAAAGTGTAAACTGCAACTTAGTGGATTTCCCCCCTTAAATTCCATTACAATTGCATACGAGATTTAAAGCTTCTAAGAGTCCAACTTGATGTAAAATTTCCAAAATTTAGTAATAAAAAAAAGCCTTTTCTCATAATGAAGCTATTCTAGTAATATCATACCGGTGGCGATAACTCTGTCATATATGATCATGACTTGGAAAGGCAATAATTCAGATTTTATTCTCCTATGTTTTAGCAAGATTGATGTATTTGAAGGTTTACGTCTTTATGATGCAGTAATTAGGATTGGAAGCAAAAGTATTTTAACTGAAAACTGCCCGAGTATACAATTTTTTTGCAATCATTTTGTACTTTGTCAAGAAATTGATCCAGAAAAATGAGAAGGGTGGGAAGGAAGACGATGAGAACACTGGGCTTAGTTTGCTTCTTAGCCGGTACTTCATTCTCAATTTTCTGTAATTTAGGGAATATTAGCACTTAGCAGGCATGAGGCTTATGGTACATTGAGTGTCATATTGGATCATTTAATGTGAATCCAAATATGCTATACTAACTTATATGTGATGATACTGTTTCTATGAAATAATTCTTTTCGGAGAATTTCACTTTTTTATTAACTAAACTAAAAATAAAAACAAACATTCTGCAGCAGGTGATGTGATCCCAACCCCAACTTCCTGTGAGAACTGTCAGGTTACTCCACCACCTTCTGGTTATCCTTTTTATGAAGCTCCACCACCACCATCACAACCACCTCCTCCATCTTCTGGCTACTCTATATATGGTGCTCCACCGCCACCATCACCACACAAGTGAGGCCAATCTAAGTGTATATATAGATGGTAATAAAATTATTGAATGTAGCTATTAGATCATAACTACATTTTTGTATATATACCTTGTATGTGTGAAATGACAAATTGTTATTTAATTATAAGTTTTTTTTCTATTGTACTACTAGCTACTAAAACATATATACAAGCAAGGTAGCTTCTTGTACTTATTCATTAACTATTTTAATAGCTGAAATTTGACCAAGTCTCATATGAGACATTACCTAGGTAGAATGCCACAAAAATTTCGCGAAAATAATTATAAAAAAAAACATTCTACATCGTTTGCACCTCCAAAACCGATGTAGAATGTCCACAATTCTAAGATGGGTCTGACATTATGCCCGTCTTCGTACCCATGCCTTTCTAAGCCGGTCATTGAACCGATGATGTAGGGCCTCGGGTTTTCAACGACACTGGCTACAACCACACGTCGTAACCGATGTAGAAAGACCCTCAAAATCAATGTAGAAAACCTATTTTCTAGTAGTGAACATGCAAATACTCTATAGAAATCTGGATAAAAGCTAGGTGTAGTTACTCTTGGTGCCTTGGTGGCTTTGTGTGGTTCCATCTATCAGTTGAATGGTAAATTTTAAAAATAATACACAAATACCAGCCGGTAATATTTTGATTAATTCAGGGTAAAATCAGCTAAGCAAGATTAGAGGCCAAAAATATTAGTTGAGATGGGTATTCTCTTTATCTTTTGTTGAGATGGATATTTCCATTCATGTATTACAATTGCACCAAGGGATTGCACAATATTGCACAATAAATGAAGGGTAAAAATATCCAAGTAAATGTGTACGGAATAGAGTGTTTTGATGTACACATTTTTATGTCATTTTATTCTTATAATTATATTCACAAATTATCTACTAACTTCTATTATCTTTCTTTTATTTAAAAAAACATGAAAAAAATTAATTAGACATAGAGTGTATGATTTTTCCTAGTAGTTCCCTAGTAGATAATAAAGGGAATACGTTCACATTTCATTACATAATTTTAATTTTAAATTATTTCTTAAACTTTTAAATTTTCTTCTAACCTATAGTAATTTTCCATTACTTTTATATTGTTGATTTTTCTTTTATTCCGTCACTTTCAAGTAGCTATTTTACTCCATTACTATATGGAATGCAATTGCAACACCAACCCGTCCCTGACCCCCTCCTCCTCCACTTGAAACGCAGAATTTCCCCAGCTCCACCTCCAACTCCAACTTCCATCATCAAAGAGACTCGTCCCACATGGGTAGATGATGCATAAGCCAATTGCATGTTTGAATTTTTTTTTTAAGGTTTAAATACATTTTTTGTTCATGCAATTTAGTATTTTTTTTATTTTTATCCCTGAAAAAAATAATTTTAATCCTTATAAAATGTGTTTTTTTTTTCTTTAAAATATTTTAGATAGTATTTTTTAACTGTTCAAAGTACTTTTTTATTATTCAAAAGTATTATCTAAAGTACTTTAAGAACAAAAAATAAAACAAACATATTTTGTAAGTATTAAAAAAATTACAGAAAACGAAAAAAAACACTAAATAAAAAATATAGTTAAACTTTTTTTTAACCAATTGGCATTGCCTTGTTAATTTTACTAATTACATCATCACATTTGGGTAATTTTATGTACTCATTTTTTAAACAATAGTAAAAAATATAGAAAATGTTAAAAAGATATATAAAAATATTAAATATAATAAATATATTAAATAAGTTTTTTTAAAAAAATATAGAATAAAACCATAAAAAATATTAAATAAAACAAAAAAAATAAAACATATATTAATTCTTTAAATAATTGAAATAAAAAATTATTTTCAATTTATATATCAAAAAATTAATTTACTTTACGACTTTAAAGTCGTAAAAAAAATATTATAACTTTAAAACAAAAAAAAAACTATTAAGACTTTGGTTGTACTAAAAAAATGAAAATCGCATGAAATTTAATGACTTTAATATTGAAAAAAAAAAGTAATAAAAAGTTATAATTCCTATTATGACTTATCTTTAAATTGATATTAATTTAGAATATTAATTAATGAGATTAGGAGTAACTCTTTTAAAATTAATTTAATCCGTGTTTTAAGCAAAGTATAATATTTTATTTTACTTGAATTCTTATGTTTTTTTTCTTCCCTTGAATTTGAATTCTTATGCCATGATTGGGGATGCAGTTAAATGGGTCAAGGAGACAAAACAAATAATAATTTGAATTTTTAAAATATACTAATTTCAGTAGTTTGTTAATTAATGGTTCCTTTCTTTAAATTTTAAAAATTAAACAATTTGCTAATTTAAACTGAAAATTCTTATGAATTTTAAATTTATATTTTTTAATTGAAATTACTACCTTTTTAATTTTAACCATCACCTAATTTTTTTATTAAAAACTGTTCATTTATTTGAATTTTAAAATATACCAAATCTGTTAATTAAGATGGCTTATTTTTTAAAATTTAAAAACATAACAATTTGTTAATTAAAACCATCCATTTTTTGTGCATATGACTTTTTTATCTGTACATAAAAAATGTCAATTTGTTAATTAAAACTACTTTCATAAAGAAAAAAAGCAACGGAAACTACTCATTTTTAAGAATTTTAACAATCTACCAAATTATTAAATAAAAATGTCAATTTTTTTAATTTTAGAAATCTACTATTTATTAGCAAAAATTAATTATTTTAAAAATTTAATATCCTACCAGTTTTTTAATTAAACTCCCAAGGCTTTTTAATATTGTTTTATTTCTTCTTTTTTTACTATATTTTTATTTTTAAACTTTGGTATCTATCTAGATTTCATAGTTTTGTATCTCTTAAACTCTCATGTCTTCTTACATTAAAAATTACAAGTTTTTGATACATCAAATTTAACACAATAAAAAGATGATAACACAATACAAATATAATTTGTCAATAAAAGAAGATGTATGACTATAATTTATCTTATTGTTTTAGATAAATAATATTTTTTTTCTTTTGATAATATATTACTAACATATTTTTTTTATGTTTGTGTGTATAATAATCACACTTCGGTATAACATGCATATAATATACAAAATCATATTAAACTAATATTAATATATACACACTAATGCATTGTGAAATAAATTTAAAAATATTTCTCTTTCAATAAAAAAAACACAAAATAAAAATATGAGCAGAGAAGTGTGCCATCATCTGTGTTTCCATTAGTTAGTATTATAGATAAAATTAAATGCATTCCTAACTTCATATCAATTCCCAAACTCTTAAGAAACATGTAAATTTAACCCCTTTTCTTTTTCCTAAGAATCCTCATTTTTAAATATATTTTAGGTAACAAAAATATATAGTTGTGGTTGTCCTAGAACACTTCAAATCACTCTCCATTATCAATTTAAAAAAAAAAAAAAAACCCAAAGGGATGTTGAAAAACCAACTGGGGGCCCAAAGTAATAGGACGAATGCACCTGCAAAATTACGTAACCCGAAAATAATAAAATTTTCAATTGCATTCGGCAAACCCTTTCCGTATCTTCCACACTCGTGTCTCCAACGAGAACGCGCCACGTCATCCCCAATCGTGTTTTTCCCCTCACTTTAATCTCTCTTCCCTTCGCACTTTCCCAACTCCTCAAAATTGAGTGTCATTACCTTTCTCTGAGTCCAAGTTCCAACGAAATGTGAACAGTGAAAGAAACAAAAAAAACACCATGATGCTGAAGGCGGCACCGCGTGCAGTAATCTACTACCTCTCGGAGCACCCGGCTATCGTGGGGTTCCGGTGGAGCCACGCCCAATCATGGGGCGCCACGTGGTCCTTCCTCTTCTCCTCAATTGCCTCCTACCTCTTCCTCTCAGTCTTCCTATACTTCTCTCTTTCTCTCCTCTTCCGCCGCCGTCAAATCCCTCTCGGCCCCCTTCCCGCCGTCCACAGCCTCTCCATGTCCCTCATCTCCGCCACGATCTTCGCCGGCATCCTCCTCTCTGCCGCCGCCGAGATCAGCGACACGCGGTGGTTCTGGCGGCGCTCCAAAACCCCCCTACAGTGGCTCCTCTGCTTCCCCTTGGGCACGCGCCCCTCGGGGCGCGTCTTCTTCTGGTCCTACGTCTACTACCTCTCCCGCTTCCTCCACATGCTCCGCACCCTCCTCAGAATCCTACGCCACCGCAGGCTATCATTTTTTCATCTGTTGAGTAACTCAATCTCCGCACTCGCCTCCTTCCTCTGGCTCGAGTTCTCGCAGTCCTTTCAAGTAATGAGTAGAAACATTTAGAAGAGTTCGGTTACGCAATAATAATGATATCTCTGAAAGTTGAATTTGTATTTTGCTTGAAAGTATTTAATTTTTGTAAATGTTTTTACTCATTATTAGGTCCTCGCAATTCTCTTCGCCACGCTCGTGTACGCAGCCGTCTACGGCTACCGCTTCTGGACCGCCATCGGCCTCCGCGGCGCGTGCTTCCCCTTCGTCCTCAGCTGCCAGATCGTGCTCCTCGCCTGCAATGTTGCCTGCCACGTCGCCGTCTTCTTCCTCCACTTCTTCCTCAAGGGCGGGTGCAATGGGATCGGCGCGTGGGTCTTCAACTCAATCCTCAACCTCGCTCTTCTTATGCTCTCTCTTAACTTCTACGTGAGAATGCACGTTCACAAGAGGAGGAGGAAAGTTAGGGATGTTACTGTTACTGTTGCTACTGCACTGTCTTAACGAGCGCGTGAGTGCAACAAATATTGAAGTTTAATTGTGGAAATATATATTAGACACGAGTTGGTTGTTGCAATTTGGGGTCCCAAGTGTGTTCCCTTTTTAATGTTCATCATTTTTAGCATGGAACAGGTGAACAAGATATTATAGTATAGTGTTGTTGGAAAGCAAATATTATAGTAGTAATATTTTTGTGGTACGGATTATGATTTTGTGAATATGTTGTAGTATATATGAATCATGATTAGTTAGTTCATTTCTATACTAGGATCTAACACAGTTAATAGATATCTATATGTAGTATTTATTAAGTATTAGTTTGATTTTTAGCGGTAAATAAAAAAAAATTGGAAGAAACAAAACTTGGTTAAGATATCTTGTTTTTAGAAGGAAAAAAAGTTAATTCATTCCTACATTACTTAATTGAGAATGGATTCTAATCACACAGGAGTTTTTGTAAAATTTCAAACCAAAAGATAAGGAGATAAGATGTATGTATATTGAGAATTAGATTTTTATCACTAAAGTTTATGTGATTTAAATGTAAAGTGAAAAATTATATTTTATTAGATAAATTTTAGTTGAATGAATGTTATTTTGGTTTCAACTTCTAATATAGTTGATTTATTATAGTTGGTAATAATTTTTACTATAAATAAAGAAGAGTTTTAGTGGAGAAATAATACATGAAGAGAGTGTGTGAGAAGAGATATTATAAAACAAAGTCACTTTGGTGAGAGAAAAATATCTTTATGTGAAAGTATTATCATTTTTTGTAACCATTAAATGAGGTACTTGGATTAAAGCGATACACTATTTGGGGTGAGGTGAGTTACAATATTATAATCATTCTTGTAATAGTAAAAATATTTTTGAGAGGTTTGGTGGACGCAGACAATAGGTAAATTCTTGTGTCTGATATTATTTTTCTTTACACTATAATCTTTGTGTGTGTTCTCATAATCCTTTATAGATGCGAATAATTTTATTTGTGAGAGTCTTGATTACTCACTATTTTTTAATTGTTTTTGGTAGGAAAGAAAGCTTTTCTTCAGCTACCGATGTTCATACCAAACACTGACTATGTATATGATCCCAATTACGCTTCAATTGAATAATGGGTGGACGAAATCTTGGTAGTTTTTTAGTGCTAGCTAGTTATCATCGACGATGTACCAAATAGAAAGAGAATAACATCCACTCAATGTGGCTCCAAATTAATATACGATATAATATATATCATTTTCGTAGGGTTATCTTTTTGGAGGTGTACCAATCGAGCATCCCTTCGGAGTCCATTTACCTGAATCAATTACAGCTAGCAAGCAAGGTTTCTTTCATTTGGGGAAAAAACTCTAGGTCTACACATGAAAAACAAAAATTGTCTAGTTTGGTAGTTCGCGTGGTCACGTTTCTGGTGGTTTGACATGTTGTCTCTATTGCTCTATTGAGCTCTAACCTTTATTTTTAGGTGACAACGTTACATTAGAAAGCATCCAAGTAGACGAAGACGCATTCATTTCGTAAAAAGCACGGTGTCGTTGTCACGTATCTGACCAAATTGATTCACTGCTAAGCATAGAGTATCTGACCAATTTGAAGACGAATATGCCTTTGAAATAATTATGATGGCCCATTCAAGTGATGAGGGAAACAAAGAAGGAAAATTATTATGGCATGGTCAAATAAAGTGAGAATATTATGCATTAAAAGAAACAAAATCTGATGAAATTGGTGATTGGGAGTTGCTATTTTCACTCTCTTTATTATTAATACACTCTCCTTTCAATTTTTTTTTTCAAAAATATCCTGAATTCTGGAAACTAATAATACACTCCCCTTACGCTCCCTCCCTCCCTCTGGGTACCAGATTCTGGAAGTCTAATCACAAACACTTTTCCATGCTTTCCGTTCTTTAATGATCTTCTTCCTATTCCTTAATTTGCACAATTGCTCAACACCCTCATCGATCCAATAACCGAAGTGATTGAAAAAACCTTTAAGCATTGACAACGAATATCGTAGATCCAATAACCCAAAGGTGTGGATGGAAATTGAAAAAGCGAATAAGAGATGAAGTGATAAACTGCACTGAATAATTATGTCATGACTAGAGAGCAATATTAGAATTACATTTGTTCTCTTCAGGGATGGTCACGGTGCAATCTGTATGCGTAATCACAAAAACCTATTTTGACTTCTCCCCCTTTCCGCGTTTTACTTCTAATAATTGTTTTAAATAAAGCACATTGATCAATTCATGTTCCCACACTTTGTCTATAAAGGTTTGAAGGCATAATAGTTTCCAATAGTCCTCTCACCTGGCCAACCCCTGTTTACACAATCACCGTTTGGTAAAAGGGGAGTGTATTTGTTTCTGAAATTTCGGTAAAATAAAATTACAAAGAAAAGTGTATTAGTAAAGAGTGATAGTGGAAATAGTAATCAACCCCTCTTTAACCTCTCTTTATTTTATTTTTTTTAATTTCAGTTTTTCATATCTCCTCTTAAATAAATAATAAAAGTTTAGTATTCTCACCTTGTTTTATTCACTTTTTCCCTTTATATCTATTAAACTCGAAAAATGAAGAAGAAGAAAGGGTTGAAGGTAAGAATGTATTTTAGTAAGCGTCCAAGCACGCAAAGACGGAGTCATTAGTAATTGCACGCCGTCGATGTCACGTATCATAGTCTCACAAGATGATTTGGAATATAGAATATCTAATCTTTGAATACAAATATGTCATCGTAATAATAAGTTAACGACCCATCTGACAAACTGGCTGTTGAATCAAAGATGGCATATTATCAAATGAGAATATTCACCTCCTATGGTTAATTGTTTTTTGGATTATGGTAAACGTCTGAGGTAGAAATAGATGAAAGATAGCTTTCTGATTAATAATAATAATAAAAAAAAGAAAGATAGGAAGGGAGAAAAAATATATAATAAGCAATATGATGAAAAGAAATAAAGAAATAAGAAAATGAAATAAAAATGAGATAGAAGATAAATTGGTGTATGTTTATCATTTTTAATTTTTTTTAAGGAAAATGATAAATGTTCATTTCATTTTTTAGTGTATTTGGGTGGAATGAAAAAGAAAAAGACAACAACTATGTGATGTAATAAAAAAGAAAGAAATAAATAAAAAGAAAATGATATATATATATATATATATATATATATATATATATATATATATATATATATATATATATATATGAACACCTAAATGCTGGATAACAACTAGTGAGAAAACCAAAAAGAAGCGTAACAATGATATGCGATATATGTGACGTAATACAAAAAAAAAAAATAGAAATAATAAGTAGTAATGGAGTGTTTAATGTGAAATAGTGCTCACATATCATTACTCAAATTGGAGAGGTTTTGGTTCTTATGAGTTCGATCTCAAGTATGCAAGCATAGTTAGGATCACCATATGAAGTATTGTTTTTTTTTTTTTTTTCTTGGGGCTCCAAGGGGCTTAATGCCCAAAACTAAAAGCCTCTAAAAAAAGCAAACAACAAAAGCATCCGCAAGCAAACGTATATGAATCCACGTAAGAGGAGAATTGAAAACTTGGAGCCCTTCATCTATATCCAACCCTCGTTTTGCCAGGCATCAACAACTTGATTTGCTTTTCTGAGCACATGGCCACAACTAACCAACTCAACCTCTTCTGCCATTTCCACCACCTTATTACACAATGCATAATGTTAGCAATCAGGGGGTGCAATTAGATGTTAGCAAACAGGGGGTACAAGTAGCTAGGAGCAGGCCCAAGAGGAATAGCACTACGCCAGCTTACCTGAAAGATTTCATCTGAGATTTGTTGAGTAGGTGTTCAAATATTCTCTCCCGGCATCACAATCTTCAACACCTTAGCTTGTATGCCATTTCCCTCATAATTGTGTAGTTCCGTTAGGATTATGCTAGCACAAAATGACAAAATCAGTTATCTTTTGCATTATAAATAGATAATCATTGTAATAAGGCAAGGCAATGAAAATTACTCTGAGTTTTCCTTCTCTTCTCTTCTTCTTGGGAGGTTACTGGTCCTCTAAAGCAGGTTCTTCTATCAATTTTAGTGCTCTCGTTCTTCAATGGCGGAATCCACCAGGTCTAAAGCTTCTTCAGACAGGCTGGAAGATGCCATAGCCAAACTCACTACCCATCACCTATCCATGACAGAAACAGTACAAACTATGACCCTGAAACTCGACAAATTAATCCACAAGTTAGCCTAACCTGAGACTTCATCTCCATCCCTTTCTACGTCCAATAACCCACCAACCATGGCCACCTCCACCCCTCATTGCTCGAAACTCGATGTTCCCCGCTTTGATGGGATCGAACCCTTTGGTTAGATCTATAAGATCAACCAATTCTTCAATTACCATGCCACGCCCGAGCACGATTGACTGACCATCGCCTCCTTCTACATGGATGGGCACGCCCTGGCCTGGTTTTAGTGGATGACCAGTAATGGTCAGTTCACCTCTTGGTCAGGTTTCCTCCAAGCGCTGCAGACACGATTCGCCCCGTCGCAATACGAGGATCCCACCGGTGCCCTTTGCAAACATACACGGTGCTCCACAGTCAGCACATACCTTTCGGAGTTCGAAGATCTTGCGAATCGTATTGTTGGACTGCCTTCGCCGTTCCTCTTGAGTTGCTTTATCTCGGGATTGACTCCGGAGATATGCCGGGAGGTCCAAGCCCATCAACCTCTTGTTGGATCAAGTGCCCTCAGAATAATTAAGAAGGGGGGGTTGAATTAATTATTCCTAAACCTTTACTAATTAAAAATTTACTCTTCTAAGGCTTTTACTATGTTGTTAAGTAAATGAAGAATAGAAAAGAAACTTAACCAAAAGTAAAAGGGGAAATTAAAGTGCACAACGGAAATTAAAAGAGTAGGGAAGAAGAGAATGAAAAAGATGAATAGCACAAGTTTTCAAGGTTTGGAAAACCAGAAAACTTTTAAAGGCTTTTGATAAAAGAAGAAGAAGAATGAGTTCAAAAAGATTCAGAAATCAATTGGCAAAAGTTTGTTGTCTAAAGAATGAATTGAATTGATTTTGAAATGCAAATCAAAGTCTTACTTTTATAGACTCTTCATGTCTGGTCAAGAGAACCATTAGAAGAGTTATAACCTTTAAAAAAACTTTAAAACCATTTGGAAAAGTTATAACTTTTAGAAAAACTTGAAAACTATTGGAAGAGTTACATCTTTTGATTTTGTTCAGAAACTATCACTGGTAATCGATTACCAAATCAGTGTAATCGATCACACAAAGTTTTTTTGTGAAAGGATGTGACTTTTCATAATTAAATTTGAATTCCAGCATTCAAATACACTGGTAATCGATTACTAAATCATTGTAATCGATTACAACATTTTGAAATCAATTGGAACGTTGTAAATTCAGTTGAAGGCTTTTTGAAAAACATTTTGCTACTGGTAATCGATTACAACAATTTGGTAATTGATTACCAGAGAGTAAAAACTCTTTGGTAAAAGGTTTTTGAGAAAAATTCATGTGCTACTCAGTTTTTGTAAAAACTTTTTAATACTTATCTTGATTGAGTCTTCTCTTGATTCTTGAATCTTTAGTCTTGAATCTTGATCTTGATTCTTGGAACTTGAATCTTGAAACTTGATTCTTGATTCTTGAAATCAAATTTCCTCTTGAACCTTGAAGTGTTCTTGATTCAATCTTGAACTTATTCTTTGATTCTTGAGATCATCATCTTTGTTATCATGAAGTGTTCTTGACTTTTGAGCTTTTTATCATCATCTTTGTTATCATCAAAACTCTTTGAATCAATCTTAATTCATCATGAAGCTTGCTTCTACACCTTTAACTCTGGTGCAGGCACCGGGCTTAGCTAGGCTTTAGGAGGAGAAGCTTTTGGATGCACGTTCCCTGAGCCGAGCGTGTCCACACACACTCGTCGCGCCTCCCCCGCGGCCCTTGTCGTCAATCGTGACCCCATTGCTTCCAGCCCCAGTGAAAACCCCAACCCTAGTACCTTTGAAGAGACTCACCCCGGATGAATTGGCTTCGCGTAGGGAACGTGGTTTGCGTTTCAATTTTGATGAACAATTTCATCAAGGGATCGTATGTTCCTTTTAATAGCGGATGAGGAAGATGCAACCCAAGATGACCCTACCCAATTGGAGCAGCCGCACGACCCACCTGATGCCACTAACCCGATGCAGGCCCAAATCACGATCCACTCTCTTTCGGGTCATTTAGCGCCTTAGACCCTGCATCTGTTAGGCCATGTTGCTAATCACCAACTCGTGATCCTGGTTGATGGGGGCAGCACCCATAATTTTATCCAGGAACCATTGGTGCGACAATTGGGCCTCGCTACTCAGACCACACCTCCACTACGCATCATGCTTGGAAATGGCTACCACCTTCACTGTGACCACATCTACAAGGCGGTTACCATCATCATCCAACACATTCCTTTTGTCGTGGACCTCCATGTGTTGCCCCTGTGTGGTGCCAGCGTGGTCTTAGGCGTGCAGTGGCTCAAGACACTTGGACCCATCATGACTGACTACAACACTCTAAGCATGAAATTTTTTCATGAAGGCCACTTAGTCGAGTTTCAAGGGGATACTGATCTTGTCTCTGTTCTCCTCACCCCACCACAGCTTCGCTGATTAGCCCAAAAACAGGGAGCGAGTGCGTATTTTCATATTGCAATCACTCCTTCTAAGTTCCCTTCGAACCAAAGTGACAAACCTCCTGTTCCACCACTAGTTCAACACCTCTTAGACCAATTCAACCTCATTTTCCAAGAACCGCAGTCCTTGCCTCCTTTCCGTCCAACTGATCATCACATCCATCTACAAACCAACTCCACCCCTGTCAATGTACGCCCATATCGTTACCCCCACTATCAGAAGCAGGAAATTGAGACGCAGGTGACCTCCTACAGAACGGGATCATTAGACCCAGCACAAGCCCGTTCTCATCTCCGATCCTTTTGGTGAGGAAGCATGATGGATCTTGGTGCTTTTGCATAGACTATTGCGCTTTAAACGCCATAACGATCAAGGATCATTTTCTGATACCCACCATATATGAACTACTAGATGAATTGGGTGGCACTAGTTGGTTTTCAAAGTTGGACCTTTTCCAGGGGTCCCACCAGATATGCATGAATGAAGAGGATATCTGTAAGACCGCCTTTCGCACCCATCACGGTCATTTTGAATTTCGAGTGATGCCCTTTGGGCTTTGCAATGCCCCATCTTCTTTCCAAGCAACCATGAATTCCATTTTCTGGCCACATCTTTGCCACTTTGTTATCATCTTCTTCGACGACATCTTAATTTACAGTCGCACCTTCGAGGCTCACTTGTCCCATTTGGCGACAGTATTTCAGATTCTTGTGGAAGAGCAATTTATTCTTAAACACGCCAAGTGTTCTTTTGCTCAAACTCAGGTGGAGTATTTGGGCCATGTGGTTTCGGCCATGGGGGTGGCGCTAGTGTCTGCGAAAGTTTAGGCCATCCAAGATTGGCCAGTTCCACAATCTATCAGAGCTATTCATAGTTTCTTGGGTTTTACAAGTTTTTATCGTCGTTTTATTCGTGGTTATGCTTCAATTGCGGCACCTCTTGTCAAATCCACCACTCTGGATACGTTTTAATGGTCCCCGAACACCTATGATGCTTTTTGTCAGTTGAAGGCAACACTAATGACGACTCTTGTGTTATCGCTACCTGACTTTGTAGTTCCTTTCACTGTCGAAATAGATGCTTCAGGCATTGGCATGGGAGCGGTTTTGTTGCAGAATGGGCATCCCGTTGCCTTCTTCAGTAAGTCGTTCACTCCCAAGCTTCTTCGAGCCTCTACATATGTCCGAGAATTATTTGCTATCACCGCTGCAGTGAAGAAATGACAACAATATCTTTTGGGTCACTGTTTCACAATATTGATTGATCACAGAAGCCTTAAGGAGTTGCATACTCAGGTGATTCAGACACCAGAGCAACAGAGGTATTTAGCTCGTTTGATGGGATACGATTATTGTATCAAATATCGTTCCGGAAGCACCAACATCGTTGCTGATGCTCTCTCTCGTGCACCTCATTCGTCATCAGCGACACTATTAGTTTTGTCGGTGCCATGCTTGACATTTCTAGATGAGCTTAAGAAACATCTTCTCTGCAACCCCCGGTTCATCCAACTCCGACGAGACATTCGTGCTCAACTAGATGCGTACTCAGATTATTCCGTTGCCCAGAACTTGATCATGAAGGGGGGGAGTATATGGTCACCTCGAGGGTTCTAGTTCATCCCTACGCTATTAGTTGAGTATCACTCGACACCCTCTGGCGGTCATATGGGGGTTTCCAAAATGATGGCACGGTTAATGGAAAATTTCACCTGGTAGGGGCTTCGAAGGGATGTCGAGGAATTCGTCAAGGCATGTATAAATTTTCAACATGCCAAGTATGAAACGAAAAGGGTCACCGGCCTACTCTGCCCGTTACCAGCACCTCACCGCCCTTAGGAGGATCTCTTGCTGGATTTCATCATCGACTTACCTTCATTTCGAGGAAATACTGTGATTCTGTTAGTGGTGGATCATTTTTCAAAAGGCATCCATTTGGGCATGTTGCCTACGTCTCATTCTGCCCTTACTATCGCATTATTATTCATCGACATCGTTGGAAAACTACATGGAATGCCTTGGAGTTTGGTGTCCGATAGGGATCCGTGTTCCTGAGCCACTTCTGGCAGAAGCTATTCCTCTTGAGTGGTACTCACCTGAGGATGATCTCTACATATCACCCCCAAAGCGACGACTAGACTGAAGTACTGAACCGCGTCATTGGACAATGTCTTCGTGAGTTCATGCACAAGAAGTCGGTGACATGGGGAAAGTTCCTTCCCTGGGTTGAATGGTCGCATAACACATCCTGGAACATGAAGGTTGGCACCACTCCTTTCGAAAACACTTTTGGAAGGAAACCTTTTAATTTTCCAGAGTATCTCGCTGGAACCTCCAAAATTGATGCGGTGGATGAACTCCTGTATCACAGGCCGGAGACCTTCACCAATTTTCGCAAGAAACTTCTCATAGCCCAAGAAAAGATGAAATTAGTTACAGATTCCAAACGCAGGTATGTCATGTTCAACGTTGGTGATCAAGTTATGGTTTGATTGTGTCCCTCTCGGTAATCCATGATCACGGGGATAAAGGGCACTCACTCTAAGTTGGCTAAGAAATTTTATGGTCCATTTGAAATCATAGAGAAAATTGGGCTTGTAGCATATAAGCTTCATTTAACAGAGGGAGCCCATATTCATCATGTCTTCCACTGTTCTTTACTGAAACCATTCCATGGAGCTCCGGACAAAGATACCCAACTACCTCTGCTGGAAACCGTCGTCGATAATCATCCTCTCGTGACCCCACTGGCTATCGTGGACTCTAGACGGGTGTTGGGCTCCTCTTCACCAAAATGGGAGGTATTGACACAATGGGATGGGTTGTCTCCTGATGATACATCCTGGGAGGACTAGGATGAACTCCGTGTTGAGTACCACAGAGTTTTTTTACTAGTTCAAAACATTTATTTAATTATTCTATAAACAAACTTATTTTAGTAATTTTTTAATAGTTTGTATTTTTGGATTGTTACTTAAAATCGTTAGTTTCTAATTTTTTTTTATTTTTATTCTCAATTTATTTATTCAATTTTTTTATTATATTTTTTAAATAAATCATGATTTTATTATTATATATTTTTATTATTTTAATAAATAATTTTATCAAATTTGATAAATTAATTTTTTAACTTTTAACTATAAGTTACTTTTTTAATTTTTGACTAATATTTATATTTCCGGCTACGTTCTCAGTTACTTTTGCGAACATAGTATTAATCTATATACCTAATATAGAAAAAAATCCTCCCAATAATGTACTTGCTGAAAGGGATTGAAGAACGGCAAATATATATATATATATATATATATATATATATATATATATATATATATATATATATCGTGATGCAACATTTAATTTTTATTCCATTGTGATTGATCAATGATCATGGAACTGCATTAGTTTTAAGTATAAAATGCTCGCTCGCATTTTGGACCACACATTTGAGATGGTATAGTGCTAAGTGCCTTGCAACAAACCGCGTCTCTTCGAGAGGACAATTAATTAAAAACGAGGCCTGTCTAGAATCTGTCTTCCCGGTGGTTGAGAAATTGATCAGGTGAGGCTTAAAAAGGTTTCAGCCTAGTTTACGATAGATTTTTGAGATGGTTTGAGTCTAGTCTATAGTCTATTAATTTTATTTTGGTTCAATTTAATTTTTTTAAAAGTCTAGCCTAACCTGATAGTCTTTTTAAAAGCTTTCTTCACATTAAATCTTTAATATTTTTTTGCTCTGAGTAGGAACATAATAAGTTAATGAAAAATGAAACATTGACAAGAATAAAAAAGCCAATAAAAATAATAAGTAATATAAAAAAGCACGTGATTCACACTTAAATTGTAATTAAAATCTTACTTGATTATAGGGACGAAAGTTTTGGAACAGTAATGTGTAATCAAAGTCTTCTAGATTAAAAAAAAATTAATTATACCCAAAAAATAATATAAATATAAATTGGTATCCAAAAAATAATATAAATATATATATATAGGTCGACCTATCAGGTTTATAAGGTTTTTTAACCCGTCTAAGCATGGTCTATTTAATTTAATATGTTTTTTAAAAAAAAGAACTTAACATTTTAATTAAATAGATTAATTCAGGCCAGATTTTATGTAGGCCAAGTGATAGGCCCTTTGTAGGCCGACCTGACCTATTCCCACCCATCCCCCGTTATGCAATTTATCATTTATGTAAATCCTTAATATGCATACGTTGATACTTGATAGGCATTTAGTGGTTTCGTGTGCGTGAATTCCTTGTATAAATTAAGAATACAAAATGTTCCCACAAAAGATATACAGCGTATACTCTGTACAAGAAGTAGAAAATTTAGTTTAGTATACCATGACCATCTTGCACTTTGCAGCTTTGGACCTCATAGTTGTTACTAATTATAAAATAAATAATTAAATAGAAAAAAATTAACTTAATCCTAGTCCGTATTGAGGTAGAAATAGGTAAGATTTATCCTTGACTTAACCTATTTTATAATTTCATAGTTCAAGTCTAACCTTTTAGTTTATTACAAACTTTGGCATTGTATTTTATATAAGTCTAGATTAACTTGTTAGTCAATTTATAAGTTTATTTCATCTTCATATTAAAGTGTTAAATACGCCTATAGATCTATTCTTAAACAGGCCAATAGATTTATGAATTAAGATCGAACATCTTCAACAATGGATTCTCTTCTGATGTTACATTAAAAACAACAGAACAAAGAAATTATGACCGTTGGAGAGAAACTGTGCGAGACCCACGTCTTGCTTAGGGTTGCTGCACAAAGCACTCGTTGCTCTTCAGTTTTCGTGGGATCCATGGTACAAAAGTAAACATTATAATATTTGTTTTACTTTATTATCTACGTATTTAAATATAATTTTTTTAAAAGTAATTCACATTCTTTAAAAAAATTAATTAATATAATTAATATTATTAAATTTATTAACAACTCGTATTATTTTATCAAAATTATTAAAATTTATAATCCTTTTCTTTCCACTTAACTACTTTTTTACCTAATTAATTAATATGTATTAGACTTTTTATCTTATCAATTATAAGAGAAATAATGCATTCATTTTTTTAATACATAGCATTAAATTTGTTAACAACTTGTATTATTTTGTGAAAATTATCCTTGAAATTATTAGGATTTATAATCCCTCTCTTTTTACTTAATTAATTAATGTGTGTTAAACTTTTTATCTTATCCTTATAAGATAGATAATGCATTTAAATTTTTAATACTTGTAAAATAACTAAGAATATTTGGAAAAAAAAATAATTAATACAAAAAAAACTTAAAAAGAATCTTATAAAAAAAATACACATAAAATGTTTCTTAAAAAAAGTCTTATATTTACTGCCGATGGTAATATATCTTAAACAAAAAAAAATGAATTTTCCTGCACATTCAAGATATGGTGGTGTTGTTAAAGTTGGAGATGTTTTTAAATTGGACATGTTATTTTTTTGATTGATTATTTTTATTGATGTTAAGTTGAAAGAGATTTATATATTTATATTTTAAAATGAATTAGGATCTTTCATTATTATTTTGATTATACGTAAACAAATATAAAATTATATTATACTATTATTTTTAACTTTTGAAAGATTATCATATAGACTAATGACATTCATGTGGCAAACTCTTTTTCAAAAGAGAAAAAAGACTACACCACGTTTCATTTGACATCCTACATGAGAATCTCTAGTCCATTTAGCTCTTACAAAATGTATCAAGTGGATAATGATTCTTACTTATCAGGCTATATATGTGACAAAAAAAAAATCTCACATGTCCTAACCATTTTAATGACATAAAAAAAATAACTTTATTTTAATATTTCTTTTAAATAACCCCATTTTAATATTTTATTTCTAATTTTACGCTAATTTAATCAACCTACAGTAAATTTAGGGATAGTATTTTTACTCATTAACAATCCTTTAACCTGAAGAAAAAATGAAATGAATTATTTTATAAACCAAAACTAGCTTTTGTATTAGTTAATTTATATAAGCTCTCCATTTTTAGAGAAATTATGAGTTTTTATAAATTAGCTATCGCATAAGTTAACTTTAGTTTATAAAAAAACTTGCTTTATTTTTTTTTCTTCTTATTTCTTTTTTATCATAGAAATACTTCTAGATAAACTTACCCAAATAGATAATTACTTTAATTTTTTCAAAAATAATTTGTTGTGTCTAAATTTATACCTATGTCTTCCAATGTTTTGTTGTTATATATATGTTGTTAGGCTTGAACAGTAAAATTTGACCTTGCTTCTTTTTTTTATTATTCATCTTTTATTTACTTTTTTTATTCATTTGACCTTGTTTCTTGTGTTAGGAATAATTCAGAAATGTAATTAGGGGTTAATGAAATTTTGGATTGTTGAGTACATATAAGTACTCTTATATTGTATAAATACAGAGTGGGTGGTTGAATAAAAAGAGAGAATTAATTTTCCATTAAAGAAAAAGGCTCTATTCTTTTGTTCTCTCGTGCACCTCCAACTTATTGCAACAACTTTCCCCCTTTCTCTCTTCCTTGCTCCAACATAGTATCCAGAGCCACTGGTTCAACTCCGCTGCAACAATCATTGGAAGCATGAAAGGAAACCTACCAATCCTGGACGAAAAGAATTGGGATCGCTGGCGAATTCAGATGAAGGCGATCTTGGGGAGTCAAGATGTAAGTGATATCGTTGAACAAGGGTTGTCGGCGCTTCCCGATGGAGCTACGGAGGAGCAGAAGGCAGCGCACAAGGAAAACAAGATGAAAGATTGCAAGGCGATGGTGTTGTTCCACCAGTGCGTCGATGAAGCACACTTCCAGAAAATCTCAACGGCTACCAGTTCGCGAGAGGCGTGGAAGATTCTTGAAAGGTGTAACATAGGAGCGGAACAACTGAATAAGGTGAATTGCAAACCCTTCGTTGTCAATATGAGTTGATGCAGATGGAGGAAAACGAGAGAATCACTATCTACCTCAATAGGATCATAAGTCACACAAATGCAATGAAGGTTTGTGGAGAAACGATCACTGATTAATCAATTGTAGAGAAAATCTTGAGAACCCTAACCCCAAATTTTGACCACATTGTCGCGACAATCGAAGAGTCCAAGAAGGTAGAAACCTTGAAGGTTGAAGAGTTGCAAGGCTCACTCGAGGCTCATGAGCAAAGACTCATGGAGAGATCAATGGCAAGGTCTGGTGACCAGGTTCTACAAGCTACGGTCTCCAAGAAAGGTGGTTATGGAGGAAGATCCAGTTTCAGGAATCAAGGTAGGGGAAAAGACCAGAAAGGTGGTGGCTTAAAAAATTCCCAGAATTTCTCTCAAGATCAAGAAAGAAGTGATCAAGATTGACCAGAAAGCTCAAATAAAAGGGGAACTTCCAGTAAATGGCGTGGAGGAAGGAAAATGGTTAATAGCAAGAATCTCAAATGTTTCAATTGCAACAAGATAGGACATTTCTCCACTGAATGCACAACACCCCCAGCTCAAAATGACAATCGTGGGAAGCATCATAAGGAAACACACCTAGCTAAGGAAGGTATTGAGACAAATTTAAAGGAAAAACCTTTTATGCTCATGATGGTCACAAATCATAATCCCAGAGATGATGAAAGATGGTACATTGACTCAGGAAGCTCGAGTCACATGACAGGACACAAGAATTGGTTTGTGAATCTTGATGAAACCAAGAAGAGCACTGTGAGGTTTGCTGACTACAAGGTAATCTAAGCAGAGGGAATTGGTGAAGTTCTGATTAAAAGAGATGATGGAAATAGTGCTATACTATCAGAATGTCTCTATGTGCCCAACATGAAGAGCAACCTCATCAGCTTAGGTCAAATTGACATACACAATGGATACCTTGCAATTTTTGAGCCAGTAACTGAGAAACTGGTGATAAGAACAAAAATGGCATCTAACAGAACATTCCAGGTAAGCCTCAGAAATCTAGAATCTCAGTGTATGACTGCTGAAATCCTAGCTGAAGATACTTGGCTATGGCATTTGAGGCTAGGGCATTTAAATTTCAGGGATTTTAGCATGCTTAGATAAGGAGATGGTTCTAGGGTTACCTGCAATCCAGATTCCTAGTAAAGTCTGTGATAGTTGCTTAATCAGTAAGCAACCTAGAAACTCTTTCAGTAATTTCACACTATCTAGAGCTAATGACTTACTCCACATTGTATACTCTGATGTATGTGGCCCCTTTGATGCCCCATCACTGGGAGGGAGCAAATACTTTGTGACATTCATTGATGATCTAAGTAGAAAGATATGGATCTATTCAATACAACTCAAAAGTGAGGTATTTTTAGTGTTCAAAAACTTCAAAGCACTGGTAGAAAAACAGTCTGGTAAATGCATCAAGATATTCAGAACTGATGGGGGTGGAGAATTTACCTCAAAAGAGATTGAGGATTTTTGCAAGGACCAAGGCATTGTGCATGAGGTCACTGCCCCATACACACCACAACACAATGGAATTGCAGAAAGAATGAACATAACCATTTTAAACATGATAAGAAGCATGCTCAAAAGTAAGAAGTTATCAGACAGTTTCTAGGTTGAAGCAGCCACAACTGCAGTGTATGTTTTAAATAGGTGTCCTACAAAAAAACTTGATGGAAAGGTACCTGAGGAAGCATGGTCTAGAGTAAAACCCTCTGTGAGGCACTTTAGGATCTTTGGATCATTGTGTTATAGGCACATACCAGATCAGAAGAGAAAGAAATTGGATGACAAAAGTGAAGCTATGATATTTATAGGGTATAATTCTACTGGATCCTACAAATTATATAATCCTAAGAAGAGTGAAGTAGTGTTCAACAGAGATGTTCACTTTGATGAGACACAAGCATGGAACTGGGAAAAATCTTAAGAAAGGCTCACCTCTTTCAGTAGTTTACAGTTTGAATGGGAAGATGAAAACACAATTGAGAATGTTTGTGATATAATCAATGGTACTGAGGAATTCCAGATTGATGAAGCCAGACCTCAAAGACAAAGGAATCTACCAGCTAGACTAAGAGATTTTGAAGTATATCCAGATAATGCAATCTCAAAGGATGGAGATTTGGTTCAACACATGGCATTACTAGCTGATACAGAACCAGTGAGCTTTGAAGAAGCTATCACAAGCAGTGTTTGGAGGGATGCTATGTTAGAAGAAATCAAGTCAATAGAGAAAAATAATACCTGGGAGTTGGTGTCACTCCCAGCAGAGAAAACTCCAATAGTTGTCAAATGGATTTTCAAATTAAAATTGAAGCTTGATGGTACTATAGCTAAGCATAAGGCCAGACTTGTCGCCAAGGGCTTCATGCAGAAGGAAGGACTGGATTACTCAGAGGTCTTTGCCCCAGTTGCTAGACTTGAAACAGTCAAATTACTAGTTGCCTTAGCTAGTTGGAAAGGATGAATATTGTGGCAACTTGATGTAAAATCAACATTCCTTAATGGCCCCTTAGAAGAAGAAGTTTTTGTTACACAACCCCCTGGTTTCATAAATAAAGGGAGTGAGGATAAGGTACTGAGATTGAAGAAAGCCTTGTATGGCCTAAAATAGGCTCCTAGGGCTTGGAATAGGAGGATTGATTCCTTCTTAGCCAAGACAGGATTTCATAAATGCAGTGTTGAGCATGGTATGTATGTAAAGCAATTGAGTCAGAAAGCTGGGGATCTCTACATTTGTCTATATGTTGATGACCTACTCATCACAGGGAGTAGTGCATTAGAAATTGAAGCATTGAAGGAAAGCCTTAAGGGAGAGTTTGAGATGACTGACCTTGGTGTCTTGTCATATTTCCTAGGCTTAGAATTTCATAAGCATGATTGTGGTCTGTTTATGCATCATAGGAAGTACTTGTTGGAAGTACTAAAGAAATTCAAGATGCTAGATTGTAACCCCTCTAAAACACCAGCTGAAATGAGTTGCAAATTGGGTAAATGTGAAGCTGAACCTGCAATGGATTGTACCTTGTATAGGCAAATTGTTGGGAGTCTCAGATTCATTTGTCATTCCAGACTACAAATCACTTTTAGTGTGGAGAGGCACACTAGACTTTGGTGTTCTATTTCCACATCATAAAGAGAAGGTTGAGCCACAACTTGTGGATTATTCAGACTCAGACTGAGGTGGAGATGTTCTTGTCAAAAAAAGCATAATGAGGCATGTTTTCTTGTTTGGAGGTGCTCCCATCTCCTGGTGCTCTAAAAAATAGGATGTTGTTGCACTCTCTACTTGTGAAGCAGAGTATATAGCTGCTTGTTCAGCAGCATGTCAAGCTTGTTGGTTGTCCTCATTACTAGAAGAATTGGGAGTAGTTACTACTGATGCTATAAAGTTACTGGTTGACAACAAGTCAGCAATTGACCTTGCTAAAAATCCAGTCTCTCCTGGTCACTCTAAGCACATTGAAACTAAGTTTCATTTCCTAAGAGATCAAGTAACTAAAAGAAAAATCAAGTTGGTTCTCTACAAGACAAAAATTCAGTTGGCAAATATCTTCACAAAAGCCTTGAAGATAGACAAATTCAAGGAGCTGAGAATGATGATGAATATTCTAGAGCTTTAGGATTGATTAAGTAATTCCAGCTCTGTTATTGTTTGTTGTTGGAGTATTACATTTTGAATCATCGGGGGTGTTAGGAATAATTCATAAATGTAATTAGGGGTTAATGAAATTGTGGATTGTTGAGTACATATAAATAAGTACTCTTATATTGTATAAATACAGAGTGGGTGGTTGAATAAACAAAGAGAATTAATTTTCCATTAAAGAAAAAGGCTCTATTATTCTTATGTTCTCTCATGCACCTGTGTACAACTTAGTGCAACAACTTTCTCATTTTCTCTCTTCACCTTTCTCTCTTCCTTGCTCCAACATCTTGTTCATCAAAGTAGGCTTGAACAGTAAAGTTTGACCATGCTTTATGGTTAAATCAAAGTAGTTGAGCAAGGCATACGATTTGGCGTTCATTTTCTTGAAAATCGATCTTCTTTTTTCTTCCACGACACATTAAAATTGACGTCCATTACGTTGAAAATGTTTATGTAATATTATTTTGTTTTAAAAGGGTGAAATTAAGGAGGGTAAAGAAAAAATTGATATATCACTCTGCATATATTGGACACCAAGCCGCGCCTAATGCTAACACTCACTTTAATCATAACGTTTTTTTTTTGTCTCTATCTCTCTTTTTTTTATATAATTTTTTTTTCTCTCTATGGATTTTGGTGATGACTATGATGTTAAAAAAAAGGTGGATGATGGTTGCCCATAATTTGGTGGGTGATATTTGTGCAATTATAGTATTCTATAATCACTACAATTTTTTGTGGAATTGGTCCAATTGGTAGGGATCAATAATGGATGAAGAGGGAGCCGATGGTGGTGGTGCCTTAGCCCAGAGTTCATTATACCTTTCAATGTCAAAATTGTGAAGTTTCATTAGGCGTTTTTGCTTGCTGCTGAAGCGGCTTTGGTAGAAGCCTTCAAAGCAAGGCTCTTTGGAGGTCCTAAGGAAGAACGCGTAGCCAGCCATGAAGTACATTGAGGTCACGTAGAAGCAAATTGGTTCCATCACGTCCCAAGATAGTTCCCAAAATGTGAGCCTCATGAATGCTGCTGTTTGCACCACGAGGAAGCCCAACCCAGCCCAAAGCTCACGTCGAACCATTGTGTTTGCTTTGTTGTCGATTGTTGCTTTTTCCTTCTCCAATTCTTCTAGTTCTTTTCTTACTGATTCATGCATCTTGGGTTCTGGCACAGTGAGAAGAGATTGAATGGTTTGTGCTACCTGTGTCACAAATTTGAGAGTTTGGGTAAAAATTTGCTCAATAAGTGAACATGTTTAGGATCAAAATTAATAGAGGAAAAAAAAAACTTAACATTACTCTTTCAACAAGGCCTATTTTTTATGAACATGAATTTCACGGGAGAAATGTGGAGAAAATAGGTTTTTGACCCGAAACGGTGTAGTAAATGTAGAGAATTCTTTTACGAGTTTCAATACTCTAGGAAATGGACCAGGGCATATTCGATTGAAGTGTTCCGAAAGATACGATAACTAATAATTGAAGTGGCATATTCCTTGTCACCCAAAAGATAATAGCCACTACCCAACCTTTTTGTTTAGTTCTCATATGTATCCTCTCTTGTAAGATAATTATGTTCGAGACTAAATTCTAACAAAGATCCTAACCGTGATTTATTGTGAGGAATTAGCATTTTGCTAAACCCAACTCACGCTGATTAACCACTAACTAACCCAAAAGTAATTTGTCTTTACGCTACAAGGACGATACTTGATGAACATAAAACAATATTTACAACTTCTGAACAAAAAAACCATATTTATAACCATTAAATCATATATAGTTGTCCTAAATTTTAATAATATTTTAATAATTCTTTTAAGAGTTTAATCATTATATATTAGTTTGTACTATCCTATAATAAAAAATGACTGTAATAAACTTAATTTTGATAATAGATTATTTTACACTTAATATATGACTTTTTTTTTCTTATTTTAATAGAGAACAAGACTTGTGATAATAATTAGAAAGTTAGAGTAAAAATTAAAATATTTAATGAGAATATTACGTGTTGCTCAATGATATATCTAAAGGGCAGAATTTATGCTAGAGTTGTAATTAAATTTTATCTCACTAATATGAAAATTACCAATGAGATTAGTATTGTACAAAAAAAAAAGGTTATGATAAGCATTAATATGATTAAATCAGTTTTTCAAAGACAAATGTAAGATTTGCGATCTCAGGAAAAATGGGTTGAAGATCATGACGTCTAAAGTTTGTCCTATCTCAAAAACTTTTATCAACTTGTTAAAAAATATCTAATAACATTTTAATTAAAGTATTATTTAATAATTTAAAGTGTTACTTTTGTATTGTCCTTTTTTCCTGATGATAGGTTGATTTGTTTGTCAACTTCCCAGATTTCTATGAAACGCTGCCTACCCACTTGCACCGTGAAATAAGCCGGACTTTCTTTCTCCACAATCCTCTGTTCACGTACTTATTGACACAAAAGACAATGAACCATGACAACACAAATCTTATACTTAAATACTTAATAGCATAATGCATATTATTTTTTATCCTAATGTAACCATAAGTTTGATTTTTATGTTATACTATTTTTTATGGAATAAATTGATTTGTATCACTGTAAACATCCCAAATTTCCTAAAGCTATGAAAATAGCTGCCTACCCACTTGCACCGCCAAAGCATTGCTTTCCAATCCCCATAATCCACCGTTCCTCCAAATATTATGATTAATAGGGACTTCTTTTCTTTTTTCTTTTTTACAGAGACTTAGAACTATACAAACTCAGATAATACTTAATAGCATTTTTATCACACAGTTAATACTTAATCTTCTGTAAGTATTTAGTTTTTATATTAACAAACTATTTTGTGTTTGAAAAATTTACAATGAAATCAAATGTTTTAAAACACGCTTTAAAAAATAATATTTTTAATATGTTTTCAAAAGAAAGTCCAAATTAAGGTTAATAACATAAAGCACATCTCAGAACAAAACCTCAAGCTGTGCAAAGGAAATTACTCTAGTATTCATCCTTATCATATATGAAGGTACTGAAAATGAGTTATTAAATAATTTATTATTATGAATTTTTTTATCAATATTTATTATCATTATTGATATTCAGGGAACCTATACCATATTATTATATAACCTACTAATAAATATTTTGTTTTGGTGTTCAACAATTATTTTTTTATTTCCTGTCCAGCAATTATTATTGCATTTATTCTTATAATTATTTAACATTTTTAAGATGACAATAGGAAAGACAAAATATTTAATTACTTTAATCATAAAATTAAATTATTGTTCTGACTTCATTTTATCCTGCCAGTCTGTCATCTCTTCCACCAAATTTTAATTTAAAAAATATAAAATAGAAAAGAAAAATATATCTCAGGAAAATATTTAAATAAGAGGTGCTGTAATTTATTTAAATAAAAACGGGCATCTACAAAATACTTTTAAAAATATAATGCATAATTAACTTTAATAATAAATATTAAATATTCAATAATAATAGTAATAATAATACTAAATATTTTTTTTGTATAAAAATGATTTTTTACTAAGGAGTTCTCAATCAATAAGCTAAAAATCCTCTCTTTGAAAGGGATTGGATGCCAATAAGATCAATTAGGCCAATTAGAAAATCTTCAAATCATAGTTTAGATATAAAATTATTTGAGTAATTTGTATCCAAATTATAAATTTTAGAGAATCCAAATAGAAAACCAAAACCGTGTTCTCTGTATCACAGAATAAAAGGGCAATTGTTTTTAAATAAATAAAAAAATCCCCAGGAGGATAAAAAGGGTGTGGGATGAAAGCACAAGAAGGGCTTTTTGGTTGCGGGTCGGTTAAAAAGCCCCGAAATTTACCATCTCAAACGTAGAGAATCCTTTTCACGTTTGCAAACAACAAACTTTCATTTTCCTGTCTGAAAAAACACAAAACAAACAAATCATCACAAAACCTTATCAGTCCTTGGCCTTCTCCAAAACAAACGCTCCCTAAACTTAAATTAAATTTAATTAAAATATATACGCCGTTCCCTAGAAAGCCAGACCAGACAGAAACCCAATGTTATTGGTCCGAATGTCACTAATCTTAGTCCACTAAAGTCTTAGATTCGAGAGATGAAAAAAAGAATCCTATTAAAAATATCACCAACCCAGACATTTCCATAAAGATTGGTCATTATCGTTCCCCATGAATATGTCGTTCCTATAATATTGTAAAAAAAAAAAAAAAACTAGTAAAAGAAATTAAATTTTTAAATAAATAAAAAAAGAGGAAAAGAAATTAACCTGTTCGGGTCTGAGGAACACGACGTCTCCGATGATGATAACCGACGCGGAATCGTCGAGGATCTTCGCAACGCTCATCGCTTGCTCCTGATCGGAGCAATTCTCGCTGCACATTCGAATGAACTCTGAATAACTTACGCAACTCTGCGGAACTTTTCTCAGCTTCGATTTCACCGTTTCGATTTGCACCGCTCTGATCACCTTCCTCACGTGTTCCGGCGCCACTAGTTGATCTGTCTCCGGCGGAGCGAGGCCGTCGAGCCGGATCCTGCTCTTCGAAATGTCCATTTCCCGGAGCCTCTGGAGGAGGCTGCCGGCCGGTGGTGGCGGACGGAGCTCCGGCGGGAACACGGCGGTCCTCTTGTGGAGGAACCTGCGGTTGTCTCCGGGGTCCGGAGCAATGTCGGCTTTTGTCGGGTTCGGAGAACGAACTTCGGAGGAGGAAATGCGGTAATTGGAGATTTTGGTGATGTTGAGAAGCCGCTGGGCTAGGGTTTTCTTAAACGCCATAATTGAATTGAATATAGAGAGAGAGAGGAGAAAATGGTGTCTTTTTTTGATGAATTGAAGTGAAAGAGGTGCTGGGGGAAGTTTATTTATAGGTGCCCCATAAGAACGGAAGGAACTCATTTTTTTTTTTTTTTTTTTTTTTCTGTTTTTGTGTATTATTTGGCATGTTGGAAATGACTGATCAAAAGATATAACGTTGGTGAAAAAAAAGACGCGATAAATTGGACGCGATATCGTCGGTGAGATTTTGAACAAGAGAAGAAGAATAATGTCAGAACCTGGAACTTACTAGTAGTATTTGTGACATCATCATGTGGTTGAGTTAGGAATGGGACGCGAGTATTCGGGGGCGATAAATTGAAATTGAACACGAGCAGTGAGTGGTGTACACGTGTTAGGATGAGGAGTGAAGACTAGGTCGATTGCGAATTTCAACCGTGAGATCGTTTTTTGAATTATAATAATAATAATATGAAATGGGTTAGCTTATGCCTTATGGGTTGGTTCGTGGTGGCTGGGTGAGGAATGAGGATGCTGACTGGGTTTGAGTCTGGAACTATAAAGCATGGACATTCCAGTCTCTTATTTCTTGTTGTGTTCGACATGTGTCCGTGTCAATATCCAATACTGACATGACATTCGTATTACGTTCTATATTTTGAACATTACAAATGTCTACATATCCGTGTTGTGTCCGATGTTCGTGTCAGTGTTTTATAGGTTTGGACATGATGCGCGAGCAAATTAACGAGACAAGGGATATATTATTAAAAAATGTTTCATAGAAGTTAGTGAAATATTTAAAATAAATAAAAATTTATGTATTATTACTCTATTTTATTTTTGGTAAAGAAAAAAGAAAGAGAGAGAGAGGATGGCATCTTCATCTGATCCAATAGAATGGGAAAGATAAAGAGGCAATAGCTAGGCATGGTTTACATGGGAGGGTGGAGGGTGGAGGGTGAGAAGGAGAGACCCGTAAACAATTAGCGGTTGCGTCCACGCAAACGTGTTGGGGTCTTACTTAGCTTAGGCCATGCTAATTAGTTGGTATTTGTTCACTTGTACGTGTAGCTGATTATTATTAATTATATTGCAGAATTCGGACTTCAGATATCTGGAGTTGGAGTTGTAGAGTGTTGCGTCAATTGAAAATCATGTAGTTTTAGCATGTTTCGTAAATGTTAAATTTTATATTTTTAATTTGTTTTGAAAATTAATAAAATTTCTACCCAACAAGCTCAACATCCCGATTATTAATCTTTGTAAACCTCTTCTGGTTTTTTGGGTTTAAGGACTCTTTATTCTTTAAGTTTGCTATTTGACCACATTATTTGATACATGATCGATATCCTTTGAGCTTAATATGTGATTACATCATTCGTTTATTTAAGTATTTTTACACATCTTCAGCTTGATGTCAGAGGTTTGTGTACTCTTCGAGCAAGGTATTCCACTGTGTTGTTCAATACAAGATCGACCATGAATCAACCTTACAATCTATGTCCCTTTATTTGTATCTTTTGCCTTGGTATGGGTTGAATATAGCCTAATTTCTCCTTAAAGTTATGGTTAGATTTGCACTTAGCTAGGAAATAATCAATGAATGCTCCAAAACCATCCACATAACACTTGGAGGGTCGAAATGAAGTTGAATCACGCCTAAGGAAACAAAACTCTAAAGGAAAAACTTAATAGACAAAACATATTTGAATACGTGGGTTGTGATCTCTCTGTTGATTGCTTATTTTTTTGGTTTCAATCCTGTAAAGAATGAAATTGTGGGTACTTGAGTTGTGACTATTTCCATATTTTGTTACCTTTGTGGTCAATGCTTGTTTTTATCATCAATGTATACAAAAAATGATCATGAAAACAAAAATGAAAAATGAAGCAAAGGTAGGTATAGCATTTTTGTAAAAAAATGATGTTTAGTTATGCTGTACAAAATTAGAAATCCATTGTGTTCAATTTATCTAAAGATGTGAGAAAAAGAAAAGTAGTGAATGAAATGTTGGATTGCATCATCCCTAAGGTGTGAATGATTTCAAAACTATCACTAGTTGTAAGTGTTTAGTGTTCTTTTAAGTTTTAGGTTTAGTTAGTTTAGATTTATTTTTGTTTGAGGATCAGCGCAACTCTGAATTTGGGGGGTTTTGATAAGTGTCATGTATGCCTACCTTTTTGGTACATATGTAATCACTTATCTTCTCATTTAAGGCTTTGATTTAATCCTTTTTAGGTTAACAATGCAAGTAATTAATCATTTTAGGTTTAATGTTATTGATCCTTTAAAATTTTACTAATTTTAATTATGTTTTGTCTAGACTACAAAGAAGAATTGAAACCCTCGTTGAAACTAGCATAAAGCTAAGCTCAATTCACATGTTAAAGATCAAGAATGTGTAGCACTTAGCATTGATTCTCCCATGCTTAGCACCAAACCTCTATATTATAGTGAATTTCTTATAGGGGATAAAACCGACTTTAATATAAATGATTTAACTCACTAAAATTTATAGATTCTTCCATAATGTACTTTTATTCATAAATTACCAATGACTTTTTCTTTGGTATTATCAAATGTCAAATTACTAATGATAGAATCCATCCTATTATACTCGAATGACTATGGATTTAGTCCACTATATTATTGAGGGTTTTTTGGGATTGTTGATAAAATTTATCAACAAAGTTTTTATAGAGGGATAAGTAATTGTTGGTAATTTGTTGATGAATTTAATATATGGTGAGTTATTTTGTTACAATAGGTAAGGTTATCAAATTAAGTGTACGGAGACTCGTAGGAGTCTCATAAACTTGACTTGTAAACTCATAAGAGTTTACTTTATATTCAAAAATATTAAAATACCTATAAAAACATAATAATTCTACCTATTTGTTTAAATAGTTATATTATATATTCTGTTTTATTTAATTATTATTATTATTTAGTTTATTATATTTTTATTGCTATTATTTTTAATATATTATATCATATATTATGCTTTAATTTTGTTTATTATTATTTTATTTAGTTATTTCATTTTAATATTATTAATATACTATTCTATTTAATTACTATATTTTTGTATATTTATACAGTATTATGTGTTATATATTTTATCTATGAAGTAATATTTATCATTTATAATTATTTATTTTATTCTTATCATGTACTAATTCTATTTAATTATACACTTTTTACTTATAAATAGTGAGCCAATTTTGAATAAAGTCCAATAATCCCATACCCATTGACTTGAACAACCCTAAATTTTGTTTCTCTTTCATGCATTAGTCTTCAATCACCTTCCTCCTCCTCCTTCTTCTCTCATAAAAAGAAATGACGTCCCCTTCAAATGGATCCACAATGTAGATAAGGAATGTAGTTTGCAGTTGAGGTATCAAAAAACCCCTATCAGATTGAAGAAATAAGCAATTTAGATCAAAGGTTAAAATAAAAAGAGGCACGAGTGCAAAATATATCGAAGGAGGCATAACCATAAATGTACAAAATACAACCCAAATGATGTACTCTTTGGATAAAAAAATTGAATGAGTAAACCCATCAATTCGATCCCAAACTCATGAGTCAGTTTGAGTTTGCTTGACTCAATCCGAATTTGATTCCAAATTAACCCGCACCTGACATCTAGACTTATAAACTTAAATGAGTAAATGAGTTAACTTGTGAGTTTATAACTATGACAATAAGATTTTTGTTCATTATAATAATGAGAATTTTTATATTAAAATATTAAATCTTCGCGTAATAATTTATAACTACAAAATCTTAGTGTGGTTCTTACTCTTACCGCATTTTTTTAAGTGTTGATATTTTAAATTATGTTACAGACATCCATGTGTAATAGGTAGAGTGAAATATATAGAGTACAAAATTAATTGGATAGACGTAAAGACTCCTTTAGAAATATAACAATAGAAATGATCTAGATAGTAGTAGATCTAGAAGATAAAATCTTGAAACAAGTTATTTAAGATGAAAGGTAATGGCTAACAATAATCTAGCTATTTGATCACTTCCACAAAATCTAGAAAAAAAACTATACTATTTTGATATGTATAACATCTTAACCTCTTAGCTCTTTGACATGATCCTACTACTGAATAAGATCAAAATCTGTCAAGCTATTTGCCAAAAACTGCATTCAGTAACATTTCAAAAGAAATTTATTTATTTCATTCTTCCTTACGATAGTAATATTGATTGCCTTTCAGTAACTCAAAATATATCTTCATCGGGATATATGTTGAGCTCATCACTCGCATTAAAATCTTTCACATATTTGAGAAGCAATAAAGGTGATATGAATGGCTAAAACTCTTGGCATATGTTCGAATAGAGAAAATTATCGGATGGAGAATTCACCTTGATATTGCTAGTTATGATTATAGCCAATAAAATAAACAGATCGACAATCTCCGCAGGGTAGGGAATTCATGTGAATGATCGACCTTGTTTATTGAGTATATATGTCTCTTTCCTTCATCATATTTCAATAAACAAAATCAGGTAAGAAGCATACATGAAAGTGACTTGACAAAGTAATTATGCATAAAAATGAAAAACCCACGAAATTGCATGCATATTAGCTACGTATAATACATAGAAAATCATCAACTGCATAATTCAAACTCGCCATGTTAATTTAACACAAGTTATTTTTATTTTCTTAAATTCTCAAATAATTCAGAATTTAAGAAAATAAAAATAACTTGTGTTAAATTAACATGTTAAGCTTGTAACTTGTTTCTGTAAAAAAGAAGAAGAAGAAGCTTGTAACTTGTAAGAAAGTATCTCAAAGATGAGAAATGTATGCAGGTATGACAACCGATGAGTGTAGAAATTAAATCAGTTCGAGTATTGATGTTGGAGTTTTCAGCAACAAAATGGATCAATTATTTTCCACCCACAAGTTTAATGAAATAATTTAATTTTGATATTATTAATTTGGCTTAATTATGTTTTTGTCTCTTAAATTAGGGGTTTGTTTCTTTTAAAATATTTAAAGTTCAATATTCTGACCTATGCAAAGATTTTTGTCTCCATTTTTTTTATATCTTTTAGTTCCTCAAATACAAAAATTTATCTTTTAGTCCTTCTCTTTAAATAAATTTTTGTATTTGTCAGTTGCTCAAATCCAGTCAATTGCCAAAGGACTAAAACAACATTTTATTAATTTAAAAATTAAAAAATACAAATTTTAGTTGAAGGACTAAAAATAGCATATTCCTAATTTGAGATACTAAAGACATAATTAAGATTATTAATTTCATACTATTAACTAATTAAAAATTATTTTAAAATTATTATTATAAAAATAATAATAATTAAGTATAATATATAACAATTCATAATTAAATAATAATATAAAATGTTTTTACACTACAAAATTATTTCAATTAAATTTAGTTACTAACAGTATAAATATAGTTTATATTAACTATTTCAATCATAATTGTTATATTTTAAATGTTATTTATGCTGTTATAGAATATTTTTTTAAAGCAAAACATATGTATTAAAATTAGCAAAGGTAAGTCAAAAGTAGAGACCTAACCAAAGCAAATTATAAAATCATAATTATTGTATGAAAAATTTTATTTTAAATAGAATCTATTTTAAATGACATTTAAAATGATTAATTTCACATTATTTAATGGTATTATAATTTAAAAAATTGCGTATTAATTAATCGTGTAAAATAATTTTATATTATTAGTAAATTATCAATCATTATAGTAAGTTTATTTACTCTTATAAATAATTACTGAAAAATCATACCAATTATAAATTATAATTGGATGACAGCTGATAAACTCTTTCCAAAATTACATTAATAATATATGAAATACTCGTTTATTTTTACTTTACACATTTTTATTCCTCCTATTGCATGTTTTCCAACCATTTCTAATATTGATTGCGTTTTTTTTCCTTTTCTTATCTTTCCCTTTAATCTTCTCTTCCCGAAGGGTGACTGGATACACCCTAAAAAGAAAAATAAAAGATAATTTTTCTTTCTATCATGTACAATTCACCGTGTAACACATGCGCGGCGAAAGTAAAAAATAGGACGGTACGAAAACAAAATGTCAAAAATATATACGACACCTTTATGTTTTACTAAATGAAAAAAAGAATGGAAAAATTCTACTATTAATTCTTGTTGAAGTTGGTGATATTTTTTGCTGCACGAGTCTTCTTCTAATTTTAATTTTTTTTAAAAGGCAAAAATAAAACTAATGCAAAGACAATGAACCGAACGAGTCTATCAATAACAGCGGACACAGACCTTAGTGGTGACTATTCTCATAACTAATGCATATTGTTCACTCCCCAATCATTGCCATAAAGAGAAAACACTTAGTAGCTTTTATCAGTTTTATGTATGGAAGGAAAATAAAGATTTCGTTGATTAGCAATCGGACAAATTAAATTTGTACGAAGGTCGATTTAGTCATCAGAAAGTTAGATTAGCGAATTTAGTGTTTCATTATGGGCGGGAAGAAAGTTTAATTTGTAAGATTGATATATGTACCCTGTGACTATTGAGGAAGACCAGAATCTAATTGTTGGGTTGATGAAATTTGTCAAAATAATGAAGCAGATGAAGTACAAGTGTACTGTTTTGTAATTTTGTTTCTTTTTTCTAGATAACAAGTATTATTTATTGAAAATAATTTTATTCCACTCGGATTAGATTATTATAACCAATGAAATTATTTTTTTAAATATTTAATGTAATTGTATATTTAAAATTTAAATAGATTAAGTTGGCATAATTCAACATAAGTTGATACACACGATTGTTTCATCATATTTCAAGACAGATATTGAAAGAAAAGTTCATGGAATCGAAACCTTGCTTGCATCACATGATGGGTTATTAGTTTCTATGGGACCATGATCAACACCAAAAAACTGAAAAAAGTGAAGCCGATATGGGAACGTAAGGAACCTATAGGGAAATTAAAGATAGAACAGGAACTTGCCATGCATATCTTAAAATGCTGCACCAATATTTGTGACCGTACATTTTTTTTTCTTCTTTTTTGATAACTAATACACTATAGTTCTATAGCATATATTCTGTATCATTATCGTCCTCTGATTACAGCATGTTGGAATATTAGTTTTATCATCTCTACGGTTGTTGAGGGATTTAATTATCCGCTGTCATTCAAGGTTTGTTTGTAATATTCTCTCAAATATGAATTATTTATTGGGCCTGTGCTAGGCAAGGGGAAGAGTGTTGTACTTGACTCCTAGCTAGTTGCATTGTCCCATGTATTTTACTTCTATTGAAGATTGTGGCTTAAAACTTTGAACAGTTCCTTTTAATAAAATTCAAGTTATATACATGCAATGGCACCTCAATTACATTTATTTACACAGTGAAACAAGACCATGATAAATGTTGGCAATAATAAATGCTTTTTGTACATGTAATAATAGATGCTTTGCCAGTAGGGAAAGAGAGACCAACCAGTTGGCTTGCAATCAGTAGGGCGTTGACATTGATGCAGGAACTTATCGCTAGTAATTCACCTTCATCCATGTGTTATTTGTTCTTAAAATAAGAGGCATTGGGCGACTCTATGCAGCCATAGCCATCACAAAAGTTGATTTTTTTTAAATAATTGTTTTTTCAGTAAATCATAGTCGTCCTTGTATTTAAATTACATTATCATTTCCTATTGATCATTGGATTGAAAATTAAGATAAAAATAGAGTAAGGTATGATATATATATATATATATATATATATATATATATATATATATATATATATATATATATATATATAATATGTGATAAATTTTCATATTACTAAATATTTGATGTGTGCTAAATACTCTCTTAAATAATACATGTTTTCCTATGGATTAAATAACATCAGAATATGCGATAATATATGTGTGTGACAATATGTTTCTAACAGATAAAAGATTAGAAATATATATTTTTAAATTAATTCATAATATGTTTCCAAACTTTTATCTTTTAAAATAATATGAAAAATTATCTTCAATATTCCTTCTTGAATTATATACATTATTTCATTTTTAAATTTTAAAATTTATATAAAAATCAAATCAAAGATTAATGACACACAATTAACATTAAATATTTTATAAAAGATTATAATATAATTATAACATATTTTAAACTTGATATTTTTTTATCAAAATATAATATTTATAAATTCTATTACTTTTAATAAATATTTTAAAACAATGTTTGAATAATATTTGTTTTTTTATTAATAATATATTTCAAATTTACACTAGAGTAACTCAAGTCCCTTTTCAGGATACACTAGACTAACTAAACAGGATAAGCTGAACATAATAAGAAAAACTACCTACAAAAATATTTTTTTATTAAAATAAATGTAAATGTGGCAGATATTTAAATACGAAGACATAAAATGTAATTTAAATACGTATCAAGATATAAAGGAATATATAATTCATTCCTTTTTATTGTTGAAATGTATGTTTGGTCTCCTAATTAAGATGTTCTACTTGTTCTAATTTCTTTTCTAGTTTATAGTTTGACATCCTTGGGAGATAGCTTTGCCAGGTGTTAGGTAATGACGTGACGTGAGTACATGCATTAATTATACAAGGAAATATTGAAAACAAGGTATTGTACTACATGCATGATCTGATTTAAACAAATGATCTTAAGCTATTGATTAATGCAGGAAATGATACTTTTTTTTAATTAGCAGAAAACACGTAAATCTCCAACACACGCACTAAAATTAAAAAATTTAAGAAAATCTATACATAGACAACGAAAAAAAAAATAAAAAAGTGTTGTATATGCAAGAATTTGTTAATTCATTTTCTTCATAATAAGAATTATTTTTAGTTATTTTCCTTCGACACATTCAAAATAGGAGTTGTAGATCAATCAGCCAGATCTGAATGATGAAGCCTCTCTTTTAGACGGGCTGCATAACGTGAAACATTAGGTTAGGTTATTATAGATGTATAATATATCTGTAAGAAGAAATTACATTTGTTTTTGTACAAGAGAAAGAGAGATAGGATTAAGAGAGAGAGATGAGACAATGTTATATGTCTTCCGAAAAAAACTGAGATAATGTTAATATGTTATATGAATAATATAATTCATTAGTGGTTATCTTAATGGCATTCGTCATTTCATCTATTAAGTGTTCATCTATTTTAAAGTTAAGTACAAATGATTTTGATAAAATTACGTAATGGCATTCGTCATTTCATCTATTTTGTGTTTATCTATTTTAATTATTGAACGTAACTAAGATGTATACTTATATTTAGTGTCCCAATAATTTGAAAAGTATTGATATTCTTAATTTTTAAACCAATCAAATTATATATCATATTCTCATTAATAGTTTTTTTTTTTAAATTAGTCCTTGATTATTATTTTTAAAATTTTTAAAATTGTAACTTTTTTTAATTAGAAAATATGATTAAAGATAACTTTAGAAGTCTAAATACTAATTTTTTAATTATTTTCAACATTTTTTATAAAACATATGCTTAAAAAAACAACAATAAAAAAATTTAAACCCTAAAACTTAAATCCCAAAATATTTTTTTTATAAAAAGTGTTAAAAGTAATTAAGAAGATTTTAGGGTTCAGGCTTCTAAAATTATCTTTAATCATATTTTTTAATTTAAAAAAATAAAATTTTAAAATTTTAAAAATAATAATCATGGACTAATTTGAAAAAACAAAAAATAATTAATGAAGAAATGACATGTTAAAAAACTAATAGTATCAAAATCCCTAAAATTATTAGCGACACCATAATATCTCTCTGATTTTAATCACAATTTTTTCAGTAGAACTTATTTACGGTGAGAGGAATTGATTCCAAGGTAAAACAATAAATGAGGTTGTTTCTAAAAGAAAAACAATATATGAAGTCCCAGTTGGAAAAATAAATAATATTAATTAGTACAATCAAAATGTAATATTAAATAAGTTAATTGATTAAACAAAAGTGATTAATATGTTAAACTTAAAGTTAATTTGTGGTAGTATCGGAGTTTAATTCTTCATAATTTTGTATTATATTTTATTTGTCTTCCGTCGAACTTAGGATTTTTTTCATGATAAACGGAAGTGTTAAAGAAAAAAAATAATAGTGAATGTTTTTCCCAAAGAACGAAGCAGCTTATCAATACTTCCACACATTCATTTTTCACGTGTAATGAAATGAAATATGGGGATGGAGGATAAAACGTACTTGTCAACATGCAAATTGATTAATTTTTTACATTCGTTCCATGTGTCTTACGTTTTTCTCGCAGCAAATCCATTTTCAACCAAAATAAGATTGGTCCCCCTCCCTCCTATAACATTTTAATATAGGATTATGAACGCGTATTTGACTATTAGCGTTACAGAATACTATAAGGACTTAAAATCATTAATTAAATAATTTGTTATAATAGTCTGTTAGCGTTACGGAACGCGTATTTGTCAATCAATAACTACGATTTTAAAATTTATTCTCTAAATAAATCGTTAAAATAACACACGCTGACATGCATGCCTTTGTTATGTCAATTGCTTTGCACTCCATGCAGCTCCATTTGGTGTTAACTTCACCACGTACATAATCGACGGGTTCAGACATATTCACATATATAGTTGAGAGAAAGAGGAAGAGGAATTTAGGAAGGTACGAAAGAAATTCCCAAGGAGTAATGGTTCTAATCTATGCACCACAATGGTTGGTATAAGTGATAGTCATTTATATCTCTTAATCAATTTAAAATTTAAATCCTAAGTTTGAATATGAAATAAATTGGTATTGAATAGAAAATACCCATATAGAAGTATGACACAACCATGTGCTATAAAAGGATTAAGGTGTGAAAGATGTCAGGCTCTAATATCTAAATTCAATGTCCTAAGAGATTGATGTAGAGCTCAAAATAAAAAATCACTTGAAGAATGTATCCTTTTTGAATTAATTAAGATTTAGTAAAAAAATTAAGAATATTAATATATTATGTTTTTCCTTTTTAATAAAGATATCATATATATCTTTATCATATTTATAGCATTAATTTAGGAATATATAAAAATATATTAATTAGTGATATTAGGATTTATCTTTTCTTTTCTTATAGATTCATATAATAGACCTATGTAGAAGAAGATTATTATTGAAATAAAGCTGAGGTTTTATCATTTTCTCAACCCTTGATATTCTATTGAATCAACAAATAATTGAATCTTATCTCAATCTCTTGGCATTCTTACAAATCAACCAGTTAACCTTGGTATTCTTATGAATTAATATCTTTGGGCACAATGTCACCAAGGAGATGTGCTACTCATGCTAACTTGGAGAACATAATTCAATGGATCGAGATCACACGGTTGCAATTGAAGGTGGCCCACTTGACACAACAATTGGGTGCTCTTCAACCACAACCACTACACCATGTTTGTCTAGTCTTGGACAATGATCCTCCAATCTAGGATGACGACAATCATCTAGTCATGGATGATAATGATTTTGACATTGACAAATATCCCTTTGACGTTCTCCCTCAATCAGATTGTTATTGGGAAGTCGAATTTGAGGTTGATATTTCGGGCTTTGATATCAACATTGAACCTATTTACAACATTGATGTTGAGGTTGATGATGTTAATAAATAACTCGATGATCATTGTTGGGAAGTGGGATTCAAGGTCGATATGCTTGGTTTTGATGTCGATATTGGACTTATTATTGCCACTAATGATGACATTGTTATGGATGTTAATGAAGAACCTATACGGGTTAATGGGAGTTCGATGTTAATGCTTCATTGTGCCTTTATTAGCCCTTATTCTCCATAAGATGGTTTGCATCACACTGGTATTTTCACCCATGCACGACTATAGATTCGAGGATGAATCTTTTCGACGAAGGAGATTATGACGTAGACGTGTGATACAAGCATGGGCTAAAAAGGGATCAAGGTGTGAAGAAATCAATATAAAGTTCAAAATGAATAAATCACTTGAAGAATGTGTCCTTTCGAAATTAATCAAAATTTAGCAGGAAAGTTAAGAATATTAATATTTTTTTCTTTTTTAATAATAAAGAGGCTTTGTCTAAGTAACCCCAACTAAAAATGGGGATACACAACCCTATCCTATGTGGCCCAATAAAATTAAAACATTTGTATTAAAGATTGGATCCACTTGTTTTTTTTCAACACAAAACTTTGAGTAATTATATATTCTTCTCATTGTCTTTTGCTAATTTTAATTTATGTCCACCTTTTAGATTTAGTCTTTTTTAATTCATTAAAACACATTATTTACCTTAACTAACTAAACCCTCAACCTGTACTAGACCAATGTCGGGAGAAGTTCTCCCCCTTTATACCTTCATATCAATTCCAGTTATCTTATAAGTGTCTTTGGCTTTGTCTAATTAAAAAAAATCTCATTATGTTATGAGATTTTTCCCTTTTCTCATTTTCTCAACAAACCAAATCATGACAACTTGCTTATATGAGTGGTGTAGCGGCAAATTATTAGATTGGTAACACATAGGGTTCCTCACTGTATTGCATTTTTATCCTTTAATTTAACTAATCTGAATTTAATTGGATTATTTTGTTTAAAGAATCAAATGAAAAAAAAACTAATCCAAAGGTATATAAATTGAAAAAAATATGTACTTTGTAAAAAATAATAGGAAGAGTATATAATTAGTCAAAGATTTGTGTATAAAAAAAATTAAAAAGTGGATCAAACTCATAAAATAGTTGTTCTAATTTTATTAGGCCACTTAGGATGAGGTTATTTAACCTAATTTATACTTGGGGTCAATTAGACCACCCCGTTAAAGACAAATCTATGTTGCCTAAGGGAATTTGCATACAATAGAGATTAAACACGGATTCTCCTACTAAATAGATCGTTTTCATATATGTGAACGCAACAGAGTCTTACACCATTGCACCAACCCATTTGGTTAATCATGTTTATGTTTTTGTTTAATTATTATGCTATCATTTTTTTATCATAATAATTTAGCTTGTTATTAATTGTGAAATACCAAAACAACCAATTTAATTATTACTGTAATTAATGTTTTAAAACATCAATTTATGAATATTTTAGGCACTATGTTTTAGGCATAAATTGTTGTATGGTAAAGGTCTTGTGTTTTGCTATAAATATTTTTTTGAATATTTATAAAATTGTAATATGCATAATTTCTGAATGGATCTGTTTAATTTTGTACACACTTCTTTGAAAAAATTGATTTGTATTAAAATACTCATTCCATAGCTAACAACTAAGATAGAAGGGTTAGTATTAAAGTCCAATGTTGTGCACTAGAAAGAAAAAAATGCGTCAATTTTAACTGTAAAACAAAATAAACATTTTAAAAAATAAACATCGGTTTTCTAACAAAAATCGTCTTTGAATGGTGGTTTTTTTAACGTTAGTTAAAGAAAAAATCAAAGATTATGAGATCATTTTTCATAAAATCAATGTAGAATCCGACCTTCTAAGATGGTTTACAAATCGTCGTGAAAAGTGTTAACTTTACACGACAACGGTTTCAAAGACGGTTCAAAACCATCATGGAAAATGTCCAGTAAATGTCTTTAAAACGCTTAATTGTAGTAGTGTCTATCACATTTTGGTAAGTTTTTAATTGCTTCAACATCACTATATTTGTCTATATTATTGTGCAATTTCTAAAGTTGTCATCTTAAGAATCTTCACAGGATCCTATGTATTATGTTCTGTTGCGACATCCAAACAAGTATGTCTACAAAAGCACTACTATATAGTCAATGTTTCTCAATATTTTCCATTCTTTTTAAAATTTAATATATTTTATTGATCAGTGGATAATGGTGTCACTGTAGACTCTAGTTGTCATTCTTCTAAATAAATCTTATTTTTCATTAGTTATTATAAATATTGACCATTTTTCTTATTGTTGATTCTAAAATGAATATATTGATTTTATTCCTTTATTTAGTATGAGGATAGTTAGATTTCTTGAGTTTGATTGACAATTTGAGAAGTCAAAAAAATGATACAAGATTTTTCCTTCCTATTGCTAATTGTGTTATAAATTATTGTTTATCCATTTTGTGCAAAGTCTAAACTATTTCTACTGTATTGAATACTTCAATACATACATACATACATATATATATATATATATATATATATATATATATATATATATATATATATGAATAAAAGGCGATGGATGATATGTATAGAATCCAATTTCATGGTCTACTTTGTTGTGTGATTTTATACATAATCTTTAGACTTTCATAATTAGTTATGGACTTCTGATTGACTCTGAGAGGCCCTTTACACAACACTACGAAGAGAGAATTCATCTATCATGCCTTTGAGAATAATTTTCAGCATTTTTCAGTGTTCTCATGCTTGGAACTTTGGTGTACACTATTGTCACCGATGTTATGTTCTCTTTTCTGTACAGAGCTTCTAACTCCGTAAGTGCTTCAAACATGTTATTTTTAGCATTATTTGATGCTATATTCCTTGTTGTCAACATAAGAATGATTGAACCTTCCTATATAATTTTAATGTGAGATAGAACAGTCCTTTTCCATTTGTTTTTCTTGTTTAATTAGGAAAATTTATGTAACCTCATTATCACTTTCTTTGTGCTATCTTCTATATATAGTTGATTGAATTATTGTATTTTCAACACATTGTCTATGCCTTAATTCCTTGTGATGTAATTTCTTCAATTTTAGAGAAAGTTCATCATCATGCAACATGAACCTTCTTGGGTATTAGGAAAACCATTTTTGAAGAGGTTGGGGATAAATTTTCATGATGTGTGGATAAATGGTGACAATCTTCGTTGTTTGACTTTGGTGCCAAAGGCAGAACCGCCTACTTGACCTCATTTATATATATATATATATATATATATATATATATATATATATATATGTATATATATATATATATATGTATATATATATATTCCTCTTTTTGCATTTAACTTCAAAATTAAGCATCTTTATACACTTAGTAGGCCCATTACCTAGTTTTCTTGTTCTAATTTATGTATATAACACTAATATGTAGAAAGCGTGTTTTTATACACTTAGTCATAACACTTATGTGAAATTTAGTTCAGGTCTTAGTGTTCTTATTTATTTGTCTTGTCTCGATGTTTCGAACTACTTAAGGAGTTTATCATCACAAACTTAAACTCCTAATAAAAAAATATGCTTGCTTTCTTGGAATACTTATTTTTGTAGAAAGTGTCTAAGTTTGTTTTGAACATATAGGTTGGGTTCATTGTGAAACAAAATAAATATTAAAAAAATATACTTAATTTTTACATCAATTGTGGTTACAACCGATGTAGAAAGATGTTTTCAACATCAGTTTTTGAGTTATCGTCAAAAGTTGTCTACTTTCAACGACTATCAATTTAACATCGGTTCTAAACCGATGCTAGAATCGATGTCAAAAGTCCTCTGTAACACCCTGGAATGTTATTAATTATAAATCAATGTTTGATTGTGTTTAGCTTGTTGTTTGAATATATGTTTGACTTGAATGATTTGAAATATAACTTGAATTAGTCATGTGTGAATTTATTGATGTGAATGTTCAGTTATGTGAAGTTTTGTTGAGCAAAGTTGAAATTATGAGATTTTAGATTTTTGCCTAAACCTAGTTCAGTAAAATCGTGATCTTGGATTCGTTAACCGTCGGATCATCTTCAAATTTTGTCTGGATCTCTCTAAGATATGTTTCAATAGTCTAACCGTTGGGATTTTGCAAATAACGACATTTGGTCTCCTGCTAAGTGCAATTCCAACCGAGGGGAATTGCGCTGAGCGGTCCAAAGCTGCGCTAAGCGAGCCCTAGTGTAGATGGGGCTGCACTAAGCCTAAATTCTTGTGCTAAGCACAAGAAGTGGACTTCGGCTTAGCGTGATAGGCCCACTAAGGAAAATTTGCAAGTTATAAATACGTCCATAACATGAAAAATATGATTTTCACTCTCATCTTCTCCAAAAACGCCACCCAAACCCTAAAACCTCATTTTTCACCACCCAAGACCACCGGTGGCCGCCATGAGCCGCCGTTACTTGCCGTTGAACCCCCACACCAAGAGGAATACTATAATCGGAGCGGAATCCTCAGAATCCTCCAAGAGGATTCGGTGGAGAAAATCCTTCAATCCTCCATTTCATAGTTTCTCTGAGGTAATCTTGACTTCTAAACCTTCTCCTAGTTAGTTTGAGTTCCTCTTAGTGTTGCTTATGTGTTGGGTACTATAATAGGGTGTTTTTACACTTACTTTGAAAAACCCTAGAGAATGAGACAATGTAAAAGTTATCTTTTTATAACATGAAGGTTATTTTTGCGGCATTCACTGAACCCTGGTCGCATTGGCGTGATCGAAATTTCAAAAAGATGTTTCTTTTCTGTAGAACCCGAAATACCCCTCAGCCTTTTATGTTTTAACAGTGGTATTTGACCCCAAATGTTGCCTTTGACCTTGTTTTTGAAACCTATACTAAAATTCCTTCGTTTTGGCATATAGAGACTTGTGTTTGGACGAACGAGCGTGAACGAGAGAGACCTCTAAGTAACGCAAAGAGGAACCGACGGAGAGCTCACGATAGGTGAGGGGAGTTATTATAAAATTTACCGTTTTGACATCATAATTAGGGTCAGGGAACCTAGCTATAAGAATATCTGTCTGTCCCTGTTGCATGCTGATTTTCTTTCAAGAAAACTACGTTTTTAACGAATGGGATGCGATATATCTATCGTTGATGAATAACATTATTGTTTATTAAACTTGTGTTGTTTGAAGACCTGGGGAGTGTGAACCTCAGGCATGGAAAATATATTTATATGCGGAATGCGACTTATTGTTGATGTTGTTATTGGTGACTTTAATTGATATGTGGTGATGTTGATATTTACGATGATATTGATTTAAGATGATGTTGTTAATGGTGATCGTGTCAACATGAATTGATGTTATTATTGATGGTTATGTCAATATGGAATGAGGTTGTTGTGGTTATTGGTGATGTCATTGAAATGGAATGTTGATGATGTTGGAAATGCATTGATAGGTGTATGTTGTGTATGTTCATGGGGAGGTGCATTGGCCTTGTTGGATGTCCCTTGTGTGGGAAAATAGAGTGGTTAAAGAGTCTAAGCATTTCCGAGGGAATGCTTAGGAGCTTTAATTCATCCATGGTCATTGTACTTGATGGTGTCCACATTCATACGTCGTATGTTGTGTATGTCCATGGGGGGTGCATTGACCTTGTCGGACGTCCCTTGTGTGGGAAACTAAAGTGGTTAAAGAATCTAAGCATTTCTGAGGGGATGCTTAAGAGCTTTAATTCATCCATGGTCATTATACTTGATGGTGTCCATGTTTCATACCTCATATGACATGGGAAATAGTATAAACTGTGGCAGTATATACTTTGTACTAGGGGGTGTGTCACCTAGTAGGGAACTTCTTATGGCCCCAGGTTGATCAACTAGGGGTAGAGTTACAGTGCACGACTGGGTGGCCTCGACAAATACTGCATGGTTTCCTAAGTGAGGTGTCGTGTAGACACGCTTAGGGTTATTTCCTTGGTATTGGATACGGTACGTACCGCATTGTATCTGAGAGTTGAGGTCAGGTGCATGCATCATTCTAAGCAGTCTTGATTGGATCCATGGATGGATAATGAATAATTGTTGAATGTGTCTAATGAATAATTGTTGAATGTGAGTGTTGAATAATGAATGTTGTGTAAGCTCATGATGTTTGCTTATGTTTTCTTGCTAAATGTGATTATTTGGTTTTAGCATTGGTTCTTTTATAATGAACTCACTCTTGCAATTTTGTATTGTGTGGTTGATACCTGTGATGATCGCGAACCTTGCTCGTGTGAGCAGAATGACAGCAGTAGGGTGCAGGAAGTGAGATTCTGTTGAGCAGTCGCCAAACCGATGTGATGACGTTGGGATTATTTTGGGAGAGAGTTGTGTTTTGTTAATCAACTCCTCCATAGTTGGTTCCATGATTCTTTTGTTGAATTAAAGATGTAAATCACATATTTGAATTATATGTATGAACAAGTTTAATTTTCATTATACGAATGTTGTGTACTGAGTTACTATACTAATATATATGTATTTACTTGAGTATTTGTGCGATGTTTAACGGATGTATATCGAGGAAAGAAGGAAAACTTACTTTCATTTTTTTATGAGCAAATTAATGGAGTTTTCTTTTAAAACTTGAAATTTTTCATGGTTTAAAGTGGTGATATCGTAGAGACAAGGCGGATTGTTACATCCTCGAGAACCGATGTTGAAGGTTTTTTTGTAGTAGTGATTTCACTTTTATATACTTAAGACAAACAATAATAGTAGTTTTTCATTGGGAGAATAGTAAGGAATTTCACCAAAAGCGATTATTGAATTAACCATGTTGAAATCCAAAGATAACCATATATTTTGTATCTCTAATAAAATAGTAAAGCATATGACCATCTTAATTTTAATTGAAAATATATACGATGAACCTCTAAATACAAAATTGATTTTTTTTTTCATTTCCTTTTTAATAATAGCAAGGTCATTGATACATGTAATACAAAAATAGTTATTTATGTATAAGCATCCTAAAGTTTACAATCATATCAGTAAAAAAGTTTAAGGAATTTGAAAGGTTACAAGGTATGTTTGGCAAAAATTGTGCAAATGATTTTGAAAACTAGTATTCTGATTCTCCCTTTTCCATATTTATATGACAACATAATATCCAAATACATAATTAAAAATATTCTATTTGTAAATCCTAAATAAGTTCCAACAAAATATTGAAGATGTTCCTTTTCATATGGCTTTTCTCTCTTGCAACCTGCATAGCTTCTTCCACTGGTAAATGTAATATAATATTCCTAAGATGTTGCAATTAACTGATGAGGTATTGTCTCTCAAGATACTTGTGTGCTTCACTCCAAGAGATATTGCATCAATTGGTTCTATTTGTAGAGATTGTGTGTGGTGCAAGTACACTTGGATAAGGTCGGCTGGCAAGAGAGTTAACTACTCTTCAAGCAGCAGCTTGGAGGAAACTGGCTGTTGGAGTGGTTTTGAACCTTCACACTTTGATTTTAGTGCTTGTGCACTTGCAATTACAGGGGTTAATGTACATGAAACTCGAAACCTGTGAATATGGATATTTTTGTATTGGATCTCAATTCTAATAATCTTGAGTGGCAATGTTAGTGTCAGTATCAAAAATGTGTCTGATACGGCAACACTTCAAATAAGAGAGGTGTTCACACTTCATAGTTACACAGTAGCACCTAACCATAGTTACTACACTGATTAACTAAGTCTACCTTAAAGTTAGTCTGAATAGACTAGTGACTAACTATCACTAACTAAGAATAAAGTAAAAAATACATCTGGTACATCAACGACTAATGTATACTTTAAGAAGAAATCTTCTATCGATGAACAGAGTTGGACAGTTAAGGCCAAGTAATAAGTCTAGCAAAAAGCTTTATGTCTATGCTTTATTTGAGGTTTCAGATAACAGCCCTTAAACTTAGCAATTGAATTCGACAGTACAATATTAGCATTTTATAATGATGATAGACATTCAATCATTATTTCCTCATGACCCTTCTAACAAACCAGAATATGTGAAGACTGAAAAATAAATTTTCTCTTATTGTGTGAATCATATTGTCATCTATTTATACACATTATCTGCTACATAGTTGCTGCATAATTGACTCCAACAGAATCTAATCAATAGAAAACTAACTGCTACCAACTTATAACACAAAGTAAAAAATAGCTAAAGCTAACAACCATAACTACACTGCATAATATCCCTGGTGACCAATTTACCATTAATTTGAACAAAAACTTATATGCACATATTTTTCTAATGTGTTACTGGTAAATGGGTTAAGGACAAATAGCTAGTTGAAATCACACCTCCTATTAGGAACCCAAATTAGAAAATAGAAGAAAAGAAGAAAGATGAAATTTCTTGATTGTAAAAGAATTTCTTCACAAATAATTTCTCCCTTCACAAAGAATTAATGCTTAATTTATACAAATCTGCCTCTGTCATATCCTTCTTCCCTTACATATATATACATATACACGCACACACACACATATATATAATCAACCCTTTAACTAACTTACTAGCTCATTAATAGTCTAACCATCTTAACTAATTTTTTCTTCTCCTTGTATCCTAACAATACACCCCTTCTAAAAATCAATCTTGTGCTCAAGGTTGAAATTTGAAAACTGAAATTGTACACTGAAATGACACACTTCCTCAAGTCTTGTCCAATTGCGCCCATTGTAGCTTAGTTGGAAATGACCTAATGCCCTTGCATTCTGGGTTGAGTCTGGTGGCTCTGGTGGAGTTAAGATGAAAACTAATTTTGATTGGTTTGGACCTCCATGGGTGATGTGGCAATCTTTTTCCACCTCTTCTCTATTAACATGTCATCGGCTACACAAACATCCAAGTTTAAACTCCAAGTTCCTGGTTGGAATAGTGGAAACCGGATCCCATGGCTCATCTTAATGATAAACCTTGGACATCTTGGTTTACTATAAACCAAATTCATACAGATTGCTGAACAATTTGCACTTTATCATGGGTTAAAGGTTGCTGAGGACAAAGGCATTAGAAGTTTGATTTGTGAGTCCGACTCTAAAATGGCTTTGCAGCTCATACAGCATAATGACAATGCATTTCATCCTCATGCTCTTCTCATTAGGAAGATTCAATCCTATAAGAATTGGCAATGGGAGGTTCAGTTATCACCACTAGTTTTTGTAGATGCTATAGGTGTTGTTCATTTGAGAGTAGTTTGTTTTCTTTCTTCGTGGTGTCTATTATTTCCCTCACATCGAAAAAGAAATAAATAAAAAGTTAACATAAGTAATTAACAAGACATAATTGCAAAGGAAGCATAGTATGATAACAGTTCATTTTTTTATATATAATTTCATTAAACTTCAACTTTCAATATTTTCTCTTCAAAAGTTTCTAGTACTGTCATTCTTTTTGTCTCTCATCCTTCTCGTTTATTAAATATTTTAATAATTTTATTCGATTCCAAAGTTTCTGGCCACTGCCCTGTTATAGAAAGCGATATTTCTTCATGTGGTGGCACGACGAAAATCTCTAAAAAAGGAGGGAAACTAGAAGAAGCTTTGATCGAAGGTGAAGTAGGGTGACGAGAAAAAATGAATGTTGGATTTTAGGTTCGAAAGGATTTAAAAAAGAAATTGGTCTAACTTGATAGTGGATTTCAAATTTGGGGCTTTTATTGAAGTATATTTTTGTTACAGTTTTTTTATTTTCCGTTTTGTTCATTTTTATTTTATTTTAAGAGTTAATTATTAATTTTGTTCCCTAATCATTTTAAATGTGTTAATTTAGTTCTCAGATTTTTAAAAGGTTTAATTTAATTCTCCAATTTTTAAAATTTAATCCTAGATCCGGCATGCCACCGACCTCATTAAGCCTCAACCGCACACCCCAAGCCACCAGCTCTGCACCACGCACCACCTCCACTCCAAACACCCATGTTGCTCGTCGCTCTATCTCCCTCACCTACATGCATGCAACCATGGCACCACTAGAACTATGAGTTGTCGCAATGTCTCCACCCTCCGCCATCACAAAATCCACCATTAACGAGCCAAACACCATTACAACGACCAAATCCACCTCCACCAAGCCCAAAAATGTTAGAGCCGTGCGTGGTGATGGTGAATAGTGGTTTGCCAAATCTGGGTGGGTATGGTGGTGTTGGCAGCTATGGTGATGTTTAAGGAGGAAGGAGTGACAGTCCGATGATGGTGAATAGTGCTTCCTTTTGCAATCCTGACAACGTCAACAGAATTGAATGAAAAAAGGACTAAATTGATGCACTTTTAAGAATTGAAACACCAAATTGGAGCTTTAAAAATATGAGAACCAAATTAATGAATTTAAAATAATTTAGAGATCAAATTAATAGTTAAGCTTTTTCTAATATAATGATACAAATTTTGGTGTTGACAACCGTCAGCCATAACAACTATCCTCTTAATGCAAGAGTTTACCCCTAGAATTGTATATATCATAATCATACAAGCAAGCAGTTATTCCACATCCGTATTCCGAAATAGAAACTGAAAATCAAATGGTTGCTCTAAACAGTATTTACATGTTGCACAGCTACACTTGATAATGTAGATATCAAACAATCAAAACTAGTTTGCTATATATCAACAAATTATGGGGTAAATTTTCATTTTGTTCTCATCTCATACTCTAACTTTTTGAAATTGATACTTGTCCACTATAAAGCATAGATTCTGACACGAACATCAGATAGACACGACTAATGTTTAAAATATAGAACATAGAAACACCACATATACACAAACAAATATATTATGATTAAATGAAATATCAGAAACATATAACAAAATATTTAAATTGATAGTATATTCATATTTTTAAATCAACCTTTTGTGTATTTTTAAGTGTATTAATTGTGTCAAGGTGATAACTTAAGTGTTTAATCTAGTAAAAAATAATTTTTAAAACAAACATATAATAAGCAGTGTTGAATAAGTGTCGGTATTAAAAACATGTCCAATACAACGACACTTCAAACAAGAGAGGTGTTCGCACTTCACAGCTTATCCATCTCCTAATCATGAAGCTGCTCCGTTAGATTTATCCCAACCTTAAAGTAAGGCTGCACTTACACTTCGTTCATAATCAACAGTCCTATACTTTGTTCTGTGAGCTTGCCATGATTTTATTATTATTTAGCCAATGATGTTCAATTGCATCAGGCAAAAGAGTAAGCAGAAACAACTAAGCAACAGACATATTTGTAATCATCTGTAATCCAAATATCTATACATAGAAAGTACAGCAATGTTCTGCCCAAGTTCTATATTCATTTATCTTTATAAGCAAGCAGCTTACTGAAGTATTCTACCTATTTGAAGCAAAGGAAGATGCCAGCAAGAGAAAGTGTAAGTAATCAATGAAACATTCCAAAGGGATCTCACTCAGGTTTTTTAATTATATTTTGTATAACCACAGTCCTTGCTCTCCTTATCTGTCGACAGCATTTATCCGCATGAGTACTTAAATTCTCCATAGTCTCTGAAAATGCTTCTATTTTTTTCTTAATCTCGTCGATTGCAAACTTCATAACATCCTCATTTTTAATGGCAAAATCAGCATTCTGCAATAATGATTCTAGAACTCCCTCCAATTTGTTGACAAGCACTCGAATGTTGTCTAAGTCCTTCAATGAAATGAAAGTACCAATCTGCATTGAGCTGATCACTTCCCGCTGTCCCTTTAGAGCTTTCTCATAGCGCTTGAAGAGAGAGTTGCACCATTTTCCTACTGACCCTATAGGAACAGCCAATGCAGCAGCCAAGGCTGTCACAACCGGTGGCGCCGCAACAGAAGCCGCCACAACTGAGAAAATCAACACAGAAACAAAAGCAGCCACAAAAATGACATTTGACACTCTCTTCCATGTCTTGAGGGATTTCAATTTCTTATCGAGCTTTCTCTTCCTGATTTGCAATTTCTGCAACATTGATGCCTGCTGCGCGTAAACTGATTGAAACAACAAATAAAACTCTTCAGTAAAGGGGTCCCTGGCATCCTTAAACTTCTTAAGCTCTTGCAATGTCTTCACATAAGTCACCCCGTCAGCCCCATTTTGCCCCTCTTCCTCAAAGTAGGTAACCACTGACTTGACTATCATCTGGTTTTCGCGTGCCCTCCTCAAGCATTTCTCAAGTGAGTTACAGAACTCCAATGTTTGGAGGCTATTATTAAAGTAATCATTCACCAAGGAGAACAATTCTGAGTTGCCCCATATATCTTTCTTGCAATCCAAAATAACTTTGACTACTTCCTGGTTCATCTCAAGAAGACTATCAGTCATTTCTCTCAGTGAATCAAAAGATAAGGATCTAACCTCAACCCCATGAGCTAGGGAACTAATCACCCTATTGGTATGCTCCTGAATGCTCACATCAAAGGATTGCAAGTTTGGATCTTTAACACATGCAGCTTCATAGGAGCTCAAGTCAGCAGCATACAGAGAATGAGTACCCATTTTAATTGGTGTTGGGGATTCAACACTAAACATCTTGCTGGATTGCCCTCCCATCTTGATAGCTCCGAAATACAAAGATCAAATGCAGCTTCTAAAATTTAGGATCCAAAATATTAAAAAAAAAGTCACTCTTTCCTTTCCTCCTTTTCACACCAATCAATCACAATTAGTCCTAAGCCTCAGCAACTGTGCCCAAAATTAGTAAATTTCAGAATTTAACAAGATTGTGCTCAACTGGATTCATGGATAGCTAGAGGAATGAGAAAAAAAGATGCGTTGACTTAGGTTAGATCCAGTTGAATTGACTACAAACTATGAACACCCAAATGAAAGTTGCAATTTTTATGGTTGGTTACCTGAGATTCAGCTGAAGTTTAAGACTAAGTTGGTGCCACTCATTCTGATTCCTTCCCCCAAGAGCAGAAATAGAGACTGATGCCCAATTGAGGAAAAATTGTGATACTCTTCAGAAACTTATTGCTTCAACTCAAGCTTTGATTTTGAAGAGGAAGAAGTGCTATTTAGATGTGAAGATTGTGTCTTGGATTGAGAACCAAGGTTGCTTCAGTGGCTTGCAAAGTTGCAAACTTTGATGGAGAAAGTCAAAGCAAACAAGGGAAGGAGGAAGGAAATCCAGAATGAAACGGCATGGTCTTTGAATCTTATGCAGTGTTGTGTTGTGTGGCAGAAGTGTTTTTGGGGGACAATTGAAGATAAAATTATGAATATGGGTATTTTTGTTTTTAATACTTCCTCTTTTTTAATATATTGGTTTTCTTTTTTGGGTGCAGAATAATGAATTCATTACTATTTTTCAAAATATTGAGTATAAAATTGACTGAAAAGAATATCATGTGAGTTTGACTAAATTAGTGTTTTTATTAGACTTTAATTTTAATATATTAATATTATTATTGCAAAGATTTTTATATTATCAAGTAATTTAAAATTACTTTAAATGTGATTTTTAAAATTACTATTATATTATTTAATTATTATTAATTAAATTTAAATTTTTATTTATTGTTAAGATAAAAAAGTTTACATAACCAATTAATTAAAAATTATTCTAAATATAAATTTGTAATTAATTATTTCAAAAGATAATAAATTTACTACAATTGATAACTAAACAATAGTATAAAAAACCCCTCATACATTTAATACATTTCAATTAAATTCTTTGAATTATATAATAATTTATAGCTAAATAAGAATTTAACCTATTAAGATCGATTTAGTTGAGAAATGTTGAGATAATTTGTATGAAATCTCATGTTCAAATTTCATTATTATTATTATACACTAAAAAAATAATATTTTTAATTTTATTAGTATATTTTAATTAAATTTTTTATTATATAATTTTAAGCATATTTTAAGTTTTAAAACAAGTTTTTTATCCCCTTTTATGTTTCTTTGAAAAAATAACAAAAGATAACTTCTTTCTTTAGCTTTACTCAATAACAACTCACTTTACCTTGTGATTAGTAATGGTCATTTGAAAATTTATATTTCATTTAAAGTTTTTAAATACAAAATATAAATATAAATAAGCTTATTTAAAGTTGAAAAATTGTATGAATTCATATTTCATTATCATAATATTTTCGTGTATTAATTCAAGCACATATATAAATTTAACACTTTCATATGAACAATGCAAGTAGATAAAAAAATATTATTTAAATTTATTTTTATCGTACTACACATATATAGTTTTAATTTGATCTTATTTATGCTTTCATAACTTTTCTCTTGTTCCTTGAATATATTTTCCTGGTCAAAGTCAAAGTTCAACGGTAGACTTTTTCTACCTGGAAATATAAATGAAATGTAATGAAAGTTGAACCAAGGTGGAATCCTCGGAGATGTTTCCTGTGTTCACATGACCGATTCAAATTGCCACTGAATCAACCATTTACACACGTATGATTGATGAATATACAGAATGACCATCAAACGACTTTTAGATTTCAATGGTGATATAATGTAAAATATTTTTTATAATTTAATTACAAATTAATTATTAAGTGTGTGAATTAATTAGTATTGATTGTTCTAATTTAACCAATTGTTTCAAATTCAAGTCTTACTCAAACATCTGGAGCATGTGGTGGATATGATTGATGAATATACAGAATCAGACGATCAAACGATTTTTAGATTTCAACCATTAACAAATTAAGAGTTTAATGGTGGTATAATGTAAAATATTTTTTATAATTTAATTATAAATTAATTATTAAGTGTGTGAATTAATTAGTATTGATTGTTCTAATTTAACCAATTGTTTCAAATTCAAGTCTTACTTAAACACCTGGAGCATGTGGTGGATATGATTGATGAATATACAGAATCAGACGATCAAACGACTTTTAGATTTCAACCATTAACAAATTAATAGTTTAATGGTGATATAATGTAAATATTTTTTATAATTTAATTACAAATTAATTATTAAGTGTGTGAATTAATTAGTATTGATTGTTCTAATTTAACCAATTGTTTCAAATTCAAGTCTTACTTAAACACCCGGAGCATGTGGTGGATACATAGTATAAACTCTTTTTAAATTAATTTTTTTTTAAAAAATATAAATTAATTTTAATACACAATACAACATTTATTTAAATTTGTTTTGTAACATTGTTATTAACACATTTGATTTTCTAAAGGGGTCATGAAATATCACCACCAACTTCAATCCATTGGATTCATCATGGAATTGATTATAAGTTTGAGTAAGGATATAAACAAGTCAAAATTAACATGTGAATCCTTTCCGCCCAATCCAACTACATTTCAACAAGCTAGGTTAGATCATTGCATTAAGTTGACTTTTTTTTTTAGAATTTAATTATTAATTGGATTAAATAACAAGTTTATGAGTTTCAACCAAAACAAAACTTGATCCGACCTGATTAAGTAATTATATATAAAAATAAAATACAAACTAACCAAATCAACTAAGTAAAAAAAAACTTATTAACTACTTTAAATATCATTTTAATTTTTTATTGATTTGATTATGACAATTTTAAACTGTCAAAAAAATTGTACTTCAAACTATAAAATAAAAAGTCAAATTCTAACAATAAAAAATTATCTCAAATTACGAATATCTTATTTCATATTTGACTCCATATGTAGAATGACTAAAAATAACATTGAGTGTGTTTGGATGAAGAAATTTTAAATTCTGAGAAATTTTAAATTCTAAGCATTTGAAATATTTCAATTGAAATTCTTTTATTTTCAAAATTTTGTGTTTGAATAAAAAAAATTAAAATTATCAAGATGAGAAAAAGAGAAGATATGGTTGGTGTGTTAGTTATATTTGTTTCTGTATGCTCACACTCGATCGATATTTATGGAGCTAAGACGGTATTTCTTGAAAAAGACTGTAAAAAGAGAATTTTAATTTCTCACATTTTAAAAGAAAATTGAAATTTCAGATTTTTAGTTATTTAAAATTCTGTTTTAAAATTCTAAAATTTTAAATTCTTCATAAAAAACATTCAAACAATAAATTCTAAATTACAAAAATTCAAATTTTCTGATAAATTACTTTCCTCAGTTAAAATTCTGTGTCCAAACACACTTGATTTTAAGGAACTAAAAAAATAATTACAAATTTAAAGAACTATAAAAGAAACAACAACTCAAAGAAATTAAAAACATATTTAAATAGTGACGAAACATACTTGAAGTAGGGGGAGACATGAATTTTTTTAAAAATTACTTATATATTAGTGTTTGTACATAAGATTAGCACCTTCAATTTTTTTAATGTAATGATATAAATGAACAAGAATGAGCAATAAATCAAACGAACTTGAAAATAATTTAAAACTCAATTTATACTAAAAATTGAGTTCATTAATATATATAGTTCATCTCATAAATCGACTCGATGTATATATGTATATATATATACCCTCACCAGAATTCCCCCCTTGCACCAACCCCCTCCACTGACACACTCCCTCCGATGAAGCCTTTGTCCGCGGTGAAACCACCGTCATCGACATACAAAAATTTAACACAAAGAAACCATCCACAACATAAAAGGTGGTGGTGCAGCACACTGAGGAGATCTACACGCAGAAGCATGCAAGTCGATTCGCTCTCTTCACTTATTATGATGGGTGGCAGTACGGTGCAACGCGAATGATAGGGGGGCAGTGCAATGCAGATGATGAGTGGTAGTGCGGCGCGTTGCAGATGACTAGTAGTGCAGCGTAGCACATATGATGTTGTCTCCTCCACAAGGTCAAGAAAAGTCTTGCAATGCGGCGCCAAGGATGGGTTTGCTGTGAGGTCCTAAGCAACGTGCAAGGAGGAGGTTGAGCATTTATTTTTTTTAGACATCTTTGCAGAACAACCTTTCCAGAAAATGCAAAAAAAAAATAATGTATTCCAGAAAAATCTTTCCATGAGTATATTTTTATACTTGAAAAGTCTTTCTAGAAGTTAAAGAAAAGAGTATATTCCATAAATATCTTTTTAAAAGTATATTTTTATATTTCTAGAAAAGTTCTAGAAGTAGTTTTTTTATTTTTGGAAAGATCTTTCCAAAAATGTAAAAAAAAAAATATTATAGGAAAACCTTTCTAGATATATTTTACTTCCGAAAAGGTTGGTTTGGAAGTAAACAGATATATTTTTAGAAAAACCTTTTCGGAAGTGTTAAAAAATAGTGTAATCTAAAATGACCTTTTCATGATAGGGTCAGGTTTTGTACCTTGCTTTCCATGATTGGGACTTGCTTGGGAGAGGTAGGGGTATTTGTGTTTGTTCAAATCTCTTGGGAGGTGCATGAATCAATTGCCTTTGCAAAGCTGTACGAAGGCCCAAATTAAAAAAGCTCATCCATCACCTTACCCACAAAAAGCTCGCTGTCTTGGTCCCCAAATTATTTTTTCGTTTGGCTTTTGATCCCTGTGGTTAAGTTTTTCTGTTAAAGGATAATTTGTGGAAAAACAATTCTGACTGCCTGTAACAGTCATAAATTGCTAGGTGAAAACATTAAAATGCACTGAACTATTTGGGTTAAATAATTTGGTCCTTGTATTCTTATCTTTTTAATTCTTATAATTTGTATTTTAATTCTCTTTTAATTTTTATAGTTTGAAAATGATATTTTTAATTTTTATAATTTATATTTTAATTACCTTTTAATCTTTACTATAAAAAATATAAAAATAATTAATTATAAATTGATTATAAATGATCAATTATTTTTTTATTACAAATTATTGTACGATAGATTAACTATGAATCATTTGTTAATATTTTTATAGATAATTATAATTGATAATATTATTCATATTTTAATAATAAAAATTAAAAAAATTACTTTCAAACTATAAAAACTGAAAACATAAAAAATCATAAAATTATAATCATCAAATAAATAATTTAACCTTATTTTTTAAAATTTTACATCATTGTACCCGTATGGTCATATCTCAACCTTATTTTTTAAAATTTACCCATATGGCCATATGTCGTCTTGCAATTTGAACATATGTCGCATTCATTTCACAGGAGTAGTTGAAGTCTCGTGAACATAATGTAACCTTTATTCTATCTCCCTAGGCCCAGACGATAAACAATAAATAAAAAAAAAAACAAAACAAAAGAAAAGAAAAAATGCTTTGAAATAAGGAAGAGGGTTTAAAAGTTAAAACTTGTGTCGACGGCACCGATTGTTCCTGAACCCTTCCTCCTATTTCTCTTTTTAGCTCTGCGCATGTTGTTCTTGGCATTGCGGTTTTTTGTTATCTACGACATCGTTTTGCCTGCAACATTTTGGGAATCGTTCTGTTCCTGTTTCCGCTCCACCAATTCCTTCTTCTTCAACATCGTCCAAGTTCCCATCTTCATTGTTCTCCCCATGCCCCATATCAAACATACCCAACAACTCTAATCATATCAGTACCTACTACCCAGCCTTGTCTCTCTGTTTATATTTCTCACTATTTCAATTCATGCTGCTCTGTGTTGATATCGCCGACTAACTTCAAATTTAGGGTAATTATGCATACCCTAAATTAGGACCAAACTCACAAAACCCACCTTCAGAGAGGATGGCGGCGCCAATCAATCTTTGGAAACTCGAAATTTAAATAGCAAATAAAAAATTGGAATGCGGGAATAGATCTAGGAATTCGGAATGTTTGAATCTGATCTACAAAATGTAAGAGTGTGAAGAACAACGATCTCTTTTTCTCTACGTTGTCCGGTTGTTCCTCCTTTTTTCATCTCTCCATTTTCTACAAACAAATTTTCTTTTTTATTCATATATTGGTTTTTATTCTGATGCTGATATGGTTTTGTCTGATGAAGTAAAATATTGTGATTTCGAATTGGAGTTTAAGGAGGGTGTGCTTGAAATCAAAAGCAAAGCAGCTTCTGTCATTTTAATGTTTCCACCAGGCAAGTTATGGCGGTTATAAGTCGCCAGAATTTTTTCCACAAATCACTCTCACAGCATCATTTAACAAAAAACTTAGGACCAAAAATCAAAAGGAAAATTAGTTCGGAGACCAGACCAGTTAACTAGTTTAGAAACTAAAAACAAAATTGAATCTAAAAAAAATTATAGAACTAAGCAGCACTATATCTTACATGCTGATTTTTTAAAAATAAAGGTTAGGAATGCATAGCACTCCATGTATATGCAGAAACTAGACGCTGATTCAATGAAATTAGAGAGATAGAGGAAACTATTATCAGAAAACAAGAAGTTGTTCCTGTTTAACATTCGTATAAAGTTCCACCAATTGCATTGCATGTAAGGTACTATTAATCTTAACATTCAAGATTGAAGACAAAATTTAAGAATCAAGATGAATTAATGTCAGCATCTCAAAATATATGACCCGAATTTCATAATATTCTGATTTCTGAGGAATATGACAACAGAGTGCTTTATAGTTGGCCCCATTACAACCCTTCCAAGTGCCATATATGCAGCAACCAAAGTTTAGGGAAGAAGAATAAATAACAGCATCCAAAGGCACAAGGTTACCACTACTACTGGAGAGTCAGTCAGGTATCAGTTTCTTAACTTCATTCTTGAAAGACAAAATCCTTTTGCCTAACAATACTTTACAACAACATCAAGTGAAAAAACCTTCAAAGTCGTGAAATGCTGCAAATGGACGTTCACACGTTTCAAAGCATCAAACGGAGAAGGAAAACTTCGTGTCATTGGTATTGAATGGATATTTTAAATGTATCTCAACGTTTTCCAAACATACTCTAAAGCTCCCTTGGTAAAACATGTAGAATTGATTTAGACTAAAGTCAATTAATTGACGATCTTGCTTTATTTATCTGGAAAACTAAGCTGCACTAAATTTATAAAATACAATTTAGAACTAACCAATTTGATATTCCTTGCTTTGCAACATCTGATAATAGTCTGGTCCACCTGTGGTGTATCTGATGTGAATTAAATTGAAATAGCAGGAAGAACAAACTCGTTTTTAAGATAGAAAATCTCAAGCGATCACTTTGCTTAAAAGAATCTGATAAATTTGGTCAAGCTAGTTTATAACTAGTCAAGAGAGCTTACAAGCTTCGGAGTGTTTTACCACACACACTCAAAATAAGCAGTCATGTACATGGAAGGGTTTTATATGATTATTATACAATATTGCAAAATCTCAAAAGATAAATAATTGATGTGAAGGCATCTTCTAAGAAAATGTGTAACCAAAAGTTAAAGACCAGTCTGATTGCTTGATCACCCTCCAATAATATGGCTGACTATTCCTTCCTTCTTTGCTGAAAATTAAACAGCAAAAAGAAGCACCTTCGAATATACATATAGATAGGATTAAAGAAAGGTGTATTGATTGTCCCCAATAACGCATCCACTACACTAGATCTTTTGAAAACTCTAACTGAACACCGTGATCCAAAGAGCTTTGTCAATTTAATGCTTGAAAGCCAGCTTCAGAGAAACATTCAGATGAATTGATCAAATAAACACTCACCATCATAATTTGTGAGACAAACTATTTAACATCTTTCAAGTTAATTTCAGAATTCTTTACAAACAGTTAAAGATAAAGTGGAGAGCTATAAACACACTATTTTAAATATATAACTTTTTATTAATTAAAATTTATTAAAAATCACAAAATTTGTGTAGGTCTCATATCTTATTTAATGAGTTCCACTCATTATTTTATAGTTTTGAAATTTTTGTTATAATGTGTTGCTAACATTTATCAAAAATAGAAAAAATATAGTAGAAGTGCAACGCATCAATAAAGGCTAAAAACTGCTTTATAACTGGAATTCTCGAACTCTTGTTTTGAATTCTTCCTTTTCTTGACACTCAATCACCTTTCTCTTCATCATGCTTGGCTTCCTAGTGTTGATTTCAATCTCGAATTGATTCTTTTTTGAAATTTTCATTATAATGTGAACAAGACTTCAGTCAATTTTAGATTTTAAATAACACTATCTTTCGATATTGAAATTTGGTCAATATCAAAATGGTGCTTTCAACACTTAGAAAAAGCACTAAGTAGACACCAACACCTTGCAAATTAAGTAGACAACAACTCTTATCAAAAAGTTGATTCACCTTCTAACACAGAAAAAAGTTCTAAGTAGACACCAACCCTTCCAAGTTATTTTAGCATTACATCAACGATCTTTAGTCGTGGTACATAAGCCAATGCACCAATATACATGGTGATGCATATTAAAATTCTTCTACTGTCTAAATTGAATAAGTGACCTCTGTCTCTATGGTCAAACTCAGAAATGGTTATCAAAAAGAGAAATTTGTCACACACGGGATAAAGGGGTAGTGAATCTAGTGTCAACTTACCCTTATTTGTCCTTGTCGTGTGCTGAGTTTCTTTAGCTTTGTAGTATAAATGAACAGTTTCGTGGTAGAATAAATGGTATACAGATTGCAAGAGCTGCCCCACATACACCCCACTTATTAATTTTTGTGCCAATAGTATAGTCTTGTACAAGTCTTTTTTTTAGCCTGAGATGGATATATAGTTTTCATGTCAATTTTTCAACGTGCTTCACGTGAACATGTCAATTTTTAGAAATAAAAGTTCTTTGGTCAAAACAAAATGTTCCACGTGACAAGAAACGCATCATCTACTCGAGATTGGACACTACAGTTGTCCACATCAGTAGATCCACTTTAAATATATATCATGGGAAGCTAAATTTCAAATTTAATTCCTTTATTTATCACATTTTAATTTTAATCTTATTATAATTTAATTTATAAATTTAATTTTTCATTTTTTTCTTTAATTTTGAAATTAAATGTTGATTGTTAATTGTTTAGTCGTATTTTTACTAGGATGTGTCACATTTTTATTAAAAGTTAATTTCGTGCACCTAATTAAATGAACATCCAATAAAAATGTGACACGTGACAATTAACGTCCAATAAAAACATGACACTTGACTGTCAACATAAACCATTAATCGTCAATGTCCAAATTCGAAGTTAAAAACTGAAATAACGAGATTAAAAAAATTAAGAAATTAAATTCATAAATTAAATTATAAGAAAATCAAAATAAATAAAAGACTAAATTTATAATTTAGCCATCATGGGATTTCCACGAATGTGATGAAATTCAAAAGGCACGTTGTGTGGAGGTCCTCAACAAAGCGATGACCCTGTCTCTTCCTACATGTATTACATGTGAGACCGTATTGAGGCTATTATTATAAATACATTTTGACAAGGTAGCTAAGATGGGTGACTAAAATCCAAAATGAAGGTTGTTAACTTGTTATGGGGTTTTCGGAGTTTTCAAGCTTTTAACAAGATATTATTGGTAAAATAAATCAGGAGAATAATGCAGTCATCAAATTCTCTATTGACATGTGTCATGGCAACACTAATCAGTGTTGCATCAGCAAGCCCTTGTGTCAGAGCCACTCGATGGAGAGGGTGCTGCAGCTGATTGATATATTTTCCTTCTATTTGAAGTTGTCCGATTTATGGTAGTCATTCCTTTATCTACTTTAAAATTTCATGATCATATTATTTGGAGAGAATAGATGTTTTGTAGTTACATGGGTAGGGATAATAATGAGAATCCTAAAATTGTCTAAATATATGAATTCATGATGAAGAGTTAGATCAAAGAGTTAAAGGATATCTTTAACAAATGATATCAATTATATTTAACAAAATTCAAGTGAAAAAGGATGATGATCTAAAGACATTATCAAGAATTTTGATTATTACTGAAGGTTCAAATTAATTTGAAGACTCATGCAAAATATTTTTTTTATTTTTATTTCTATTTTTTCATTATCATTTTGGTCCAAATTAATTTGAAGGTTAATGTCAAATTTTTTTCTATTTTTTGTTTTAATTTTTAATTAAATAAAATTGGTGTCTTTCGAGCTACACTTTAGATATATTATATGTATTGAACTCGTTTTCAATAGAGGTACTTTGGCATTTTGCGAATATTTTGTGAAAGTTTCTCTCTAAGTTCCTTATTGAATCAATTTGAGACTTAGTAAATTCTTGTGGCGTCTACTCTGACTTATCTTTCATTTTTGGAAGTGATGTCATCCAAACTCTGTGTGTATCAAGCGATCCACTCCTAGTAAGGATCACATCATAGGGGCATGACTAGATCGTGGGATGACAGGCTTATATAAAATTGGTATTGAATTTTGTGTTTCTCTTTGATTCACCCATGTAACATTGTTACGTCTAATGTGAGAATTTTTCTTCTTTCCGTATACCCTCTCATGTCATATAAACTAGTGACTCGTTTAATGAATCTCTAGAATAAATTCAAATACTTATTTAGAAGGCTTAAATATGTTTATTATATTTTAAAAATAAATTATTTTTAATTTATTACCTATAATTCACTTTAGGTTACATTTTGTTATGAATTCACTTTTGGTTACATTTTTTTTATGTTTTAACTTAATGATAAGTCTAATAACTAACATCACTTTTTATTATTTAAATGATTTTTCTTTTTCATTATTTTTTCTTTCTTTCTCGCATTGCCTTCCTCTTCCTCCCTCAACACCCCCAACTCCACAAACCCAAGCCCGCCACTCAACACCGCTCACCTTCCCCATAGGCCCCTCTCAGCTTCACCCGCGACGAACTCTCCTTATGCCTACCTTTCCCACCGGCCAAACCTCTCGCTGGGAAAACACTGCCCCATCACAATACACCGATGTCGTTGGGCCCCACCTCATTTCCCTCAAACACCTCCAAAATGGCGACATTTCCTACTACCTCCACTCCTCTTCCCACCTCGACAACATCGAAAAGGCCCTACTCGACTTCCTAAATGCCACCATTTCTCTCGTCGACTTGTGGCAAACATTTTCCGCTTTCGACGCGAGCGCACCACTTAAGCGGTGCTCGAGTCCTTCGACAAGACCCTTTCGAGTGTTTGATTCAGTTCCCGTGTTCTTCCAATAACAACATTGGGAGATTGTGATTTCGATTTTGGAGGCTTAGAAGGCGAACTAAGATAGGGGTTGAGGATGAGGAGTATTAGAAGGCAAACTGGGGTCCCGAAGTGCCGCTGAATGCGATGGTGTGCGGTGACATCGAGAGGCGATGAGGATGGTGCTGGTGCTTGTGGCGGTGAGGACGATGTGGATTTTAAAGATGAATTAAATAATAAATAATGACATGCCTTCAATTTTAATACGATTTAAGTTATTAGACTTGATGACATCACAATCTATTAGTGACGTCATTACTTAATGAAATAAGATTAACTACATGTATTACTATGAAAGATAAAAAAAAAACAGATATATAAATGATCAAAAATGAATTGTAAGTAGTAAATATTTAAACCTTTTAGAATATAAATTTTAACCTAATTCAATTTTATAAAATTGACTTGAAAGGTGAAAGCTATCTCACTCTTTTAAATTTTCCTAATACAATGGAATCGCCTTTGGAGGTGACTTTGCAGTTGCAGCAAGTGATTGATTGTCCTAGCATGTGTAAGGTGCTTTGATTACAAATGAGACGGTAAAAGATGCTTATCGAGATTGCTTATGGGGTCCATGATGGATGTGTGTTAGCATGTACTTCCCCTTAATGCAATGAGTCATTCGCATATCAAAAGAAGAAAGAAAAAAATAAATAAAATACCAAGCTCCAGTGAACAATGAATCAGACTATCATATAATATAAAAAAGGACACAGAAGATACTTTTTAAATGCACTGAAAGAAAGGTTAGGTACCATTAATCTTAACATTCAAGATAGAAGACATAATTTAAGTTGAATGTCAGCATCTCAAAACATAAGACCCCAGTTTTATAATATTCTGAGAAATGTGGTGACAAATTGCTTTATTGTTGGCCCTCTACAACCCTTCCAAGTGCCAGGCAGCAACCAAAGTTTGGGGATGGAGAATAAATAATAGCATTCAAAAGCACATGGTTCCCACTACTACTCGAGAGTCAAATAGAGTCATCAGGTATCAGCTTCTTGAAAGATACCATCCTTTTGCCTAACAGTTCTTTCAAACAACTTGAAATGAAAAAACATTTCAAAATCCGCCAGAGACTAAAGCTCCCTTTGTAAAAACATGTGGAATTGATTTTTACTAAAGTCAATTAACTGATGATTTCGCTTGAAAAATCGTGCCCCCTTTACTGAACCCGAAAAAAAGCAGGCACTAAATTAATAAAACAAAATTTACAACCAACAAATTTGATATTCCTTGCTATGCAACATCTGAATAGTCTTGTCCAGTGGAGAGTATCTGATACGGATTTAAATTGAAACAGAACAAAGAACAAACTTGTCTTTAAAATAAGGAGTCAACTAGATAGAAGGGTTTGATTCGATTATACATAATTGCAAAATCTCAGTTACTAATAAATAATTGATGTGAAGGCATCTCCTAAGAAAATACCAAACCAAGGTTAAAGATCAAACTGATTAATTCACCAGCCTCCACTAGTATGGCTGATTATTCCTTCTCTGCTGAAAATTAAACAGCAGAAAGAAACATGTTCGAACATACCTACATAGAATTAAACAAAGTGTTCGGTTATCCCCAACACAGCATCCACCACACCAGATTATTAGCAAACTCTCAAACTTAACACCAGGATCCAAAGACAAATGCAAATGGAAAAACTAAAACAAGCTCCAACTTATCACATGATATACTTTTTCGTCAATTCAACGCTTGAAAGCTATCTCAGAGAAACACTTGGATGACCAAGTAAAACTCACCTCACCAGTTTATAACCCTGAGACAAACTAATGAAACTCTTCAACATCCAGAATTCTTTGCAAACAGTAAAAAAAAAAAAACTGCATCCAAAGTTAATAGAGTTCAATTTCTTCAACATATATTAGGCCTTTTCCCCAATGCCTCTTGAGACCTCAATCCATTAACTCAGTTTAAATCCCCTCAAAGTAAACAGAACACAAAAAGCAGTCAACCAATGATAAATTTATTATTATATAAGATAAGACAATGAACTTAAATACTCCTGCCATTTTACTCAACTTAATATAGGTAGAAGTATACAATATAAATATATAATATATAATTACAATTTAAGGTATTATAAAAATATTTATATTCATTCATCATACAAAATTGACGACTAAGGCACATAGAAGAAGGGCAAGGGGGTATTATTATTTTATAATCCCTAGTTGCATTGCAATAGCCAATAAGTAAATGTTAATCCAATATGATTTCATAAATCTAAACTTTCCTAAACAAACAATCTAGTTCTGCCTATAAGCAATGTAATTGGCTAAAGCAATCAAAGGAGCAGCCTTAACAGGGTCAAACCCAACAAGCTGATCCTGAGCATCTTTGTTCAACTTCGCAGCAAACACCTTAGATTTCTCAATACCCAAAAGTTTGGGGTAAGTAACCTTATCTGCCACAAGGTCTTTTCCTGCGGTTTTCCCCAATTCCTGAGATGACTTGGTAACATCGAGAATGTCATCAACAACCTGAAAGAGCAGACCAATGTAGCGAGCGAATTTTCTCAATTTCTCGACCTCGTCGTCGGTGCCGCCGCCGAGGATGGCGCCGAGCACCACCGCACCCTCGAGGAGCGCGGCAGTCTTGTGGACGTGGATGAACTCGAGGCGCTCGAGGTCCACGTCGGCCAGGCCCTCGGAGTTGATGTCGACGACCTGGCCGGCGACAAGTCCCTCGGAGCCGATCGACCGCGCAAGCTCGCCGATCGCGCGGACGATCCGCCCCGGGGAGGCGCCCCGGGTGGAGGCGGCGATGTGCTCGAAGGCGAAGGCGAGGAGCGCGTCGCCGGCGAGGACGGCGACGTCCTCGCCGAAGACCTTGTGGTTGGTGGGCTTACCGCGGCGGAGGTCGTCGTTGTCCATGCAGGGGAGGTCATCGTGGATGAGCGACATGGTGTGGATCATCTCGATGGCGCAGGCGGCGGGCATCGCCGTGGCCTCCTCGCCGCCGACGAGCTCGCAGGCCGCCACGCACAAAACCGGCCTCACGCGCTTGCCGCCGGCGAGGAGCGAGTACCGCATCGCCTCGTGGATCTTCTGCGGCTCGCGGAGCGAAACGGCGTCGTCGAGGGCCTTGTTCACCGCGCTCGCTTTGGAAACCATGTAGTTCTTGAAGTCGAAAATCGGTGGCTTCTCTTCCGTCTCCACGGTGTCCTCTTTCGTCAGCACCGCCGAGAGCGTAAATGAGCGTTTGGCAACGGTGAGGGAGGAAATGGGTGACGGTAACTTATTGACGCCGTGAAAGAAATGAGAGGTTGGGGAGGATCTGGATCTTCTTGTGGCGGTTTGGTTCAAAATGAAGCTGGGGCGTGGCCATGTGTTCAAATTCACGGCACTCATGATGATGGTGGGGGGGTTTAGGGCTGTGTTTGGATTGGGTGGGAAAGGTTCTGTTTGGGGGATTATTATTAGGGGTTGATGCGTGAGAAATGAGACATTACCGAGCGTAAGTGGGAAGTGATGATGAGAAATGAGAGTTGTTGATGATGGATAAGCAAATGAGTAGTAGGATAGGATCTTAGTATTTGGGGTTAGATGAGATTCAACTAGCACAGGACACAACACAACGCATCGATTATCACGTTCCCGCACTTTGCTCTCCCATTTGGTGTCGTTTGTACTTTTTATGTTGTGCTGCTTTGTGTCATTCCCTTTGAGTGGCTCGTGTACTACTGTCCGATAACGATAAGATAATTCAATTACATTAATTTTTGGTAACTCACCACCAAAGTTTTTTTTTTTATTTTATCAACAAAATGTTAGTTTTGTCCCAAAGTAATGATTAATTTTTGTTTGTTAAAAATTATGAGATTTATACGAAAATATTTTTTTAACTTGATTTATTTTATATTTAAAGTCAAATTTAAATCCTATGTTACTTAATTAAGAAATACAAATTATGTTATTATTAACTTAAACTTTATATGATTTTAATTTACAGTAAGAATTATGTTTGAGATGCAAAATTAATTTTAAGAAAAATAAAGTATATAGTTTATTTTATTAATTAATTAAAAAAATATTATGTAGGATAATTTTATTGATTTGTATCCTAAACTAATTTAAAAATATGGCTAACATATTCTTGTGACCGGTTAATGTTGTAATGGAAACGTTTTTTCGCGTTTGAAACTGTACCGTCTGGACTGTGGATTGATGTCAACTTGTTGTTGAGGGTCAGCTGTACTCCGACTTTAATACGAGTTAATTACTTCATCAAAGATCAAACTTGATGGCTCGTTCTAAATACAAAAGAAAATCATTCTTGATGGCTCCTTGTTTGAGAGGTAATGTAGAAAGTGATAACTAATTTTAAAAAAATCTAGAAAGTGATCCCTTGCCCTTGGCAATTCAACCGCATGAAGTGTTGTTCTAGATATGATTTTTAAAAGAGATTTTCGTGATTTAATTTTAAAAAAACTTAAATATAAATTAATTCACTTAAGTTTGTATTTTTTTAAATCTTGATCATCATAATTTTTTTGTTTATTTTCAAATTCTATAAATTTATATTTTTCATTTTTAATCTTTTGTCAAAAAATCAATAAAAAAATTATAATGATGATATCATGATTATGTTATCATGTATTATGTTAACAAAAGATGATATCATCATAAATCACATCAACATTATAATGTTACATGAGCAAAAATCATACACCATGGGACACAATGTATAAATTTAATTAAAATTAAAAAATAATTTAATATTAAAATGAAAAATGAAAAAAACAACTTAAGGTGTCAATTTTTTTTGAAAAAAAATACAAATTTATATGGACCAATTTCATATTTAAGCTTTAAAAATATAACTTGTAAGAATATCAATCCAGGTTATGTGTTGATTAGGTTATGCATTGTTTAGACTTTAGTTTAGACCAAGTTTAGTTATAACATGATCTTTTGATCGTTAAAGGGAGGATTTCCCGGTTTACTAATGAAATTAGATTAAGTTTACAATAAATTATTAAAATGAAGTTATTTTATCACTTATGTTATTTGAAAATTACTAATGTAATGTGATTTTTTTTTTAATTCGAATGACATCGCAGCATGTGACATCTCAAGTGAGAATCATTCGTTCATTTGTTTTTGTTACCAACGTCTGTTAAAAAAATTAAAATAAAATAAATAAATAAATAAGAAGAAAATATTAAATCTTAAACTAAACAACAAAATAACAATAACAAATCAATAATGCAATATAACATATAATAAGCACAAAGAAGAATAATTTAAGGGAGAAATTTTTAATTAATTTGGGTTGAAGTGCACAAACATTATCCTTAAAGAGAAAATGTTCTCAATTATATGCAACGAAAGGATCCTCAAACCATTGGGAAATCAATGTACATATCAAAACAAACTTAACAAATAGTAATAAACAAACAAACTGCATTGATCCACTAAAAGCTAAATCTTAGAAAAGATAGGAAATCTAATTTTAAGTAACCGATTCTAAAATAAATAGTTTATTTTATAAAAATAGAATTAATATGAGTAACATATTTTTATAAATTTTAAATTATAAAACAAATATTTACTAACATTCTCCCACATAATTTAAAAATTTTAAAAAAATAATTTGTATAAAAACGTAAAAGAAAGAGTATGTGATATTGTATTTTGATATAAGGAACCTTTCAGATTTGAGTCTAATACCTAGTGTTTATGAACTTCCACCCAAGAAAAATACAGTAACTTAATTGTCTTGAACTACACCTTCTTTAACCAGACTTTAGTACACAATCCCTACAATATTAGTGTTCATCTAGGTTCTAATGAGGCATTGCACATGTATCTTATTTTGTGAGTGTCACTTAGAGATTAACTCATATCTCACAGTGACAGCCCCACCACAACATTCACTAAGTGAATCCTCGTGATTTGTGATCTCATCCCTACAATAATTATCATCGGATTCGTTAAGAGATATTTTTTTAATACTAAAATACACATATATAAATACCTCAACCTTAATATTGTCACAACTTATAATACACCTCGTCATAGAAATGAGAAACAGAACAACTCCGTAAAATTTTATTTTGGTGTACTTTAGTCAACAAGCAATTTCATTGTTATCCATTGAATTTCATTCATGGGATCACTAATCACACATAGACGGTGTCCATTGTTGTAACTAAATAATGGGCTCTAGTCTCATTCCCCTCAACGACTCCTTGTTGGCGTGTCAATCCTTTTGTAAGCGGATCTGCAGTATTGTTTTTTGACCTGACAAAGTCAAGAGAAATGACACTATGAGAAATTAAATTTCTAATAGACTTATGTCTCACTCTTAAATGTCTTCTTTAAAATTTTTGTTAGTAACTTTAGATATAACAACTTGACTATCACAATGCGTTGAAATAGGAGGTATAGACTTATTCAATAATGATAAATCACATAACAAATTTTTAAGAAACTCAGCTTCACTAGTAGCAATATCTAAAACAATAATTTCTGCTTCCATGGTGAAACGTGATATAATAGTTTGTTTAGCAGATTTCCATGATACTGTACCACCAGCTAAAGTAAAGACATAATCACTTGTCGATTTTGTTTCATCAGAATCAGACATACAATTTTTATTAATTTTAAGAGAACTCATTTCATCATTAATAGTTTCTTTCCAAAAAGATGCATCAATTGACCTCATGACCTCACCATAAGTTTTAGGATCATCTTCAAGTAGAAATGAGCAAAATTCAAAACCAAAATCATTAACCTTTTTAGATCTTTTACTTCTCTTAGGTTCAAAAACAATGTCCGTATTAGCATCACTGCAAGATGATAAATTAGAGCAAAAAGTATCACAAACATATTTAGACAATTTATTTTTCAAAGGAAAAATATTTTCAAAGAAAGTGACATCTCTAGATTTCATAATAGTACCATTAGAAATTTTGGATACTTTTGAATTAACAATCAAGAATCTATAAGTAGTACTATACAAAGAATATATAACAAAAACATAATCAACAGTTTTGGTCCAATTTTTCTTTTCTTATTAATAGGGATGTTAACCTTTTCTAGACACCCTCACACTTTAAGATATTTCAAATTTGGTTCTCTTTTTCTCCATAGCTCATAAGGGGTTTTTTCAAAAATTTTATAAGGTACCATATTAAAAATACAACATGCAGAATATAAAGTTTTATCCAAGTGTTCATTTTATTACTTTGTGTGTTGTATTTTCACATGTTTATTTTTTAAAACAAGGAGCTGCATATATAAAGGCAACTAGTCACTAGCGTGTAGCAACAAAATACTGCAATAACATTATGAAACAGAAAATAAAAATCGAACAATCTTTCTACCATTAAATACTTGTAACGTTTACAAAAGAAATTGACCAAGTAAAAGATAACTTCTTAACATATAGGAATGGAAGTAGTGAGATGCTTTTAGTTTTTCACGAAAACTAATTCTAAAAGCATTTAATCTTTAAAAAACATAATTGATAAAGAAAATATATTTTAATTTTAAATTTCAAATTATAAGAAAATATTTTCCAGCAATCACCCACTAATTTAAAATTTAAAGAAATGAAATAATATAATAAAAACATTTTTAATGGAGCATAATACATTGTGTTTTCATCCATTGATTTTTCAGACTTATTAGACAGAGACTCACTTATATCCATGATAGATGTTTTGGTTTGGTAAAACAGAACTGCAGAAAAGACTATGCAAGAAGAAAATAATTTTTCTCTCTAAGACGATTAGAAAGTTAAAATAAAATAAATAAATGAGAAAAAAATACAAAGTCATAAATTAAATAATAACAAAACAACAAACGTAATAACAAATAGTTTTTACAGAGAGGAAGAAAAAGATATATACAAACATATACCTCCTTATGCAACATCTCAAAATAAAATTAGGTAATCATTGAAAATCAACGTGCAAATTAAAATAAACTTAACAATAACAAATAACAAATACATAACAAATTGTATTGATTGACTAAAAGTAAAATCTTAAAAAAGATCGAAAATCTAATTTTAAAAAACAGATTCTAAAACAAACAAATAATTTATTTTATAAAAATAGAATTAATATAAATAACATATCTTTTTTTATAAATTTTAAATTATAAAATAAATATTTACTATCAATGTCCATAGCGAGGGTTGTTGGGGATTCACATTCTGAGGCAGAGCCTATGCTATCTCTGATTCCAATGGATGCACTTTAGAAAGAAAGAGAATTTGTTTTTTGTTTTTTTTTTATTGAAGAACGTTTTTGTTCTTAATAATAATAGTTAAAAAAAATATAAAATTATATAAATGACATTACTTGATCAACCAGTAAACCAATTACTGCTTTAAAAAAGAAGATGACGTGATCCAATAAATAGCGAGTCTAAAAAAAGTGTTTGAGATTGTGACCTTAATATTCCTCTTGACGCATTTTAATTAAGTTATTTCACATATCACTTGACAGACATTCCTCTTGTTTATTAGAATTTCTTTGTCTTTATTAATTGAAATTGAATATTTTTTTTAAAAGAAACTATTAATAACTTAAATTTTTATATAAATTATTTATTATAGAACTAAAATATAATTTATTTGTTAAAAAATTATATATATATATATATATATATATATATATATATATATATATATATATATATATATATATATACACACACACACACAAAATTAGTTTATTATAAATGTTAGTTATATGAAATAAAATTCAACAAAAAAATTCAACATAATAGAATATCTACGGCTTGTATCATCTCTTAGTTGTATGACTATGGTTTTAGCCATTTTTGGATATTATCTTTGGAATTTCCAGACTATAATCTCTAAATCATTGTGCAGGAACCAAATTATGAGGATCCACTGAATAATGAAGCTGCTGCAGTGTTGAGAGATAACCCGAACGAAGTGTGAGTCTAATGTGAAGAGGGCTATGGCTGGAGGGTATGTGGGGCAAATATATGAACATGATGCTTAGTGACAATTATATTCATTTATTAGAAATCTTTCCATTGTATATATGTGTGTGTTTGTGCGTGCTACATGTGAGTGTTGTGTGGGCTCTTTGTACAAATATCAACAATATTTGCAAGCACAATTTTTTCCATAAACCTTATGCAAGTTTCTTCGTAAGCTCAATACCAACTGTACTTGCACAACTCTTTATATCAAAATCAAAATCTGATACATAATTCTAAAGCATAAAAAGGTTTTGCCAAAGATGGAGATGGAGATCATATCAATGGATTCACCAAAGAATGAGATCTGATCAACGAATGTGAGATGCCTACCTGTTATTCTAGAATATTTCAACAACTAGAAGCATAGCAAAAGCGACAACTTTGCGCAACAGTAGGGAGACACTTCTCACAACAGCTAAAGGCTTAAGTTGCTTCGTCAAACGTTGTATGAAGGGTTTGTTTGAAAAGATTTTTGAAAATAAAGGAGAATTTCATATGCCTAAGGTTGGGCAGAAAATAATTCTAAGTGTTGAAGCGTTATAATATGTCAAGTAACTTGAAGACAAAAGCATGTGAAGAAATTACACGTCACTTTGACAGACAATTTCAAGCAATTATCAAAGATATGCACACAAATTGAGATGGGAGGCAACATCTTAGAAAGTTGATCCTAGGCAGTTGTAGACATGTATATATCGTTTATTGACCGCTAGGGAAAAAATTATAAATAGGGAATCAGGGTATCCATTTTTTCTTAGTTGAAACACTACACAAAATTTCTTTAACACCTACACTATGATCAACTATGACTACTGGTTCAACGAGTAACATGTATGTTCTCACCCAATTTGAATACATTGTTTTATATTCTTGCCAATTTTCTGTCTTTCAATTAACTACTTCAATTTATAGTTCCTTGCATTCCAATAACTTTTCATTTACATTATTGCGCCGTCTTTAAATTAATTTGATTTATTTAATTTCATGCATTTCCAATGAAGGTATTCACAAGGTAGGTGCTGACATCAACAATGATGACATACCAAATATCTTTGTCAACTAGTTGACACGGGCTAGAGGGAAGGAGGAATATGGTGAAGACAAGAGAAAGTGCAAAAGTTTTAAGAGAAACAGGAAACTAAGTGAAAACAATAAATAAATAAAAAAGAAAATTTTAAGTTACTTGATATAAAAGAAAATGAAAGAGGAAAAAAAAAGAAGAAATTATCTTTTCACCTTTTTGGTTATACAAAAATTGAAAAATAATAAATAAACAATTATATTCCTTAAAAGAATACAAAATTTATATTATGATATTATCATTATTAATTATTTCATTCTTATTTTTTAGTATATTTTATTAATTATAAAAAACAACAACCTTAGTTTTATCACGTTTTGGCACTGGTACTACTCTACCACATTGTCCATGTTGCCTTTTATGAAAAAAAAAAAAAAACAAGTTCACTGCTCTGCTTTGTTTTCAAATGTGTTGAGAATACAATTTGCATGGGATCCACTATATCTCTCTCTTTTTATCTTGTTTACTTCTTTGTTAACTAGCTTGTCATCTTCTTTTCATGTTTCTTGTCTCCAATTATTTCTTTATTTTTCCAAGGCAAAACATAGATACAATCAAAATTATTCTATTTTTATAATATATTTTTATATTTAATTGATATGTTATTTATCTCCATATATAAAATCACTTATCTTATTTTATGCTTCTTTCTATTTCTTTTCCTATTTCTTTTTTTAGGGTTTCCTATCTCCTTTTATTGAAAAAAATATAAAATATGAGTAAAATAAACATAATTTCTCAAACTTTTTCTCCAATATTTTCCAAACATGAATCTAAAATTATGTTCACTCTTCTCAAGCCATGCACAAAGTAGGCATAGATATAAGCTGTATGAGGTTGGCTTAGCTGCACCATATGAATTTCTTTTAGGGGATCAAACATATAAAAGTGAAGAGAAATTGTATCTGTATAAAAAGAAGATTATACAACGAAGGAAAATAGACAGAAAAAAGAGAGACGTATGAAATAAGAGGGTTAATTTATAATAAAATATATAGAGAGAAAATATAGTTATATATAAAAATAGCCAAGTATATATATATTATTATATATATAAATAATATAACTCAAAAGTGAATACTGTCTCATGGAACAATAAAAGTTATTTAAAAATAGAGTCATTTTTATATCATATTTATGTATAATATATTTTACAACACTTTTTTTTTCTTCATCGCAACAATAATTCACAACACACTTAATCTTTTTTTCTTGTGTTGTACATTATTTTGTCATATAAAGAAATTATATAAATACAAATTCCCAAATATATATTTTTAAAAATATAATATATGGCTAATTGTAACTCATTGTTTATTAAGGTCTATGTCAGCTTGGGGATCCCAACCCCATTGTCCATCAATTTCTACAAAAGAAGGAAATATATCTATATAGTATATGGCTAATCTTCTTTTCGCCATGTTATAATCTCTTTCTTTTTGAATTGTTTATTCGAGGAAGCCTTTTAACACAGGGATGGCTACCACTTATACACAAACACCACAACATTATCCACTATCATATCTTGCAATATTAATCCATTTCTTTCTATTTTTATTTTACTTGTACAAGAAATTGTATAAATAAAAATTCTCATAATTAATTAAAGAAAGAAAAAAAAAACTACAATGCCACTAACTTGCAATTTGAACTCAACTTGGGGGCATTGTTTTTCTTCAACTTCAACACAAACTGATTAGGTGGATACTCCTATCATTTTCCTTGTAAGTATATGGTAGTGTACATGTTGTGTGTTGTCTCTCAAAATACATTTCACTCCTTCAAGTAGAACATCTCACTCATCTTGAGAGAGAGAGAGAGAGAGAGAGTTATACATAATACATATACTCACACCACGAATAATCAACTTTCGAAGACCATATGATGCTCTTCCCTCGGCTATACCCTAGTGCATTTATTGAAGTAACTCCTCAACAAGGTCTCCATCCATATACTTTTGGAAAGTTTTAACATTTTTTAGTGTATATTGATTCAATTCATTTGTATCTTTGATATGAAATTGAAACCCTTCTTTAACGTATTAATTTGTTCATGTCTATGCTATAGGGGAAAATAATTAATAAGCCAAGGCGCAAGCGAAATAGAAAGAATAGAGGAGGAGACCATCACCAAGAAAAGAAAGCTCACTATAGAGCAAATTAGTCTTCTTGAGCAAAGATAAATTTAGAATGCAAATGTCTTGGGGTCTATCTTGTAAAAAATTAATTCTGATGTAATATTAATAGGACTTCTTCGTGTTAAGCTTCATTCAATCTTTAACTTTTTTTTACGATTTTTTCTTCAGATTTTTATATTAATTTTTCTTTGACAACACTTGTCATTTTCTTCTTTTAAATCCTGTTGGTAAAAAATTAAAATGATATTAAAATCCTAATTATTTCATTAAAAATAACAATAAAATAAAAAAATTTAATTATTCTTAATCAAAATTAACTATCAATTAAATTCAAATTTTAACATTATCAATTATTCTAACCTAAATGGAAAAGTTTTTCCGAACAAGTCATTGGCAAATGATTTGACATGAAACACACAAAAAAAGAAAGAAAAAAAAACTATCCGTAGTGTATGTACTATGTACTACTAAAGTCATTGTCTTTCGGCCTTAGATAAAGTCCGTACTATATTTTGTGAGTTGACATTGGACATTCATTGCTTAATGCACACTTCTTAGAATGCACATTACGTGTTCACATACGTTGCATCTTAATGAACCCAAAAAAAGTAAACAAAACAAATTTACCTTTATATTAGGTGTATAAGAAATTAATACTACTAAAAAAATATTTTTAAGAAGCTTTTTTTATAACGATTTTTAACCGTTTTAAAATGTTTTTTTAAATTAAAATAATAAATTATCATATCATGAAAAACAAATAATATTTAAATACGAATTAAAGTGTAGAATAACCTCACTTAGAAAACCAAAATCTTAAATTATAGTATTTTATAAAGTGAATAATAAAAATATTATTAATAAAAAATTATATAGATATAATAAAAATATTAAAAAATTGTACAGAAATTTAGTGAACATCACCACAAGTCATCCATCAATATTAACTACAATTCCCTAATATTTTCTCTGCCCATTAGGCTGTGAATAGTTATCAAGTTTGGTAAATTCAATGTTTATCAAAGTATACATACCTTGGTTCAGCCACACAAACAAGACCACAATGGAAACGGAAGTTTTCCGTTTCTAGCCTGCAGTAAAAAGATGATAAATCGACCATTTAGAGGAAATAGTAATTTAGTATAAGACCAAACACATCTTAAATAGAGAAAACAATATAAAACATGGTAAACATATATTCAAGACATTTCTCTTCATTTGAGCAGGCACCTGCTTCGGCCTTTCAAGCTGCAGCAAGCCAAATCATATTCAACTAAGTGTTCTTTAGAGAAGACAATATACAATACAGTAAACATTCCATTTCTGAGTTCAGTATATATATATATATATATATATATATATATATATATATATATATATATATATATATATATATATATATATATATATATATTAATTATAGTGCCATATTGACAGGTTACTTTCATAAAGTTTTTGATAGTAAAATGCTAAAGATCAACAGTATGAAGAGAGACGAATACATTTTGTTGGCCAATTGCTTGTAATTGTCACACCCCTTTATTTTCCATAAAATGCAAAATATCACTTTTTCTTTTTAAATTTATACGTGTATTTTCATATATGATTCATGCAAATCACACTTTGTAACAAATATCAGATGTGTTTTCAATATTAAATCAGGATTAGTTAGGAAATAATATTGCGAGTCTTCTTTAGTGACTATATATCTTTAACAGAAACTAATTCTATATAGAAAGGATGATGTAAAATATTGAATATAGTATTTGATCGATATATACACCCTTTAAAAAATGTCAACAATTATTGTTTGGAACCGGGACGTTGATTTTCTAATTTGTAAATAGTTCATATAAGTAATGTCCATATAAAGTTGTTCTTTAGTTCAAACTATTAATTATTTCATCCTTATTTTTCATCCAAATAATGAATTGGCTTGGTTTTAGTTAACCATAATATACAATAGACAGTTGTTCATAGACTAAGGATATTTAGAGTATAGTTGGTAAATGATGATTTGATTTAACTGATGATTTGATTTAACGGACGAGCATTTATTTTTCTATTTCTTCTCAATACTTTAGAGCTGTAAATGGGGAACTAATTTGATCATATGTATGTCAAGATCACCTGAAAGCAAGTGAGGTGTAGGTGGAGAGTGATGAACGAGACTAATCTATAGAGAGGAGTTGAGGTGTAGGTGAAGAGTGATGAAGGAGACTAGTCTATAGAGAGGAGTTGGTAAGAAATTGAAATTATCTTATTTTTGTAAAGAATTTCAATTCTTTAGTTCTCTGTTGAATAAATTTTTTTATTAAAATGACTAAATTCAATTTCTCTTTAAATGATTTATCCAAACGTGTAATTTTACTTTGAAATATTTCAATTACTTGATTAAAATGAATTACCCAGTTAAAAGTCATTATCCAAACTCTAAGGATATTGCAGGATCGTCCCTATCCATATATAACATCCTAGGATCAGATCAAAACTGCACATGGAATTAGACCTGCCAACATAAAAGGAAGCGAAGTAGATGAAAATCAAAAGAAGCATGCTTAAGAAAGTAAAGTAACAGTAGTGCCATACACACATGCAAAGTCTTGGAATATGACTATAGTAAGCATATTTCAAAAACCATAGAAGAAATCAAAAGCCTAAAAAGTAACGAAACTTTAAAAAAGAAAACTCAATCAATTCGCTCAATATAATCAATAAGATTACCAATAATGACATTCATTGATCTCCAATGAAGCAAGACTTGTCGTTCATTAATCAATACCAATACAATTTCATTTTAATTGTTCAAAATCTTCCATTGAGCAGGGCAAGCAAACATCCTTGGAGTCATTTCAATATTTTCTATCTATTTTGCAAGTAAAATATAAAAGGAAAAATCATATAATTAAAACATGACACCATCTAAAATATCATGGAAAACACATGACACAACAAGAAACAAGCTATGTAAAGGTTAACTATACCATCATTATAGGGACAAAACAAAATGATAATAGTTAAAGTTAAACCAGAAATACAATCATAATGCCATAAGGGATAAAAAAATGTTGAAGGAACAAACTCATAGAGCCCCCATATTCAAAACTTTAAACATAACATTGTAGCATTTTAATAACGAGGGGAAAATGCAATTTTCATGGCATACAACAAATAAAAAAAAGAAGTGGTGCAGGTACCTAGTTCATGCAAAATAAATAAATAAATGTTGGTTAGAGGAATCAAATGCCCACAATCTTGAAGATGATGAAGCAGAAGAAACATAGGAAAATCAAGAGGTAAAGGTAACCAACGAATACAAAGAATCCGATGGATCCATTGCAGTGTCCCGGATTGTCCTCCGGGTGCTCCTGGCCCATCTTTTTGTAGAGTGAGATTGAGAAATACATGTGAATTTCCTAACTGTACATCCTCACTCAAATATTTGGAAGAAAAAAATCAATAAAAATATAATGAATCCTCTCCTCTCTTGGTTATAGATTTTGTAAAACGATAAACAAATTTACCTCGAAACGAAAGAACGACAAAGGACGGAATCTACTGCCTCAAATCCTTTTGGAGTTTCTGAGAGAACAACTTGCAAGCGTCGATGCTCAAATCCAAGGTCACGGCAAGAATAACGAAAGCTGTAACATCCTCCGTGTAAGTCACATGTTGCATCCTAACCTCCCCTTCTAACTTGCTACACTTCCCTTCACCATCCAGGGTCACTGACATCACAAACCTCGGGGAGTAATGTCAAAGGTAGCATCGATGGTGAATTTTCCACCGTGCAGGGAGCTGATGATGAATGCAATGAGGGTGATGGGGTTGACAGTGTCGGGGAGGATTCAAAATAGTAGTTGACGGTGTTAGAGTTGTTGGGCTCGCACTTAGCTTCAAGGCAACCACATGGCTTCCAGGTGTCGTCTTCATCGGGCGGATTATGAGCCATGCTCCCGAGTTGGAGCGGCTGACTCGCTGTGAACTGGGGGAGGCGATGAACGGCATGGCCATGGAGGCGACGACAATGGAGAGGAAGACGAAGCGCGACTCAGGCTCAACGCAAACTATTAGGTGAAGTGATTGGAACTAGGCTTTGGAGAGGGATAACCAGTCATTGTGGAAGGTGCAAGGGAGTGAGTCGACCAAGGTGAGATCGACAAGTATTGAGTTTGATCTTGTAGAAGAAGGGGAAACTGGACAGGTGCACTTTGCCCTTGTGTTATGTGGGTTTTAGTTTCGAGATTGAATTGTTAAGGTTTAGCACAGGAAAAGTGAATCGATCAGAGGAATGATGACAGAGGAGAGATAACGACGTGAGGGGTCTCGATCGAGGTAGAGGGGGGAAAAGGAAGAAGCCAAGCAATGATGTAGATGGGGGAAGGAAGAACTGAAGCAATGAGGTAGAGGGGGAGTTGGAGAGTGACAAAAATGAGAGAGTGAAGGGATAGATAAACTTAAAAACACTCACTAGTAGAATGAAGGCTTTCAACGTCGGTTCCAAAATACATTCAAAGACAGTTCGAGAATCGTCTTTAAAAGCCACCATCGTGGAAAGTGAATATTCTCAATGATGATTATCCAACCGTCTTAGTTTGGAAGATTTCTAAGACGATTTTTTTGGAATGATTCCTTTTTTTAAAAAAATAAAAATAGAACATTCTAAAATGGTTTTTCCAATAATCTTCTTAGAATATAGATTTTCTAAGATGGTTTTTTCAAAGAATTGTCTTAGAATTTTTTTTTAATTAAAAAAATCAAAAATTCTAAGATGGTTTTACAAAAAATCATCTTAAAAAATAGAGTTTTTAAGATGATTTTTCGAAGAACTGTCTTAGAATTTTTTTTTCAAAAAAAGATAAAAAATAATGAAAATATTATTATAAAAAAATTATATGGATATTATTACAAAATATTATTTTAAAATATAATTAAAAATTGTATAGATATTATTACAAAATATTATTTTAAATTGTTATAATAATTATGTTAAAAATCATACTTAACATGTTTTTTATTTTATTTTTTTAGAATTATCTAATAGTAATAAGAATATATTGTCAATGAGAAAAATATGAAGTGCTTGTATTTAAAATCACTGAACCACAATATAAGTCAAGGTGGATCACACACACATTTTTTCTTTTGTAATAGGAATATCTAAAAACCTTTTGTGGTATTTTGATATAGGAAAAAAATATAAATAAAAAAGAAAAGAAAATAAAAAAAATTGAGTAAAAAGTGAAAAAAAAGGTTATTTGGCAGAAAGAAAATAAAAAGGAGAAAAAAATAAACACAAAGAGAGACAGAGAATTACCTGAATGATTTGGCTAAAATTCTAGGCACCGGATCACTAAGATTGTTGTATGACAAATCACTGAATTATAATCACAAAACAAGAAATATATGTAGGAATACTAAAATTGGAGGCTAAGTTGCATACAACTTTGCAACTACTTACACAATCTGAACGTTGGTTAAGTTGCCTATGCTTGAAGATAGAGTACCAAATAAACTTTGACTTGGAGTGCCCCTGCACCAAGGCAACACAACACAAGTTTCATCCAAAGCTTGAAGCAATTTGCACCACAAACTGGTACACATGCTAAGTGTTCAAAATTCAAACATTTCTTTTCAAATTTAATTAGAAGAATGAAGGTAGAAGTTGATATTTAAACATATGCAATAAACATGTAACCACAAGTGACCTACCTGGAGTCTCTGAATTTTCTTAGCTATATGAGGAAGTGATTGGCATTGCCAGGCCAATAAATGTAATTTTTTCTAGAATTTTAAAAAAAATACTTTACCTGCCAATATTTGGTGCCCATGCAACAACATAAAGCATGTCACCCTTGTCCTCAGGCAGTGCCAATTCTACCACAGGAAGCCATCTTTGATGAGACTAATCAAATTTCCAAACCTGTGGAACAAAAATATGATACTAACTCGATAACAAGGCACAATTGTAGAATTGAGTTACCTTAGAAGAATTAAGCTCTAATGTAATTCAATTGAAGCCTACAAGGAAGTTGGACTCCTAGCTTCCACTTTTTTGTGGATTCCAAGATATGGATGTTGAGAGGCATGAAGCCTTTCCAAACAAAGACACTAACTCGATAACATTTTGAAATTCAGTCTAAAAAGAAAGAGCATAAATAAAAGAATAACATTTTGACCTGAGGACAAAAGCTCAATCTCAATTTCCAAAAGTTGAAAAGCAAATTTATTCATAGTTCTTACTACAACAATTACTTTTTTTATCAGTATACATCAATTAATTTGGTTGTGTTCATTGTTAACTTGTGTGACAAAATTTTATCAAAGTATTTTGTTATTAAGTGTCAAGTTAGCTTTGCACATTTTGCTAAGTGTTTTAGATCATAATACACAAAAATATTTTAAAATGAAAATGGAACTCCAACTAATAAACAAACAAATGAATTATATTAATGAATAAATCTATACACTCAAACAAGACTATAGTCTAAATTATATAATAAAATTGATTAATGAATATTAGAAATATCAAATCTGTTTCAAAAATTTTAGTGGTGGTAACTAGTAACACTTTGGATTAAAGAATACAGATATCAATGGCCATTTTAAAATTTAAGTGGAGGAGAAATTTCAGATGAAGTATGATTCAAGTGTTTGTTAATACCAAAACAAGAATGAGTGAAAAAGTGCTTACAACATTCCACATTTACAAAGAATGCTTAAATTTTCATCACTAAAATTTTGATGTTGATTTTCATTGCTAAGTTTTTAAAATTTTATAGAGAACTCCCTAAATATTCAATCAAGCAACAACAAACTGCATGTATAACTTTTTGCTCATATGCCAACTTTCCATCATATGACTATGACCTTCACTATTTTTATTTGCACAACCACAGATAAACTTGATAAGAGAAGGGCAAGTAGCATACTCCATCAAAACAAAAAAGCAATGTTTGATAAGCAACGACACTCCTAAGTTGTTTGCAATGAGAGCTAGCTTCTGAAATACATTCAATAGTCTGGATGCAATTCAAATCCTTTGAGACATTGCACATCCACGACAACAAGAATAAGAGAAAGGGAGCAGTTACAATTTACAAAGACAATGCATAAGATCTAGAGAATAAGTATCAATGTACAATACATGCACTAGGTCATTAATTCCATTACAAAGAACTTGAGAATGAAAACTAATCTAGGTTGACAATCCTTAATATAAATTTGAGCCCTAATTTTTTAGTGAGATAACATTTCTATTATACCCTCTCTTTATGAAACCCAACTTCACCATTACTTAGCACTTATTTATATATTTTTAAAATTTTCAAATTATTAATTACAGAACTGTTACTTTGTTTTCAAATCATCAATCAATCACTACACTAGTATCAATGTTATACAGAATAGAGATCAAGAACACAAGTAGTATAATCCCTTTGCTCCTTCACCCAGGTATTAGAGAGGCCCAATTTCCTTCTCGTGAATCATAAGTCACAACTGGCTCTAAATAACTGCACATTCCCCTTTTATTATTGAATAAGAAAATGTTTATATATTGTTACCAACATATAATAGCAAGAGCAATTAATAAAAGTAATAACCTGCAAGCAATGAATTTTGCTATGCTCTCACAACTTGAGCACCATCCTTAGTCTGTAAAGTAATTGACAATCACTTTCATGTAGTCATTCAAAAGCACCAACAAACCCTGAAATTGGCAATCTAGGAATAGATAAATAATAATTTCAACTATCTCTTCAGCTTCTATAGTGGAGAAGATAGCCTTTTTACTTCTGCAATGAGAATCAAGAGATATGAGATGACATCATCATACTTTCAAAATATTATCAATGCCTAACAAAGGAGTCAAATAACTTAAAATTCATTCAGGTTATCCTTTAAGTAGAGTCATTGTTGTTAGTTGTTGGCTTGTTGCTTACCTTATCAGACAACAAGCAGTGATGCATTTGATCCAAGCTCTAATGTTTTGAGGTGGTCCTTCAGTGTTAGAATTTGAAACACAAAGATATAGATTGTCACCTAAATTATTAGGCTTAGCACTAGATGAAAATTTAAAGAGAAACCCGTAAATGTCAAGAGCTCTTCTTAAACCCATAGATGAAAATTATTAGGCTCCACTAGAATCTTCGTTTTCTACCACCATTGTTGTGGAATTTCCATTCCTAGAGAGGGAGCTATTCATATTCTTTTCCAACAACAAAATGTGTGAAGAGACCACGAACCATGTCACCATTTCTAGGGGACACTTAATGGAAGTTGTGAACCCACCATTTATTAGAGAGTTTAGGATGGAGGAATATGATGATGGTGATGTGTTCTACATTCCAGAGACCCATTACAAAATGGAATGGATTGATATGTACATTTGAATCTAAAGAAAGCTTAATTAATTAGTATTTTGTAAATGATTTGAATTTTAATTATCTAATGTAAATTGTTTCCTATGGTCTCTTACAAGTTAGTGTGTATATGTCATGATCATATATAACTTGTTGTATTTTGACTAAACTTAATAAATAATAGTATCTTTATTTGCATTGTGTTTTAATTAATGCTATCATTTATATGCCACTTCAAAAAATTAGTTTATTGGAGAAAAATCAGTCTCACCTTCGACATGTAGGAAATTCAAACTTTTTATGATATCTTCATAACATACATACATATATATATATATATATATATATATATATATATATATATATATATATATATATTAAACGTGCCTTCTTTTTTCTTCATAACATACACGTCTCATAGAGCCAAGGGATTATATCAATAATATAGTTATATATAGGGATTTGATCTTCATTAATGCTTGGTGTTTTGTGAAAACCTAGCCTATCCTAATATGATAGGACTTTTCCTTTAGGGAAAAAAATAAATGTATAAAGTCAAAGAAAAAAGTTATTCATTTGATATGTGTGTTACTCATAACATGCCTTCTAGTATTTAACATCAAAATCTCCCTATGTTATGTTTTGTTAACAGTAGGAATTGAAGATAATATTAACATGTTTATAATACTCATGCACTTTACTCAATCAATTAAGCTAAATTCCTTGATTAAAATCTCCTTATGTTGTAATAATAGTTTTAATTATTGTAACATCAAAATATTTTTAAGTTCATAAAATATTAAATATTTCTATTTTTATGTTTTTATTTGAAATGATTGAAAAAAAAATCTTATGGGAATACAAATTTACATTCTAGAATAGACATTCTAAAATACAACGGGAAGTGCAAGGATACAATAATGGGAGTGAAAAAAAAACAATAGCATGCAATTTGGTGCTTAGGCCCCAAAATCTTGTTAGTTTAATTATTTTATTTCCCAACTAGGGGATGTAAGTGGAAAGTTTTTATCTTGTTTTCTCGTCCACATAGGCCAACCACCATTGAATTTTAAATCACCTCCTTCTAGTGAATTATGTACACTTTGAAATCACAATTAGTGAGAAACATTTCCTCCTTCATGGTTGAGTCCTCGCTGCCAACACTTGTATCACGAATAAGTTAGGTCACCCTTAAAAAAATTATTTATTTTGTTAAGTTAGTGACTTCAACAAGTATATAAACAAATTGAGACAAGTTGAGTATGTAAAAAATTCTTAAGGGTTTCCTAGACTATCAATTATAGAAAACCAACCGGATCTTGAAACCTATGATTCTCACAAACAATCAATAAAGAATAATAGATAATGATGTGTACCTTTCTCCATAGGAATTTCTCTCTGGTGCACTTTGATTTCCTTGAAAATGAGAGAAATAGGATTTCACTTCCTTTGGCCTTTCTTTTCTGTCTCTCTCCATTCGTGATGACTATGGGTGAGAAAAGAGCACTTTCTGGTCAAGAAAGGGACATTATTTCACGTTAGTGGGTATTAAGCCCCTTTTATAACCACTACTCCCATCAAGTAGCAGTTAACCTAGAAACTTCTCCTATTAAGCCCAATTACAATTTAGCCATTAATCGTTAATTATTTACTTATTAGTCCCTACATAAGTCACATGCCTCTCACATGAGACATTAATTTTTACATTCTCCCACTTGGCTCATGTGACATTAATAAACATTATGAACTAAATAAATAAATAGATTAACTAACATAATGCGCATTAAAATTGACTAAATTGTTCTATACATTGGGTACATCATAATTTCATGATTAAGAATAGGAACCAATTCGAGTCATGGCGGTTGTACATCATCTAATCAACATAGTCCCTTCCATGTACTACAAATTAGTCTTCTCCTTAATATGACCATTAGTTAGGAGTACATAATTGGTCCAACATAATGTCTTCATTCAAGACAAAACCTGTTAACATTACTCTAACACAAACATGCATGCAAACATAGAGAACAGGTAATCAGAAACATATCATAATTGAGCTCAAAGTGTTAGCAAAATTACATAAGGTAAATTACTCTTAATGATCATCAATAACAATAATGTCCATACTTCCAACATGTTCTATAATGTCTTGGGCAATAATCCCTTATTCAAAGGGTCAACTATCATTAGGTTTGTGCTAATATATTCTATTGACACTCTTTGTTTCTAAACTTCTTCCTTCACGACAAAGTACCTCAATTTCATATGCTTAGCACCCTTAGAGTACTTGTCATTCTTACAAAAAATATTGCTGCGGAGTTATCACAATACATTTTCAGCGGCCTAGCAATACTGTCGACAATTCCAAGCCCTGAAATAAAATTCCGCAACCAATTAGCCTGAATTGTAGGCTCAAAACATACTACAAATTCAGCTATCAGATGCAACAACAACTGATGTATACAAAATTACTTTCATTTGTTTCCGTTCCATATCATTTCTAGGACATTGTGCGAGACTAACTCTGTCTCATTTCTAAATTAGAATAGGCGATGTTAAACACATTTCCATCTTGAATCTCTCTAGCACTTTATTGATATATATACTTTCTTAGATAAGCCTAATAATCCTTGTGATCTATTATGGAATATTTATATCCCTATCGCATAGCTTACCTCACCCATATCTTTCACTTCAAAGTTTCTAGAGAGAAATTTCTTAGTCTCATGAAGAAGACCAAGATCGTTAGCTGCAAGCAAGATATCATCAATATACAGAATTAGAAACATAACCTTACTCCCACTGACCTTCAGATATACACACCGATCAACAATGTTTTCCTTAAATCCAAAGGAAACAATGGTATCATTAAATTTCAAATACCATTGGCGGGAAGCTTGCTTAAGATCGTATATTGATTTCTTTAATTTGCACACCATGTGTTCCTTCCCTTCAACTGAGAATCCCATTGGTTGGTCCATATAAACATTCTCCTCTAAATCTCCATTCAAAAAGGCAGTTTTCACATCCATCTGATATAGCTCCAAGTCATAATGGGCTACTAATGTCATGATAATTCTGAAAGAATCCTTTCGTGAGACTGGTGAAAACGTCTCTTTATAATCAATGTCATCTTTCTGAGTAAATTCCTTAGCAACAAGTCTAGCCTTGTTATGTTCAAGGTTGCCATGAAAGTCACGTTTAGTCTTGAAGACTCACTTACAACCAACTCTCTTACAACCCTTTGGTAATTCTACAAGGTCCTAAACACTATTATGTTCCATGAAATTTATCTCTTCTTTCATGACATTTATCCACTTCTCAGAATTATCACAACTTATAGCTTGTGAAATCGAAACTGGATCATTATCATTAATGCTTAAGTTTGTTTCTGTTTCATGTAAGTATACCACATAGTCATTCGAAATAGCTGGTCTTCTTTCTCTTTGAGACCTCCTTAATGCTACTTCTTGTGGTTCTTCCACAATAGGTTCATTATGTATCATGGATTCATTATTGTGTTGCTCCTCTTCATTAATTTTGTAACAATAACTGAAGGAGCAATCACCTTACTGTTAGAGGTATAAGCTAAAAGGACTTACACTCTAACTTCTTTAATTTCCACTTCTTGTGGAACTGTACTCCCACTTATTTCACCATTTTCAATGAACCTTGCATTTCCAGTTTCGACAATTCTCATACTATGATTAGGACAATAAAACATATACCCCTTTGACTTTTCTGGATAACCAATGAAATATTCACTGATTGTTCTTACATCCAATTTTCTTTCTTGTGGATTGTAAATTATTATTTCTGCTTGGCAACCCCAAACATGCAGGTGCCTTATACTAGGTGTCCTATTTGTCCACAGTTCAAAAAGATGTCTTTAGAACTGCCTTACTAGAAACCCTATTCAACAAATACATGGTAGTTTTCAAGGCATACATCCACAAAGATACGGGTAAGGTCTAATTGATTAACATACTCCTAACCATATCTGTTAAAGTTCTATTACGCCTTTCTGATACACCATTTTGTTGTGGTGTACCGAGAATTGTGTATTGCACACAAATGCACGTTTCTGAACAAGCTTAGCAAATGGACCTGGGTGTTGCCCAGTTTCATCATATCTTCCGTAATACTCACCACCTCTATCATATCTAATAATTTTCACATTTATGTCTAATTGCCCTTTTACTTCATTGTAGTAAATTTCTAAGGCATCCATTGCCTAAGAAATCTCGGGCAGTAAGTAGACATAACCGTAACGTGAATAATCATCAATAATGGTGATAAAGTATCATTCCTTTCCGAAAGAACTAACATCAAAAGGTCCACAAATATTAGTATGCACAATTTCAAGAAGCCGAGTGCTTCTTGTAACTCCTTTCTTTGTATGTTTTGCTTGTTTTCCCTTAATACAACCCACACAAATATTTACATCCTTAAAATCTAGATAAGGAAGAATTTCATTCTTTATCAATCTTTACATCCTTTCTCTAGAAATGTGACCTAAACGTTTATGCCACAAGAAAGCAGATCGTTCATTCACTAAACTATGTTTAGTGCCAACATTATGATGCAGAGTTAAAACAGTTTCAGCATACAAACTGTCTATTTCCAATTTATATAAACCATCACAAGAATATCAGTACCAATGAAATGATTATGCATAAATTGAAACATCCATTACCAAAATTAAAAGAGTATGCAATAACATCAAGTTTAGATAATGAAACTAAATTCCTAGATAAACTAGGTACATAAGGAGTTTCCAGTAAATCTAAACGATGTCCAGTGTTGCGTTTTAAACAATAAGTCTCAACTATTTCCATTGGAACTTTCACTTCATTCCCCATGAAAATGAACTTCTCATTTGGGCTTATGGTTTGGATTGTAAGGAATCTCTGTATAATACTAGATACATGAGTCATACATCCAGAATTAATCCATCATGTATCATGGGAAACTACAGTTAAGTTTGATTCAAAATATACATGAGCATTAAGCTCACCATTCTTTTCGAACCAAGACTTACACTTTAGGCAATCCTTTTGGAAATGTCTTAATTTCACAAAATTGACAATTATTGCCCTTTGATACCTTTCTTCTGGATTTGCAAAGAGTCATCATTGTTCTTTAATGACCCTTTGCCTTTATCATGCTTCTTCATAAATTTCTTTTTTTTTCAAGCTCCTTGATTCCCTTGGTGGCTTACATAATGGACTGAGTGACTTCCTTGATTCTTAAGCCTCGTTTCTTCCTGAACTAACATACTATGTAATTCATGCACATTCCATTTATCTTTCATGGTATTATAATTCATTTAGAATGGGCCAAACTCAGACGGTAATGAGTTTAGAACAAACTAAACAAGAAAGTTCTCATTCACAGCCATTATATTCCCAAGGTCTTAAGTCTTTCTGCAATATTTGTCATCTCAATGACATGTTCATACATAGTGCGTGAACCATCAAACTTCATGGTGGTCAATGTACTCATTAATATCCCAGCAACAGACTTATCAGCTGTTTGAGAACACTCTCCCACTAATCCCATAAACCTTTTAGCACTTTCGATTTTAGGGAGAGTTGTCTTAATACTGTCTGCAACAGTCATTCTCATCAACATTAGGCTGAGTCTGTTAGATCTTTCCCAAGCTTTATAATGAACTTTCTTTGCATTGCTACTAGCATCAATAATAGTAACAAACTTCTCTTCCAACATAGCAAGATCATGATCCAAAACACCGAGGTGAAATTGGACTTGCTCATTTTAGTTAGAGAAGTTAAGCCCATTAAAATTGGCACAGATGATACATAAGAATCCAATGAATTCAAAACATGTATTACATAATAAAATTCACATAAGTGTTTTGAGACATAAAATACATGTCACACATATGATTCATTCAGATAACGGTCAATGTATATTGATGTTCTCCTTTGGGTGATACACCAACACAACATACAAACATAATGATGCTAATAAAATTTTAACATTATTTGGCAATTAAATATGCACCAATTAGTAGTATCTATTTCCTTTGGGCATATAAATAAAACTAATGATACACACAAATCACCTACAATTATATTCATTAACTATAAGAACAACTAATCAACCTTTGGGCGATCCATAAATGCCTTATCACAATGAATTTCAATTACCCATAAACCAATAATCATATAATTTAGCATCCATTATTCTATGAGTAATTGGAATAATTATTAATTTTGGAATTAAATAACCTTACAAATTTGGCCACTTTGGTGACTAACAAATTCAACATACATTTAATTTCAACCAAGTATAATTGAAATAATCATTAATTTGGAATTAAATAACCTTACAAATTTGGCCACTTTGGTGACTAACAAATTCAACATATATTTAATTCCAATCAATTATATATGGCCTGCACATAGTTATTGCTATTAACAATTCATAGTCATTCTATTAATTTCATTCTAGGCCATAAAATAATATTTACATTTATTTGTGTTTTTGCATTCAAATATGTTCAAGCAAATATGTAGCATATACATATATTTACTGCTACCAATAATTGCAAAACATTCACGTTAATTTAATTACGAAACATAAACTTTCAATCCTTTAATCATGTTTAATGATCATTTTCGAGAGAAAAAAAAATTAGGCAAGTGGGATTGGAAATAGCAGAAAGGGGTTTGCAAATAGAAATTCGAAAAGGAATCCTTTTGCCTGCAAACAATGTACATGGCGGCGCTTTTCAAAGAATTGAAATTAAAAGGGAAGCGTACATGTTACCGCGCAGCTTTACAAAACAATAATATTTGCTTTCTCCAATAAATAAAAACATGAATTGGAAGTCTAGCAAAAGTCACTGTGGCTTTCTTCCTCAAAATTTTTATATATCTAGAATTTCATACTTTGCAGCGGAAAATATAATTAACACGAAAGGCACGTTATCAAAACATGTAATTGAAAATACATGTAACATAAATTAAAAATTCCTAAATTTCATAATTAGGGTTTCTGCATAATTGGGAGAAATTAAATCATTCTTGGAGAATCATAAATTTCATAACACATGCTCTGATACCACATGTAAAAAATTCTTAAGGGTTTCCTAGACTATCAATTATAGAAAACCAACCGGATCTTGAAACCTATGATTCTCACAAACAATCAATAAAGAATAATAGATAATGATGTGTACCTTTCTCCATATGAATTTCTCTCTGGTGCACTTTGATTTCCTTGAAAATGAGAGAAATATGATTTCACTTCCTTTGGCCTTTCTTTTCTGTCTCTCTCCGTTCGTGATGGCTATGGGTGAGAAAAGAACACTTTCTGGTCAGGAAGAGGGACTTATTTCACGTTAGTGGGTATTAAACCCCTTATATAACCACTTCTCCCATCAAGTAGCAGTTAACCTAGAAACTTCTCCTATTAAGCCCAATTACAATTTAGCCATTAATCGTTAATTATTTATTTATTAGTCCCTACATAAGTCACATGCCTCTCACATGAGACATTAATTCTTACAGAGTACACAAGGAAATATACAAATTGAGATGAGTTAAGTAGTTAACATTTAGGCTTGGCTTATAAAAAAAAAGGTATGTTACTCTGGTTTGACTCATACCAACTCAAAGTTTAAGTTTGACTTGTTTTTAAAAATAAAGATTAAACTTCACTTGTTTATCTCATTATTACTTAATTATTAATTTTTACTTTTAGAATATTTTTTCTAAATTATTAATCTCTAGTTTTATTAATTTAGTATTTAAGAAATATTTTAGTACTAGATGAAAATCTACAAGGAGAAATATGTGCTCAAAACATGATATGCAGATTTCAAACATATTAGAATATTATTACATTTTCATAATCTAATAAATAAAAATTCATAATTTCTTAACTACTACAAAAATGAAAGTTCTATATTAATTTTAACATTCTCAACAAAGTTTTACATATTTCTGTGATAAATATATAAATAATAAAGGCTAATAAAATATATACCATCAATTTAAATAACTAAGTTATTCACAAACCACTAATGTGAAACATGTAAACTTCACACTCGATTCATTTAAATAATCGAGTTCAATCTCAAAGCTTAAATTTATTTATTTAATTAAACAAATGAACTTATCAAACATTTACCAAGTCAAACTCAAATAACTCAGAAACAACTCAGGTCATTTATATCTCTATTAATAAGATTTAAATGTGCAAACGACTAACGTAACTTGTCTTTTTATTATTACTTGATTTATTTGAACCATTAAAGAAAGATGACACATTTGAGAGGAAACATCTTATATGAGAGTGAGAGGATTAATGATCCTATAATCATACACAAAGAGTTAATATTTAATTTCAAAAAGTCACATGACTTTATAAGGGAAATCACATGATATTAGATTTTGATTGTCCATGTTTTCTCTTATAAGGTATGTCGTCCACACACACAAATATTCATATTCATTTAAAGATGTAGTAGTTAATATTTTTCTATATCTTCTAAATTTCTCATTATATTATGAAAGAACTAACAATATTAATAATTTATGAATTAAATAATAATAAGTGATCGATAAATAGAATGATATGATACCTTACTTTTTTTTGCCCATAAGAATCGAAGATTAGTACTAAAAAATTTACAATAATTCATGCATCATGCTGAACCAATTGAATTAGATCATCTTGATTATAACAAGTTACATTTATATTGCTAAATGGAACCAACAATTAATGTTTTCATTTTAATGCTAATTAAAATTAATAATATACAACATAAATCTTCTTTATAGATGGAAAATCATAAAATTTAGATGAATTGAAAATATTTACATATTTAAATCAAGTTTAATTTCTATGTACTATAAGTGGAAAAAATTACATTATTGACAATTAAAAATCATGTATTACTTTTAAATTACTTATTATAAAAATCAACAAACATATGCATGAGAGTTTATGATTCGGGACAACAATTTAAAATTTCTACAAACTATCAATGCATAAATTATTTATTCATTTAAATATATTAAATATAAAATATCACTCTCAATTTATATAAAAAACATTGTTGTCTTATTGGAACATTAATTTTTATAATAAGAAAATATTTAAAAGTAATATGAATTGATATTTGTTATTTATACCTTTAAATATAAAGTGATTTCATTAAATGCTACTTAAATTTCTCATAAATTTATTTTTGTTTTCATTTTTTATCATAGTATTGGTACGATGTATTCGTCATCAAAAGCTGTGTCTAATCTCCGTCGAAGACCGTGAATGCATACAAGATGTGTATTATTCTCCCAATATTTTATGATCACTCGATTAAGAAACACAAGTTGCTACCACTTATATCAATCACTGTTGGTATTTTAGTCATTAGTATATCATACATAATGTAATGATTAAATATATTCATTTATTTCCACAATATGTTTTTCCTTGTTTTGCGCAAGTTATGTGCCTTTCAAGTGGGTATAAATAATCTTTTAGTTATTTGTGAACTTTTTATTTATTAGATTATAAAAATGTAATAGTATAAATTGTTTGAATTTCGAATATCACATGTTAAGTACATTTTCATATTTGTAGTTTATTATCAAGTATTAAATGTTATTAAATACTAAATTGATCAAATTAAAAAAAATAATTTAGGAATTTTTCTTAAAAGTAAAAATAACTAAATTATGAATGAGTTAAACAAGTCAAGTTAAGTTTTTTAAATAAATGGTTAAACTTCAAGTACTTAGCTAAGCTTTTCTCATATACATCTTTACTTTCAAATATTTAACGTAAATGCTTACTTAGAATTTGAATTCAAAACTACTAGTTGATCCAAACGTTATGTTAAGTGTATATTTCTCCTCATATTTTTTGTGTGCAGTCACTCATAATTATCAAAAAATGAGCAGTTATTTGTATACCTCGTGTATCATATTTGTACAAAGTACTCATTTTTGGAAATAAATTACTCTGATCTGTTTTCCATAATACTTCCAAATGCATTATATGACACTCACGTTGTATTTATTTCCTCATCATATCTCTAAAATCAAAATTGGACTTGTTGTCACTTCTTCTATTCTACAATTTAACATAACTGCAGCTCCACTAATGGAGCAAGAAAATCAATTCTTCTCACTCTCAGACCCTAATCTCATCCTTCGTCTCTCACTATCAATGGGTGGCTCCATAGAGAACACTAGATTTGGGGCAAGTGATGATGATGCTACTAAAGTAGAGGATGATTTTGTCTTTGATATAGATCCTAGCTTGCTAGTGGATTCCCGCAAACTTTTAATTGGCGAACTGATTACAGAACATTCACATTCCATTGTCTACCATGGATGGTGGGTATTTTAATTGCAACTAAATATTTATTATCATTGTTTGGTTTGATTTCTTTGATTTACGTATTTTAAAAAAAGTGTTATGCATTTCATGATCCATTATTTCCTTGAAAATGCTTAGTACAATTAGTTTATTGTAATTTTCATTTGTTGATGATAATATGGTGTCAAGTTCAAACACTTTGATATCAAGCACTTCTTTTTTAGCTTTTATGCTTGTGGATTTCGACTAACTATATGTTATAGTGGATGTCTTTGGGTTTAGCTCAATTTTTTGATATTGTAAATAATGGTATATTAGAAATTTACATTCCATAACTTTGAGACATGCATATGGTAGAATAAGTAACTAATGACATTTGGTAAATTTTCACACAATTATTATTATTGTTATTGTTAAAATATGCATTTTTGTTATAGATTGACATGTGTGAAAGAGTGTTTCAAAAACTAACTCTTTCTAAAATGTATCTCATTTGAGACATGATTCTATTGTATTACTTTTTAAGAAGGAATGTTTTTTTAATATAATTTTAGAAATAATGAAATTACTTGTAAAAAAAGTAAATAATGAAATTAAAGTGCAATTATCCTTTTATATTAGCATAACAATATTACATCATCGAACATATAAACTATTATAGAGAAATTTAAAAAAAATACATAAATAATAGTTTGTATTATTTATTTTTTTCAATTTTCTTTATAGTATTTTTTTCCTAATCCTTTCTATATACATGTCCAATAATAATAAGTATTTTTGAAAGAATTAATATTTGTAAAATCAATCTTGTTATTAAATTAATAAAAAAAACTTAATTTAAGATTCATTAATTTAGTAATGGTTAAGTCGCACTTGAAGTAATAATAAATAAAAATAATATAATACATATATTTAATATTTATTTTATTATATAGATGGAATGTAATTTAAAATTAAAGAGTCACCTTAATTGAGCTTCTTGCATAACATCATTTCCTTATCACAAATATTATTACCTATTTTTTTATTTTCTAAAGAAAATATTAAGGAAAATAAATATATTTAATGTTTTAAAAATGTAACTCTTATTAAAACTTACCATATGAGGCAATAGGAGTTAATATGAAGATGTTGTAAGAAAATTTAGAATTAAAGAAATGCTATATCTTTTTTAAAAAAATTATATTACATTATAATAAAAATACTACATAAAAGATTAAATATTTTTAATGTTGTATAAAATATTCAATACTTGGTATATAAAAGACATATATTTAAAATTCAAAAAATAATATTAGTGAATTTAAAATTATTCTTTTTTATTATTAATTAAAGTTATTCTATTATTAAATTTAAATATATAGAAACTTCAATGGATCACAACTTCTTTTAAACACATCCTTCTATATTTCTAAAATAATATTACAAACACATTCATTATTATTAACATTTCAAATTCTAGTAATATATTTTGTAACATATTTCAAATACTATTATCATTTGAAACATTATACCTTCAATGTGCTATAGTAATACAATATTTTGCAATATTCATTTAAACACAATTTTATTTATGGACTAAAATTTAATAAAAAAAATCATAAAATTTAGTAATTATTACTTTTTATTTAATGAGTTTCAAAGTTTTCAATAAATTTTAAAACGTTAAAATGCATTTAAGGAAAATTATTGTCATAACACTTGTCTTTTAATCATTAATGAAGAAAGAGTGAAGAAAAAACTTTTTGTCTCTACGTTTTCTACACACACATTGAGTTGAAGTTAAAGGAATTATGTGTGTGTGGATGATAGTGACCATGGCTCCTAAAGATATCAATAAGCTTTATTAACCAATGAAGGTGTGCAAAAAAGGAATAAATATAAGGTAAAAATGTCAAGAAAATAAATGATGAGGAGTAACTTTTTTAAAATTAATCCAAGAATAATTTAATTTCTCCTCTATATATATCATCAATGATAATAAATATTTTTGTAAGATAATGCATGTTCTCATGTTATTGTTTAATTCATTTAGTGACATTTATTGATTGTTTATTAGTAACGCACTCCATCAATGTAAATAATTAATTATCAATTATAAATATATAATAACAAGATATGATAGAGTTCAATATTATTTATTATAAAACTCATGAGTTTTGCTACATAATAACTAGTAAGTATGCTTGCATAATCAGTAAGTAAACTCTTATGTACTCATTATGAAGGATTTAATATTTGTTATTTATGTGCATTTAAGGCGGTTTGTCTATATGTAATGATATATGTGTGCAACAAGAAACTTTTTCAAAATTTCATATACATCTATATCTTTTGTGTCTTTGCTTTTAGACTTTTTAACTTTATGTTATTTAATTTGTTTAATTATTCACTTTTTTTTATCATGAATATTTTTATTAGGTTGTAAATTCTTATTATTAGTAATTTACAAGGCTTAAATTAAGTATAAATTCATTGACTTAAACATGTCTCTTTGGCTTGAATTGTGTTCCTTTTAAAATTTATACAAAGTAAAATTCACTAAGTTATCAACAAATTCTATGACTAATATGTAGTAAGAATAAGATGAGATGGATATTTAGTATCCATTATTTTCCCGGGTAAATTTTGACAACAATTGTTTGCTTTTGTGGATAATATGATTTAAAGTACATGTGAAAACATAAATAGTTATTGTGAAATTTTAACTATAATCGATTGTTGTTTGTTACACATTTATGCAAAAACTTTGTAGCAACATCTTGGCTTTCTTTTTCTTCAAATATTTTACATGAGTGTTAAAATGTGTATTTTACATGAGTGTTACAATGTGTATGTTAATTTTTATAATTTCTAATCAATAACTATGTTATACAATTTATAGATATAAACATAAAAAAAATCTAGAATGATAATGAATATTTGAATAAGGAATATACAATTAGCACTCCATTCTACATACATGAATTTATTTAACTTTATTCTAAATTAGAAAATGATGTTGAGAGTCTTATCATTTTTTATTTTCTATTTTTTTAAAGTCAACGACTAAGAAACCAGAGAGCAAGATCCTTTTACTATTATGGATATTTTGTCTTTATAATATTTATCTAGTAAAATAATACTCAAAAGACATGAATCCTCATTATAGTAATTTTTAATTTATGTCTTTTAATATTTAAAATAAAAAGGAACTTTGAAATAGTTATAAAAGTGATGTTTTTTAATATTTAGGATAGAAGGAAGTTTGGAAGAGTTATAAGAATAACTAGATAAAGGTTATTGAGTTAGGATGTATTAAAAATAAGTTGTAATAAGAATTGTTGAAGGATAAAAGCAAGTCAAAACTAATGACTCTTAAACATGTGCACATGAATCTTAAGTGTAACAAAGGAGAGTAAATGAAAAATTTTAGAGGATTATGCTTAAGCTTATGTTAAAAGTTAATAGATGATCTAGCTCTATGGAGAGGTAGATAATCATTATATTTGTTACACATATTCTTTATGACAATGATTCATTCTTACTTGATACTATACGAACAAGAAACCCTTATATTCTTCTATGGAAGTTGCATAACTTTAAGTGTTTGACTTGTTATTATTTTTTAATCCAAATTTATGTTATGGCCAAATAATATATGACAACATGTATGCAAATTTATTTGGGCTAAATAATTATTAAATAAAATGCTACTTTGCTAACCAAATTGATTGGAAAAAAAAACTATAAAAGTGTAAGTGTTTCTTTATATTTACTTGATCATGTTTATATTACATTATAGAATTTAAGTGTACAACAAGAATAATTAACTTGAATTCATATTTGTTTCATAAAATACCAGGTACTTAATTAGTTCTTAATGTTTGCTTGTGGTTTAGGTATGAATTCAATCCTGTATCTATAAAGCTTATGCTTCCAATGCAAACATCACATGCTACTTCTCAATGTAAAGCAAAGTTTCAACGGGAGGTGAACTTGATATCTAGGGTTAAACATAAAAATATTATAAAGGTATTTAAAATGTGTTTTCTTACTCGAATGTTTTCATAAGATGTCTTTTTCTCTACAATTACTTACCCTTGGACTTAATTATTCTTTTATTGGGTTTGAAATAAATTTACCAAGCAATTAGGTAGTTAACTAATTATCAATTATTACAACCTTTAACTACCTTAATTTTCTTAACAACAGTTGGTCAAAATGATAGTGAATGTTAATACTTAACAAATTATAAACATACTTCCCTTGATTTTATATGGTTGGTTAGTGAAATGTATTTTAACATGTATTGTGTTATTTAAACTCATTTTGTAGTTTATTGGTGTCTCTGTGGAACCATCGATGATGATAATTACAGAACTTTTGGAAGGTTGTTCACTTCAAAAATATCTAGAGAGCATTTATCCAAGTACTCTAAGTTTAGAGCAATCAATAAGTTTTGCTATGAATATTTCTCAAGTTATGGAGTATTTGCATGAAAATGGCATTATTCATCGGGATCTAAAGCCTGGTAATCTGTATTTCTTATTTTTAATGATTATGCTGGATAAATATAATAAGTATCCAAATAGAGTACACACTTGAATTTTTTTTATAAAATATTAAATATGTTTTTATCCCTAAACTTTTATTTTCAAATTTCATTTTTAGTCTCTAAACAAAAATGAATTGATCTTGGATCTTATCCTTTTCCTTCATTTACATTTTCTATACATGTCATCAAGTATCATTATTAAGTGATGATGTGATAACCACCTTGACATCCAAGTGAGTTGCAACATCATTAACTAGTGTGACATGTCAATCATCTGTATTTTTTATTATAATTATGATTTCAGTTCCTAATATTTTCACAATTCAATTTTAGTCCCTCAAATAATGTTTTGATTGATCTTAGTCCTTCAACTAATGATCATTTCATTTTTAGTTCCTCTTATCAAGTATCATTGTTAAGCACTGATGTGACTCTCACATGACTTGCCATACGGATTATTAGTTTAGCATAACAATCACATGGTAAAAGGAGATGCAATAAGGTTTATGTTTGCCCCATGTGCATGGTATGACCTACAAAGGAAAAGGGTTCACATGCAAGATTAAAATGAAAATGTTTAACATTGTTTTGAGAAATAGGATTAAGGACTGAGGATTGAAAGGGTTTGAAGATTGAGGGTTATTTGGTTTGGTGCTTAGGGTTTTCACTCATGGATTCAATGGTTTGAGATTTTTCTCATTTTGAATCATTTTTCTTATCTTGAATTGTTGATTTTGTGCTCAGCATCATGGTTCAGTACGTTATTGATTTGTGTGTTACGGATTATTAAGTTTGCTTACTACATCTCTTTTATGTTTTTTTCTTCAAAATTTCAAACTCATTTTCTAATAGTTTTACACCACAAAAAAATTGTAGCATTTTAAAACTACTATAAAATGTCTTGAACTAGCAACATGTCACTATATGATTGCTATGTCAAACAAGTAGTCCACATGAGAAGTCAACTGGCTACCTCATCATTGCTTAATAGTGACAATTATTAGAGGAACTAAAAAAAAAAGAAACAATACTTGAAGACTTGAAGGACTAAAATCACAAAAAAATTAGAAGGGTTAAATGTGAATTTAGTGAAAAAATTAGGGACTAAGATTGATGAAACAATTATGAACTAATTAACAGTGAACTATGTGAAAATAAGGACTACAAACATAATTTACCAATAACAAATTATATGTTACTGTCATGTCATACTAATTGATAATATGACAACTCATGTGATTGTTAGTATGGTTATCATGTCATTACTTAACAATAATATTTGACAATAGAGACCAAAATATTAATGGAGGGGAAGTATAAGGACTAAAACTAGTCATTTTTTAGGGATTAAAAGTAAAATATAAAAAAAGTTTAAGAACCAAAAACATATTTAATCATATTTTACATTTAGTTGTATGTCTTGTCTTCTATGAATTATTTTTTTTTTACAATTTTTGTTAACTTAATGTAGATATGAACCAATTAAAGACATCTCTTAAATTGAGCATTTGTATTTCTTTTTCCTTTACAGGAACCAATTCATTTAAGGGGAACTTGTTAATAATCATTTGTACAGAGACTTAGTACAACACTATTTGAACTTCATATATATTTCTAAATACAGGAGATGCAATCATTAAACTTATAAGTTATCCATTGTTTAATGTATTTTTTAGGTAATTTGTTTCTTCCTAAAGACAACATGCAAGTTCTACTTACAAATTTTGAGACAGCTAGAGAGGTGATATCTAGTGAAATGACTTCTGAGGTTGGTACATATCGATATATGGCTCCTGAGGTACATATAGTGATTTATTAGCCTCTTTATATATGTATTTAGACAAATATACTTGTCCATTTGCTAAAATCTTCCTCATATGTTTTGCATGTCTAATTCTTCCTTTGTTTGCACTAGTTATTCAGTAAAGATCCACTTTCAAAAGGAGCAAAGAAATGTTATGACCATAAGGCAGATGTTTATAGCTTTTCTATGGTTCTATGGGCGTTAATAAAAAATCAAACTCCATTTAAAGGAAGGAGTAACTTGTTAGCAGCATATGCTACTGCAAAAGTAAGTCATACAAATTACTTTCTTAGTTTTATTTTTAATAAATATAATACTATAATTTGCTTTAATAAGTTTTGTAATTATTTCCATCTTCAATTGAGTTTTCCTCCTTTAAACGAAGTTTTTGCCACATGAATTATATACTAAATGATTAATTTGCTAATTCTATTTTTGACATACATTTTTTGCTTTATCACTTATCTATTTCTTACTTTTCAATTTTTTTAAATGTTATGGTATGAGAGAAACATCTCAGATCATATTAAATTTTTTTATATAAGTTTTATATTAATTTTTGTATATTGATTATGTGTACCAAATTAGACCTTCAACAATAATTAATGTCATTAATTTTTTCAAAATAAAAACTAATATCATTTTAAGAGATGATTGTATAAAAAAATGATATTAAATAAAAAATACAATGTTTTACATATTTAACTCATTGAAATGGATATTTATTCCATAAGCATGTTTTTAACATTTTTAAACAATAAAAAAATATGAAATGTCTAACTATGTATATAAAAATTTAGCATGGTATAATCTACCAACCTTAATGGTTTAGATTTTAGTTTTACTAACATATTAATTCCATGTTTAACATTTACATTGTTTGGAGACTAACAAATATTAAAAGCATTGATATGTTTACTCTTGTTGATGATTGTAGAACATGAGACCTAGTGTGGAGGAGTTTCCAGAAAATCTTCTCCCTTTATTGCAATCATGTTGGGAAGAAGACCCAAAGCTACGACCTGAATTCTCAGAGATAACTCAAACCCTTGCAAAACTTCTCCACAATTATCACTCAATAAGGATAACGCCTAAGGAAGAAAATTGTCCAACTACAAGTGTGTCAAAACCTATCATCGATTGTGTTGAAGACAACTCCAAACATGTAGATGAGGTCGAGAGTCAGAATATCAATGTTTGCACAAAGGGACAATCTCAGAGCATAATACAAATCCCTAGTCCAATCTTAGCCCAAAACAAGCCTAAAAAGATTTTTAGGAAGTGCAAGTGTTTATGGTTATGTTTGCGCAAATGCTTTGACATTTGTTGACGTGCCTACATCAAGCAAGGTGTTTGGTAGATTGCTTATATGTCACTATCTAGGTTTTAGAAACTTTTTGCTTGTTATTTTGCAAAAAATATTGATTGATTTGCTACTAAATTAAACAGTGTTATTTCATCCTTGCAAATCTTATAACCTCATTTTTTGTTTTTGGCATGTTTGATATATTTTATAAAGCTTGCATTTGTGTTTCATTATTTATATGTAATAAATCTTCTTTATATATATATATATATATATATATATATATATATATATATATATATATGTAATTAAGTTAAATTCATTAGGTCAATTTTTTTAGATGCATAAAAAATCTATTTACCTAATTCATGACCTATATACCAATGTTATTTATTTATCACTTCATTTAACTCAGTTATTTGAAATGCTAATTGATGCTTTGCAATCTTACTTCCAATTGTTAAACCATGAAATTAATTCATATCTCAACGAGTAGATTTAATTTCCAAAATTTGATTCTTTCTTTCTTGTTCTTTTTGTGGAGAGGCATAAAATAAAATACGTAAGTTTGAGTTGTGATGAATCTCCAACTTATGAAGATTCACTGAATCAACACAGGAAATTAAATACAACCAATAATAAGAAATATTTTGTAAATAATAAAAAAATAGTATAATTTTGTATTGATTGAAATTTTCTAGATAGAAATCATTTATGTAAATATTCAAAAAAGAATTAAAAACAACAAGAAAATAAAGATTTAGCTCCCATCATCCGGTTACAATGTCATCGTTACACGATGAAACACCTCAACAAGGCTCTATCCTTTAGTGAAGAGTGACAAAATCGTTTTTAGTTACAAGTACACCCAATGATGCACTCAAGGCCAACTTGTCGATGGAAATTCCATAGTTAACACTCCCTGCTGGTTGATAGTATTGATGATGACTTGTTTACTATAACTTAAAATAGACATTTTACACCATTTTTAGAAGTTTTTTTTATTATAAGATTTTCATATTTGATTGAATTTTCTCAATTCTTCATAGCTTTTGCATCTTGTGTAAAACTTTCACTAAATAATTTGAGTCTTTTGTAAGTTTAGTGAGAGAGCTAGAGTTTGAAAATTCTATTTTTAATGGATATTCACTTTGGAGCTCAGATAAATAAGATTAAAAATAAATAAAATAAAATTATTATAATATCTTACACTATCCACATATCCCATTTATTTAAAAAAAAAAACAAAAATATAAAATTAATTTCATTTTTTAAAGTTTAAATATCTTTTTAGTTGTTGTAGTTTAACATTTTTTTTCTTTTCATCAATTTAAATATTATTTTTAGTTCTTATAAGTTTTGTTTATTTTGTTTTTCATTTTTAAAAGATTTAGATGACGCTAGTGAAAAATCACTATATAAATTGTTTAAAAGATGCAAAACAAAAAAAATATAATTTATAAGGACTAAAATAAAAAAAATTTCAATGAAAAAAACAAAAAATATTAAATTTTAAAGACTAAAAAATATTTAAATCCTTTCTTAATCATAAAAGCAATACAAGAATGATGTAAAAATGTGTAAAAATAATCAAAATATCATTGGTATATATATATATATATATATATATATATATATATATATATATATATATATTATATTAATTATCCTAAATAATAATATCATGAAAAAATAGTGAACAAGGATACTTAGATTCAAATAGCAATACGAGATTTGAGTAGTTCAAACGATAAGTCATTATATTTGAATTAGGGAAATGAGATTTCAGTGGTTTAACAAAGTTTAAAACTAAAAAATTGTAAGAAAAAAAAGCTCAAAATTTATTATCAGTTTTGTACAATACTCCTCAAGTCCAGTAAGAGGCTAATAATTAGTTTTTTTTATTGAGGCTAATAATCACCTAAAAATGGCAAAACTATTACTTTTGCATTTTTGGATTAAGCATGCGAGTATTAATTACTTAAAAAAAATGAAAAATTGGCTTTCAGCCTTTCACTTCTCATTAACATTTCTGGATTAATTATTTATGTAAAAACGTTTCTTAATTTTGAAGGAGAAAATAGCCTAGGCATATAAAATGTAAAACGATTTTATAATGTTATCTCATAACAATTTGTTATGTATAATAAATTTGTTAATTTTTTAATAATTATTTTAAAAGTTATACTAATTTTGATTAATTGATACGGTAAAATTTTATATATTAACAATACTAGACCATTAAACTCATTTTTAATTAATAATGAATTTTTCAATTGATTTAAGCATAACAAAGCATTTTAAAAAATAGAGTTTACTATTTTTATTTTTTAATTAATATTCTATAAATTAATTTAATTTTATCATCAATTTAATAATTTTCTATAAATAAAATACTTTTTATTTTTAAATTTTTATTTTATCATTTTAATAAGAAATAGACGATTGGTATAAAAAAAGGAAATATACGATTGTATTTTGTATCTCAATTATAAGAAACATAAAATTATATTTAAATATATTAATTATTAATTTTTTTTATATCTTTAATTTATTGTGGGTTTGTTAACGAAAGCATTCGCTTATTTCTCATGCAACCAAATGCATTTATGATCCTATTAATAATATAAGTAATAATTATTAATAAGAAAAATTATCTTTTAAATTATACATAGTGATATTGAATATAATTCCCTCTTAAAGTATTTAATAGTATTGAAGTATTCAATAAATAAGTTAATTTAATTAACTTTCTTAATCTTCATATATTAATTACTTATTTTTTTTTATAAAAGTGAGGAAATGTGATACTATATAAAATGAAGAAAGGTGATACTATCTATTTGCATTTAAAATCACGCAGAACACAAAATACTATTATCTTATACTTTTAATATCAACAATAATTTAAAAAGTTGTCATTAAATATTAGAAAAATAATTATATATTATCTTCAATCTATTATATTCAATTTTTTAATTCTAACAAGAATTTAAATATTTTTTAAGAATAATTTAAAATAATAATATATCAAAATATAAATTATTTACATAAATTTAGAATATAATTTATGTGTTAAAAGCATTTATTTATAAATTTTTTAATTAAATTATAATTTATATATCTAGAATTATTTATTTCCTATAAATTATAAATTTTGATAGCATAAAATAAACATTTAATCCGTATAATTTACAGAACAAAATACTAGTCAGAGAGAAACCGGAGGCAAGGAACCGGACAGAAAGGGGATGTGGCGGGAGAAATGAAACGGTAAATATACATATAGAATTAAAAAGGAATAATAAATAAATCTTTATTTTTTAATATAAATGTATTAGCAAATTATGTCATTGATATATTTTATAAAATATTATTTAATTATAATTTATTAACATATTTATATTAAAAAAATAAGAATATATACACTAACAAATCCAACAAGAATTAGTTAAAGTATACATTCTTATGTTTTTAGTACGAGTGTATTATTAATTTATATTATTGTGTATTTTAAGGTATGATTTAATTATAATTCGTTAACCCACCGATATTAAAAAAAAGATATCTACAGAAAACTCATAAATAAATCTCAATAAAAAATAGTAGTAATAAATAATAAGGTGCATTGAATAAAATAAAAAAATATTAAATAATGTTATCCACAAAAGCACATAGTTGTCAGATGAGTCATCGCGAAACTTGCAATGTCTCAAACCTAATCCAGTGAGACATGGACAGCCAACAGCTGTAACCCTCTTCTTCGCACGTGTCACGCCCGAAGCCCTAAACCCAATCCAACTCACAACCTTCCTCTCTCGTGTTTGGTTTCGTTTCAATTTTCAACACCTCAACAACAAAACTTCCAACTTTCATATTCCAACTCGTTAGTGTCCACGCTGGTAGAGTTTCCAACACAACAACACCAACACCAACACCAGCCACAGAAATAAGTTTGTGGAAAATAAGAAAACAACATTTTACTGTTGTTACCGTTCTACCTTGAGAACAACCTCAAACTCAAACACAACACAATAAGAGTTGTTTCGGTTTTTGCTATAGTAGTAATAGTACAATACAACTACTGCAACCATATCAAACCAAAGAAGCATTGTGTGGAATTATTGACTCAGAAATTTGAAAACCACTTTGTCCCATCCCACTTGGACTTCCACCTCACCCCTTTTTCTCAACGCCATGAAAATAGGTCAGGCTCTCTTTCTTTCTTCTCTCTCTCTCTCTCTCTCTATACTTTTTTTCTTCTTCTTTTGTTTCTGTGAATTGCTAAATACCAATTGCTCCAAGATCCGTGTTTGAAATTTGTGCTTTGCTTAATTAGTATATAGTATTCTCCTATTTATGTATCTCTTACTCTTCCAATTTTCTGCAACGTGATTTCTTGCTCTTTCTGCTTCTAGTACTTCGTTTGGTTTTGTTTCTATTCTTTAATTAGTTTATTCTTTAGTTCTTAAGAGCTAGCTGCTAAACAAAAAAATAAATAGATAAAATCTTTTGGTGAATGATAATATATATGGGTGGAATCTGAATTGTTTTGCTTTTAATTGTTGCTTGCTAAGGGAAGTAACTTTTTTTTGTGTATGTCTGTGTCTGGGGCATTCTCTAAAAGAAAATTATGGTTATTGAAGGACTTGCTTGATGTTATAGCTTATTATGCTTTCTGCGAATTTCACCAATTTTACCAAGATTTATCTTTTGATATATGGGGTTAAAAGTTTGGGTATGGTTTGGTTTGTTTTGTGGATCTAAAAGTGGAAGGAAATTATCATGTAGTGTAAAAATATAACATCATCTCATGGATAAGAACCTAGGCTTAAAGGGGAAATTTTGCCTTTGTTTTGACTAGATTTAGTGAAGATAAATAGATGATTTTCAAAAAATAAATAATTATATAGCTGAGAGGAACATTTCATTATTTCATATATATATATATATATATATATATGTCTTGAACTGTACTGTTTCCATTTCACTCTGTTCTGAAAAGAATAATAGATTGATCCAGAAAAACTAAGAGCATCACGATGATGTCAAGGTAGATAGGTGATAATATAGTATATAATAAAATACTGGTTTTAATTTGTGCCATCTAACAAAGCTGTAGCCAAGAATTACAATTGCATATATTGGATTTGAATTAACCTCATTAAGTGACCTAAAACACCATTGTCACTTGATACATAATAACCTTATATTATAATTCTGGACACAGTAGTCAATAGTCTGCTATAGCAGAGAACCGGAAAGGAGTGGCCCTGAACTGCTGTGAGATTCAGATAGTGGAGTGGTACTCAATAGTAGCCATTGTGGCCGCAATAGTGGATAAAATAGTGGCTTTACGTGTGCTATAGAGGTCCTATCACGATATAAATTTTAAAAACCATTTTTAACCCTGGAATACTGTTGCTCAGGGTTTTCTTGGGTATATATTCCACATGTTACCTCTGTTCTGTCCTTTGTTCCTTCACACTTTGAAACTTTTTTTTTTTCTTCGTGAGTTATGTTCTTCTTCCTTTAGACTTCCTAGATTGCATTCTGCTAATTTCTATCTAATTTGTGTTCTTTTTCTATTAATTTCACAAATATTTTTTTTTTATAATTTTTTTGACTTCATTACTGTGTTCTTATTGCTCCTAGATTGATGGTGATTGTGTGTGTAAACTGACTTATTATTTATCATAAATTTCTTTAATTTAGGGTGTTTTGTTTTGTTTTGATTATTTGTATGTGCAGTATATAGTGTTTATATTTTGTATTATAACATTTAAAAATTAAAATAGAGGTCATTCTGGTATTTCCAGAGTTGGCTGCTATGCATCGCTATCCAGGATTGCTAATATCATGATTCTAGATTCACATAACTGAAATTGCACTTACGAATATACACACATAAATATATAAATATATGCATAACAGATAATGTTGTATCCTTGTGTCTATTGCTTTCTGCTGCATTCAAGGTAATTAATCATAGGCATCTGGATGTCAGACAAAAATTTGAACATGTTTATGTTGTCTTGTCTCTTTTGTGCTTTCTTTCATGTAAACTGGAACAGAAATTGTCAAATGTATTGCATGCAAGGATACAATTTCATTATCTCCCGTCCATTAGTCAAAGTATGATTATGCATTAAGGCCTCAGTATTGCAGGGAATATATTAAAGTCTTCTTTTTATTAAAGTAAAAAATGTGGAACTTTGTTTCTTGAATTTTGAAGTTATGCTTCCTCTATAGAGTTTGTAGTTAAAAAGTCATTATGTAGTATGTACTCAAGAGCATAACTCAACGGCTCAGCTCCTCAAGTATTTTTGAAGATTGCTTGAGCCTAAGATTGAATCCCTGGCCCCTAGGTCGCTAGTTAATGGTTGAGTCCATCCAAGTTATCATCATCTATCATCATCTCAAGTTACAAGAGCATCAATTTCCAAACATAGAAATGGCTGCTTGGGTTTGGTTAGAGGAGAGAACTGGTAAATAGGTGGATGGAAATTAAAAAAAAAAAATCCAAATTTCATCAATTGAAGAGTAGACTGGTCACCCTCTTGATGTAAATTTCTTCCATTTGTAAAAGAAATGCTTAATTACTTGTTTCTTTGGTGAATGAAGCACTCAGAATAATATTTTAAACTCCAATTTTGCAGTAGATTTGGTAGTTGCTGCTATTTAGTCCAATAAGTGTATTGCCTTCTAATTTATATTTTTGTATTCAGTGTGTTTTCTGACATGGGAATCTATTCAACTTGATCTTATGACCTCCACAGATATCAGCAATTGATCAAAGGTCTTTTTGTTTTTGTGGCTCTGAGAGGGGAGTGATTCTAAACTAATATATATGGGGGCTGGGGAAGAGAGCACAGCTAAATCTTCTAAATCATCTTCATCAGCTCAGGTTTTTCCCCTACTATCTCCATGCTCTTTTTTCTTTTCCTTGTCCTTTCTCTTGTGTCTCCTTATCTTCTCAGTTTACTTTAGCAGGATACACCAACAGCACCTGCATATCCTGATTGGTCAAGCTCCATGCAGGTAGTGGAATATATGTTAGATTGGTTCATCAGGCTTTCACTTCTGCTGAAGCTCTTTTGCAGCAGATAAATTATGTGCTTAACTAATGCATTTGCTTCTTATTTAGGCCTATTATGCTCCTGGAGCCACTCCTCCTCCCTTTTTTGCCACAACCGTTGCTTCCCCAACTCCCCATCCCTATTTATGGGGAGGCCAGGTAAATGTAGTAAATCATTTAGGATAATATATGCTATTATACTTTATAGAAGTGAATCGTCTTATTTACAATTTTGTTAATTTTTCCAGCATCCTTTGATGCCGCCATATGGGACTCCAGTCCCATATCCAGCTATATATCCTCCTGGGAGTATCTATGCTCATCCTAGCATGGCAGTGGTAAACCACTTTCTCACTCTTTAATCCCTTGAATGCCTCTATGCCTGAGCAGAAAAGGATCAATTTCTCGTCTGCTTGTAGGCAACTATGTATGTTCACTGCCTTTACCTAGTTGGGCATTTTAACTCACAATCTTTCCTTTTTTTTTTTTTTTTCTTAATCATTATGCTAGACTCCAAGTGCTGTCCAGCAAAATACAGAGATTGAAGGGAAGGGAGCTGAAGGAAAATATCGGGACTCATCCAAAAAATTGAAAGGACCTTCTGCAAATACAGCTTCCAAAGCAGGAGAAAGTGGAAAGGCAGGCTCAGGTTCAGGCAATGATGGCATATCGCAAAGGTTTGGCAAATATCTGGTTAATTTTAGATCTTTTGTTGTTTCTTCCTCAGTTTCTCTTCAATTTGCATTTCTAATATGGATTTCCATTAAAAAATTATTAAACAGTGGTGAAAGTGGTTCAGAGGGTTCATCAAATGCTAGCGATGAGAATACTAACCAACAGGTATGTAACAGATTATCATTAGTACATGTGCTTTAACTCACTTTTCAAAATAATAACATGCTGAAATCTAAACAGGGTCTCTTTTTCCTTTTACAATTATCTGTCTGTTTTTAGATGCTTGCAGCTACAGTCGGAATTGAATTGGTTTAATTAAAAACATCTCAATCTTTTTCTAAACTGTTTTTGGCTTTGGTCTGATGACTTCTCCGTAGGAATCAGCTGCAAATAAGAAGGGAAGCTTTGACCTGATGCTTGTTGATGGTATGCATCACATTCATTCCTGATTATTTTTTTTCCCCCTTCTCAATTGCCGAGATGAGTTGACATTTCCATCAATCTTTCAGGAGCCAATGCACAGAACAATTCTGCTGGTGCTATTTCTCAATCTTCTGTGCCTGGAAAGCCTGTTGTCCCAATGCCAGCAACTAATCTTAACATTGGAATGGACTTGTGGAATGCATCTTCTGGTGGCGCTGAAGCTGCAAAAATGAGACATAATCAATCTGGTGCCCCGGGAGTTGCCCTTGGTGATCAATGGGTACAAGTATGACACCTCTGTTGTTTTTTTAAGAAATTGTTCTGAACACGTTTTGCTTTGTGTGATGATTATTTTACATCCTTATGCGTAATTGCGTATACTAATATATTTTGAAAGAAATGATTTTGTTGATACAGTAGATTTTGTTACCACATATGGACATCCATTATCATATTTCCATCATTGCATTTTATGTTAGCTGCCTATACCTGACCAAGCCTTGGTTGGAAGGGGAATGGAGGGAAACAAGGGCACTTAAATCCATCCCCTCCCATTTTTGCCTCTCCTCCAGTATTAGGAGGATTTGGTAGGAAGGAAAAATGCTTGAAGTTAATAGACTGTATTGACTAAATTATCTTTTGTTTAAATACTTGAGTTTATTGGCATTAGGCTTATTTACACTTATGGTCTCTCTACTATCATCAAAATTCGATTTTGGTATCTCTATTTTTAATGTGAATTTAATCCCCCTATTGTTTTAATTATGCACTTTTGGTTCATCTGTTAATTTGATATAAAAAATTTAATAGATATGCTGACGTGACACTCTCATTTGCTCCCTTGTAGCATGGCTATACTGATATGGCACTCTCCCGTATAGTCATGTCAGCATTTTCCATTAAATATTAGACATCAAGCTGACAAATGGACCAAAATTGTACAATATTTGTGCAAAAAAAAGGGGGACCAAAATCGAATTCTAAAGGAGTCTAAAAGTGTAATTTAGTCTTAAAACTACCGCAAAATTAGTTATTGTTTCTCCCTTCCCCTCCCTCCCTCCTCTCATTTGAACCTAATGTAAAATGGCTATGCTTGATTTTGGTAGGATGAACGTGAGCTGAAAAGACAGAAGAGGAAACAGTCAAACCGAGAGTCAGCCAGGAGGTCAAGATTACGCAAGCAGGTGACTTTCTAATATCTATTTCGTGCACCCTTGTTAGGCAAGAGACCAGAAGTATCCTTAATTGCATCGTATTTGGAGGGTAGAACCTAGAGGATATACTATATGACTATGCATATTCATACTACCATTTTATAATTGACAAGAGAGAGAAAATGATGTGTTTTACATTTCTTGTACCAACCAGGCTGAGTGTGAAGAGTTACAAAAGAGGGTGGAATCGCTGGGAGGTGAGAATCAAACTCTCAGAGAAGAGCTTCAGAGACTTTCTGAAGAATGCGAGAAGCTTACATCCGAAAATAATTCTATCAAGGTAGATTTCTGTTACCATTCTGCCTTCATCAGCATTGGCCTTTATTTCCTTTTGTTGTGAGCAATTTAAAGGTTAACATGTCTCAGCTCATGACCTCAAATTTTATCTTCTGAACATGATTCCTTTAAACAGGAAGAGTTGGAGCGGTTGTGTGGTCCAGAAGCAGTTGCTAACCTGGATTAAACAGCAACACATTTCAGTTCCTCAGTGTAGTGTTTGATGGTAACGGCAAAATTTGATAGATTCTTAATTAAGACGAATCTGCAGCTGGAATTTTCTTATCAATGGCCCGGCCTTCTTAATTGAGAATAGGATATAATGTTTTTTTTTTTCTTTGTCATACTAATTTATATCATTAACCCTCAATTGTAATTGCCCTTGTGATTTTACATGTCATTTGTTTGTAATATTAACCAGTACCGTAGAATAGAAAATGTAGGCTACTTGAGCACTTTTTGTTTAGAACTTAGTATTGCAAGTGATGTTAAGAATCCTGCTTCAACTTTTCAAATCTTCACTAGTTGACTATGGAGTCATTTTTGTTCTACTATGCATGTGCTTGAGCTGATTGATGAAGCAAGGTATAACTCTTTTTACATTCGATTTTATATTTGAACTACGATTTGACACATTCGTAGAAGTTTTGAAAGCTACCCGTTGGTGAGTGGTTTGCATATTTTTGTGAGGATGCATCTTTTAGATTAATATAATCTTGGATTTTTTTCATTATCTTGTGTGGCAAAACTTTTACGATGACAATAACCTTTTTGTTTTCCTCCAAAGACAAAATAGCCTTTTTAAATAAGGAGGATAAAACAAAGTGGCTGATTGTTTATTGTGTTTGAGTTTTAGTGTCATCCAATGGAATCCATTTTAAATTCAATTGTAACACTTATACTACTTCTTCGTTTGTGTATTGGAAAGTACAATTTGAATGTCATTCTAATGAATCCAAAAGCTTTCACCACGGAATTTATTTTGTGCAAAATAAATATAAGTTGTTTATTATTTGAACAACGTGTTGCGTTACGTTACGTGAAACAAAAGATTACTTGGCGATCCTTCATTTTGGTGAAGTAAAAATAGATAAAAGAGTGAAGAAGTAAATGACACTTATCGATGTCACGTGCATTACGTTACGTGAGAGAAATATTATGTTTCAAAACTTCTATTGAAGAAGTAAACTAAAACTTTTTCCTTTTTTATAAATTTCAAAACGAATAAATGACCAACTAGTGAAAGTTTTCTATTGGGTTTAGATATGATCTTTAATCTTTTAAAACATTATGGTTTCATCACAAATTAATATTAAATCTATGTATAATAAATTTGTTGATTTGCAATAATTATTTCAAAAGTAACATGTTATTGAACAATTATTAAAACGGTTATTGAAAAATGAGTGAAATATTAAAAAGGTCCCACAAATTAATGGGAGCAGACAAAATACAAACATTTCATGAGAAATGAGAGTCATGTGGAACACGAGAGGCGGTTGTTCCTGCTGTAGCTTTCAAGGTTAATTTTTCCTACTAGACCAAGTAAAGTCATTTTAAAAAGTGTTTTCTCTAATGTCATAATTTATTTAGAACAACCAAAATAGCTCTTGTACCTTATGTTTTAGTAAACATTCATAGAGATTTGTGTTTACTATGAACAACCGAATTAGAAATTCCAAAAAAATTAATTACTTTATTTTCTTCTTCATTTTCTTTTACCGCGACTACACTATTTATCTGTGTATTCTAGTTGGGGTGGAGGATTTGAGTTGAGTGAATAGTTTGAGTGGTGAAACTTGTAGAATGTGACCATGGAGATGACGGTGACGTTAAGTACGATAAAGAGGTAAGAAGTCTTGAAGTACGAGATAAAAAGTTCTAAACATTTGCCAAAGGAGATGGGTGGGGGCGACTAGAAGAGATAACTTGAAGGTCCTCTTAAATTAAACACCAACAAATAAAGCCCTGCTTAATGAGAAATCTCCCTTAAAAGAAGCTTGAAATGACAAGTAAAAATGATTGGTTGTTTACTTCAACATTTTCTTCTTCCCAATTGAAACGATTGGAAAGATAAAAATCTTAACACTTTTGTTTAAGCTCACTCACACTCCCTAAAAAGAGTGTTTCAATATGAACTTTTGTTAATTAGAAACCTCTCAAAATGGAGGCTTAAATTGGAAAGAGAAATAATGTTAATTATTCATTTCAATACTTTTTACTTTTCAATTGATACGATTCAAACCATTTTCTTTTTTTACACAAATAATACAATTCAAGCAGTAACAAAATAAAACAATATTCAAGCAAAAAATTCCAACATGAAAAGTCCATCATCAATAACCAGAACATAGAGCAAAATTACATCATCCAAATTCAACTAAGAAAAATGAATAAAATTTCAGCATCAAACTTCAACTAAGAACGATATTTAAATGTGAAATTACTAAGTAGGTCCATAAATTAGTTGAGACTTTTCAAATAGATCTCTAAACTATTTTTTTATTTGGGTCCTTCATTTTGCAAATTATTTTTAACTTTTTTTACAATTTCAAACCACCAAGGGACCTACCAATATAGTTTTGGGCCTAAAAAATTTAATTTAGGAACCCATTTCAAAATTCCCAAATGATTTAAGGATCTACTTAACAATTTAACCAATATAAATCAACGAAGTAAAGTTTTAACACCATAGAGCACCTAATACTAACGATAATGACAAAAAAACATCAATGAACATAATCAAAGCAGCTGTTAGAGGACAAATTGAGCCTAATTGAATGGGTTGATCCAAACATCCATAATTAAGGTCGAGTTAGGCCTGAAAAAACCAATTAGACTACCCATAGCGATCTGGATGGACTAGTAAAATGTAAGCCTGACAAAAATTGGACTTGTTTTTTTACCTGTTAAATTATTTGGCAAATGCTATATTCCCTTTCCTTTTTTCCCTAAAGTACACTCCCCTTTTATTTTAATTTCAATTTTTTACTGTCATTATTACTCTCTATAGCCAAAATATCCGTTGTTTAATCATTATTTCAAAAAGTAATTTTCAAAATGTTGCTTTAATTTTTTACTTTTAGAAATTAATTTTTAGAGTGCAAAATCTAGAACAGCCTTCTAGAACTTACTTTCTAGAATACAACAATAATATAGGAAACTACTTTCCGGATTTTTTTTTTTTTAGATTTTGTGTTTTGGAACATACTTTCTGAAATAAAAATATAAAATAGTATTCTAGAGAGTACTTTTTGAAATTGAAAACAAATGACATTTCAAAAAGTCATTGCATCAAATTTAATTTTTAATTCTTTCCTTCATAGCTTTATGTCTTTTAATTATGCATAAATCACAAAAAAAGAGCATAAACATATTGTGTTTGAGAGCTTGAAGGATGAAAAAACCTAATGTTAGAGATAAACAATCTAATGAAAAAGAGGAAGAATGTGCGACAACGTGAGAGAAAGAATAAGGTTTTAAAAAAAGTCATTTAAGTCATAACGAAATTAAAATAGGAAAGGAGAGCATATTTAAAAAAAAGGGAGTGGATATAACATTTAAGTCATATATGTATGATTTTATATTTTAACACATTTAATTTAATTTATTTTTAGTTAGGATCGATTTGGCTCACTAGCTCAACATAGATTCAAAATGGACCAACAAATTTGCAGCTCAAAATAAATTCGACCGGCTCAACCTGGTTCAAGTTTGACATCGAATTAGTTGTCGTTGATTTAAGCAGACATTAAAGAGATTCATTTTTAAAATAAAATACTTTTTAAACCTTTACATTTAGATTTGCATCGTCCTGGTATTGAAACGAATCCTACATGTGTGCTCTAAAACTACATCTTATTGTATATTCAAATTATATTGATAATGGTTACACTAAAACTAGTATTATAGTCTATGCCATGTAGGAGTCAATTTTGAAATATAAATTTTATGATTATAATTAATTACATTAAAATCATAAAAATTTATCCATATCATTTAATTAAAATAAATGACAATCAATATATAAATTATAAGGACAAATATGTATATCATAAAGAAATACATATTAATAGATATTGAAAAGAGATAGAGTTTGAAGAAGATAAATCAACAAAGTACTAAAATCTTTAGAGAAGAAGAGGATAGTACTTTAAGAAGAAAAAAAATATTGAAATGAAAGTGAATATGTGAGAGTGAAGAAAATGGATGTCTAAAAAATAGTTTTACACGTTTGTGTGTGTGAATTTTATACGCTTGTGTGGGTGTGAATTTTACGCGTTTATGTATGTGTTATTCATTAGATTTTAAAAAATAAATAATAATGATTAACAATAATTTTTTTTAAATTATTCCTAAAAATAAGTGATCCCTCCCATATGAGATGAGACTTACTCCATAAGTATTTAGACTTAATCCCAATCATGGCCCTTCATTCTCTTTAATATAACAACTAATAAGAATTTAGAGTCACATGGATTTTCTTTCCTGACTTTATCTCTTCTTTATTTTTCCTCCTTGTACTCCAAAGGAAAAAAGCAGGGGCAATACAGAAGCCTGCAAGTTTCTGCCTTTTCTTCAGACACTAGCAACATGCCTTGCGCTGTCCTCACTTGCTTGCACTTATAGCAATTGAAAGTCCTTTTTGTTTTTTGTGATTTTTCGTACACCCTTCTCTTCAAGGTAAAGAAGGTTCGAAATCTATATAGTGGATGAATGTGATATGGTTATGTTTTTATGTATATTGCAAATGATAGTTTAAGTTTGATACTTGTTTTTTTTTCTAATTGTTGGTGCCTTCGTACTTCCCTAATTTCTTTATGGGAAAGATTTACTCTTGGTGATAGATGGGCAATACTATCGAGATATGGAACTGGATAGGCATGGTAATTACAATGATTTTACAAAAAAAAAAAAAATACAATGATAAAAAAACTAAACAAATTGCAAATACACCTATAGCTGTTGAGATGATTGGGCAGTTTTTGCTAGATAATTTTCAAGGATCCTTTACTTGGCTCACCAAAATCTCTGAGGGATGCCTCGAGCAGAGACACGAACGGGGAAGATAGAAAATGCCCTTTAGTTTCAAAATGAAAATTATGGAAGAAGACATAAAATGGGGACCGGTAAGATGTGTTTAAAACTCATGAAAAATAAGAGAGCCTATGACTAAGAAAGAAGACGGCAAAATTAGGTGTGGTCTACAAATATCGAGGAGCGTGTTATAAACTTAGGCAATGGAAAGAGGATTAGAGGAAGGTAATGCGTGTTTGGGAAGAAAGTGCCAAAGGTTGGACCTTGGAGCTTTGATAAGCAAATACTCATTCTCAATGTGATAGAGGGTGAAAACCCAACAACTATTCCTTTGTTCAACATCCCGTTATGGATTCAAATACACATATTGCTTCTGGGTTTCAAGTCCCAAGGTGTGGGGAAAAGTATAGGAAGCATCTGGGGAAATTCCATTAGTTCAATGACATTAACAACTTAAGTTATTGGCGTCCTTTTATGAGAATTAGAGTGTTGATTGATGTTGGAAGACCACCAAGATCAAGAAAACAGGAGGGGAATCCACAGAAGTTCACATAAAATATGAAAGGTTAGGCCCCTTTTTGTTACTTATGTGATCTAATGGGCCATATGGATGATAGTTGCAGGAAGTTGTTATCTATTGCCAATGATGATGGTGTTCGAAAATGGGGGCGAGAACTAAGGGCTGACCCGAGAAACTCAATCTCGGCCATGGCATCAAGATACCTTTGGCAAGGTGCTCTGACAAGTCTAGACACAATCAATGAGCATGATTCAGTTACTGAAGGCGGAATCCTTGGAAACAAATGCGAAGGGGACAAGGCTTTAAATGCAAATATTTTGGCACAAGAAAAACATGCGGATTTCATGGCTGTAGTTTTTCATAATCCAAAGATGATCATGAAGCCATCATTACAACAATCAACTACAATTATTGCTCTATATCAAAACAAGATTAAAACTCCTTATCATGATGTGATTATGGACGTTGAAAATGAGGTTGAAATAATAGTAGGAGATTAAAAATAAAAAGGAGGCTGGAAGGCAACAATCACCGGCCTATACCCTTATCAACAAACCTTAATCCTAGTCCAAATACCATTCCTCCCCCTAAACCTAATCCTATGTCAAACCACTCCCTCACTTCTTCTTCTTCTAATCCAAACCTTCACCCAAACCCAAACACTACCTATTCAAACCTCTCGACCAACCAAACCCACACAAAGACAACCAACCCTCACCAAAACATTACTTATCCAAACACCATACCAAATCCAAACCACACAATAGCCTTGCCCTATCACCTAAGGTCGTCCCCAATCTTCCACAATTGTCCTAACCTTCTCTGACAAAACTTGAGCAAACTTTTTAAATGGCAAGCCCTGGCAACGAGGCCTGCGAGGGACAATGAGTATCCTCAATTGGAATTGTTGGGACCTGGGTAGCCCGAGTGCAATTCTTATCCTCCGTGACCTAATCTGAGCTTACCACTTGGATATGATTTTCCTCTCTAAAACCTTAGTCAATTCTCGTCGTATAGAAGATATAAAAAAACCTCCTTGGGTTTGAATCTTGTCTTTTTATTGATGTCAATGGTAGGAGAAGAGGTCTGGTCTTTCTTTGGAAACACCCTTTTGATTGCACCTTCACAAATTATTCCTCAAATTTCATAAATGTTGACGTTCACATAAATGACTCTCCCCCTTGGTGTCTAACTGGCTTTTATGACTTCCCTGAAAAAGAAAAAAAGAAGAAACTCATGGAACCTAATTAGAAATCTCTCTCATTCTAGCCCCTCCCTTGGTGCATTATAGGGGATTTCAATTATCTCCTTTTCCAAGATGATAGCAATTGAGACCACCCAAACTATTTCATTCAATGGTTTTGGGATGCTATCACAGATAATGGCCTCCATGACCTTCCTATGGAAGGGTATAAATTTACATGGTCAAGAAGCAAAGGGAAGTCAAATGCCATTAAGGAAAAGCTAGACAAAGCACTTGCCAATCGTGATTGGCTTGATATGTTCCAAAACTTTAAATTTCTCAACACCGTTGCTTCTAAATATGACCATTCACCTATTCATCTTGTTCTTGAATCAAATTGCAGAAATTATTTTTGAAAGTCTTTCTATTTTTGAGAACTCAGGGCTTTTGGAACAAACCCTTAATGTTTTCATTGAAGAAGGGTGGGAAAATGGAACCAATGGTGATCTTATCTATAAGCTAGAGAGTTGTTCATCATACATGTACTCTTGGGGAAGACACGTGAAAGTGGTTTTCAAAGCACATATTGATCAATGTTGTAAAGAAATGGAAACTCTCTGTGAATCATCAACTGATGAAGTTGCACATCAATATGTCATTGCATGAGACTAATTGAACAACCTGATTGCTTAAGAAGAGGCGTATTGGAGACAAAGAGCAAAGGTGTATTTGGCTGAGAGACGTGGACATCAACTTAAATTTTTTTCACTCTTTTTCACAACAACGAAAAAGATGAACAATATGTTGGGTTGGCCAGGAATCTAGAAAGGAGGGTTGAATAGATTCCTTCGAAAACTTTATTGCTTAATTTCTTAATTCAATTAAAATGACCCCTTTTGATTGATCAAAGTTTTCTCAAAAGCTTGTCACAAAAAGGTTATTACAACCAAGAAAGTAATGAAATCAATATCATATGAAAAACACAATTTTATGGCCCTTTAAGATCAATTCCATTACCTAGATTGAAATACAAGACCAAGGGTTAGGGAAAGAGAGAATCACACACAAAATTTATCTTGGTTTAGTCCCCAAGAGAACCTACATTTATTTGTTCTAAGACCCCTTAGAATTTCCACTAATAGAGAATCAAGTACAAATACTATGCATATTCTATTCCTTAATTCTACTATTCCCTTAAACTTTACAAGAGAAAGAACAAGAGTTGAAACCCTATCAACTCACACAAATCATTGGTAACCCTAACCAAGATTAGAAACAAGGAAGAAATCATAATTGGATTGAATACACTTTTATGTGTAGATCAATTGTTGGGAGATTCGAGAAATTCTATTCAGACAGGGAACAAAAGATGATAGAAGGAGAAGATAGATATTTCATAAAATTGATAAGTTTATTGTGAATAAAAAAATTTACAATGAAATAGTATGTCGAACACCCAAACACCTTCAACATTGAGTACTCAATTGGTTTGATAGACCACACCTCAATAAGGGTCTTGAAGTTTATGGCAATGGACGATGAATCATTCATGAGATAACATGTGTTGTTGATTGTCTAAACCCAAAAACTCTTATTCAATCTTAAATTGGATGACATTCATCTAGCCCTTTCCAACAAGGTCATGTTCATTCTTTCAGCTACTCTATTTTGTTGTGGAGTATAACGTACAATATGTTATCTTGTTATGCCTTCATTTCTACATAATTCATTGAACTTAGTAAAATAGAATTCCAAGCCATTGTCAATCCAAAGATACTTTATTGTCTTACTTGTCTGATTCTTCATAAGAATATTCTAATGCTTGAAAAATTTGAAAGCTTTAGATTTCTGCTTCATCATGAATACCCATGTCATCATGGAGTAATCATCAATGATGGAAAGGAAATACCTTGCCCTTCCTAGTGATGGAACTCTCAAAGGCCCCCAACAATCAAAATGGACGTAGTCCAACATGGCCTTTGTTGTGTGCATAACATTTGGGAACTTTGTTTGATGTTGCTTCCCATAGATGCATTGCTCACAAAACTGAAGATGTTCCACCTTGTGATTTAGAAGTAAGTCTCACTTGCTCAGAATATCCAAACCTTTTTCACTCATGTGGCCCAGACACAGATGCCACCAAGAATTATCAGACGAGCCATTGGACGCATGGATTCTAGATTGTGTAACAGTAGAGGCAGAGCCTGTCACAGTGGACCCCTAAAGGATGTAATAATTTCCTTGCTTGGTTCTCTGAATTACCACAAACTTCTCTTTTCCTCTAATTTGCATAACTCCACCTTTAACCCAACAAGAAAAACCTTTCAAATTCATGGCACCCACAGATACAAGATTTTTCTTAAGCTCTGGAATGTGACAAACTTCAATTAAGGTTTTAACAACACCATCATGCATTCTGATTTGTACAAAACCTATACCTACAAATATACATGAAGCATCATTAACCATGAGGACGTTACCACCAAACTTCTCATATGTCACCAACTAATGTCTTTGAGGACACATGATAAGAACAACCCGAGCCCAATACCTACTGTTCAAAATGTTGTTATTGTTGTTCGTCAACAACCAGAACCAAATCACTTTTTTATGAGGAGTCATTCTTAACAAGAGTAGCAACAAATATTTCCTTGCTTTCTTTGGACAATCTCACATCCAATGACCTAATTATTTGTAGTAGTTGCAGATGTCCTTAAGATCATCTTTGCTCTACTTACCATCTTTTCCTTTATTTTTCTTTTGCTCTTTAGCAAAACCAGTCACTGATAATCTAGATGTAGAAGCTTCATCACCATTCCCGGATGTCTTTAGTTGAAGCTCTCTAGAATAAACATTATACTTGACTTCTTCAACAATAGTGGAGTCCTTGCCTACACTAATAAAACTCACAAAATTCTCATAGAAGGGAGGAAGAAAGGCTAACATAATCATTTCTAGATCTTCATTTTCCATCTTAACATCAAGGTTGCCTAGCTCCTTCAAAAAAAAGTTTAGCTTATCAAGATGCTCCTTCAGTGGCATACCTTCCCTCATTCGGAGGCCAAATAGATGTTGTTTCAAAAGAAACTTGTTACAAATTAATATCGTCATAAAGAGTTTCTCTAAATTGAGCCAAAGCCTAATTATAGTCAGTTCTTCAAAAACTTCATAAAGAGTCTCATCAAACAAAGAGAAGATAATTAATGAATGTGTCTTTTCCTCTTGTAACTCAAGCACCGACTTATCAATCTTCGACAGTTGACCAAAGAGAAGAGCCCATATGCCTTGTTCTTTCAACAAGGCTTACATCTTGAGACACCAAAGGTTAAAGTTATTCTTCCCTATGATTTCTCAATCTTGATTGTGTTGACCATCATCTCAAATATAATCTCGAAGACACGACACAAACAAATAACAAACAGAATGATTAATCACTTATGACTTGATCTACCATGAAACAAATGCATAACTTATCTTGAATCAAAGCTCTGATACCAATTTGTTGGAAGGATTTGAGAAATTCTATTCAGATAGGAAAGAGAGATATTGCACAAAATTAGTAAGTTTATTGCAAATAACATAATTTAAAATGAAAGGGTTCAAAATACTCTCGATCTCACTGAACCCAAAATACAAAGCTCCTTATAAAGGAGACAACAAGTAACTATCTAACCAAAAGTAGTTACAACATAACCTATGTTAATGAACCACCATATTAGACATTTCTTTCTATGTGATTGGATACTCCACTAGACTATAGATAATTAGACAACCTATATAGAAGACAAGAGTATTGGACCAGACGACTACTGCCATCCACCCTATCTCTATCATCCATCGTCCAACAATTAACATCAACATCTTGAAGCTCTTATTCAAAGAATGATCAAATCATGATGAACAATGAATGAATCTTGATCAGCTTAAATCTCCACAAGAAGTGCAATAGAAATCCCTCAGTTGACCCTCTTGAAGTAATTTCTCAAAGATAAAAATGTGTCAAGAGTCTCTAATGAAAGAATAAGTGAGGGTATTTATAATTTTAATAGACAAAATATGTTTAATCAATTATCAAACTAGGTAATCGATTAATACATTAAAATCTCTCTTGTTTTGCATTTCTAGAAACGTGGCAATCGATTACAAGAAATGGTAATCAATTATCTTATTTCAAATAGAGAGCTTGTCATGCTTCTTTGCTTTTTGGATTAATTGATTATCAATGTGATAATTGATTATTTCAACCACATAGAGGACTCCTTAAGTTTCCAAACCCATTTAATCGATTGCAATAAATGGTAATTGATTATCTTAAGCTACAAAGCTTGTTTTCTTTTGAAACTGGTACATATAATCAATTACAAAATTGATAATTGATTAATTTGATACTTCTAGCCAAATTTCAAGTAGAAGATGGTTTTTTCCTTGTTCTAACACTTTGTAATGGATTACAAAAATTTGCAATCGTTTATATGGTGTTGAACTTAATGCTTCTAAGAAACTTAGAGATTAATTTAGTTGTCTAACATATTTGAATCATACTAAGTTTGGATATAAGAAAAACTATAACTATATCAAGCATTATGCCTAGTCTAAAAACATACAATACAAATGCCACATCTATTAAAACTTGTTTGGAATTTTAAAATCATGGAACCAAAACCTAAGGGCTAACATTCAAGAGTTCAAACTTGAATTAACATAATATATTTTCTATCTTACTCATGAAGATGTCATAGTTGTGAAAGACCATAATACAATTTGTAATGTTGCAAAGTTTTATTTTGATAACTCATATTTTGGTTCTAATGTTGAGTTGGATGAAGTAATAAATTATGTTCCCCTCTACTTGTCATTTGATGATAAATTTTCCTTGCTTTCTCCTTTTATTTATGAATTCAAAAATGCCCTTTTTTAGATGGATTCCAATAAATCTCCTGGTCCAGATGGCTTGAACCCAACCTTCTACAAAAAAAAAAAAATAGAATCTATGTAGCCTTGATATTTTACAACTACTACATCTTGGCTACAAAGTGGATCATTCCCTCCTTAAATTAACCAAACCTATATTGTCTTTATCCCAAAAATTTCAAACCCTACAACCATGAAGGATTTTAGACCTATTTCTCTTTGTAACGTCCTTTACAAAATTATTTCAAAACCCTAGGCAACCATCTCAAACCTTTATTGCATAAATGTATCTCTAAGGAACAATATGCTTTTGTAGAGGGTCATTCTATCTTGGACAATGTTCTTATTGCTTCTGAAATCATCCACCGCATGAAATGTAAAACTAGAGGCAAAGCTGGTGGGGTGGCTCTAAAAATTAACATCAGTAAGGATTTTGATAGGCTTCAATGGCAATGCTTGTTTAGTTTGATGGGGAAAATGGGTTTTGATGCAAAATGGATTGGTTGGATAAAGATTTGCTTAGAAACTATTAAATATTTAGTCAAGGTTAATGAGGATTTTGTTGGTCAAATTTCTCTAGGGACTTAAATAGGGTGACCCACTATCACCCTATCTTTTTATTCTTTGCACAATGGGAATTTCTTCCATATTGAAACACTTTGAGAGAAAAATGAAAGATTCATGGTATTAAGGTGTGTAGAGGTCCCTTACCCTCTCACACCTATTTTTTGTTGATGATTGTTTTCTGTTTAGTAGGGCAAATGAAGGAGAAATAACCACTCTGATTAATATCCTTGACATATATGGAAGGGCTTCTGGACAACTGATAAGTTTCCATAAATCTGAGGTATTTTTTCGGTTTCAACACTAGAAATGATTTAAGACAATCTATTATGTCATTCATGAGTGTTTCTAATTTCATTGGAACTGGAAAATATCTTGGTCTCCCTTCTATTATTGGTAGAAAAAAGAAAGTTTTTTTTTTGGTTTTTTGAAGGATAGGCTCTAAAAATGCATCAATCACTGGTCCAATAAACATTTGTCAAAAGTAGGAAATGAGGTTCTTCTCAAATCAAGTGTTTAGGCAATCCCATCATACTACATAAGTATTTACTTGCTTCCTACATCTTTGGAGGAAGAAATCCAAAAAATGATGAACTCATTCTAGTGAGGATCTAAAGTTGGTTCAAGGAAAGGAATCAATTGATTGAACTGGGAAGAACGAACAATGAAAAAGGAATTTGGAAGGATGAGATTCAGACATCTTAATGGATTCAATCTTGCCATGCTAGGGAAGCAAGCATGGAAATTTTCCTCAAATTCTAATGCTATAATGACTCAGGTATTCAAAGCTAAATACTTTCCCAATGGAGGATTCTTTGATGTCCCTTAGGGCACAATTCAAGCCATACATGGCGTAGCATCCACGATTCATAGACTTTGGTAAGGAAGGACAAGGGATGGAGGCTTGGCAACAAAAGTTCTATAAACATCTGGACACAACCTTGGATTCAAACCAAAGATAAGTATTATGTTTCAACACAAATTCCTTTTGGCCTTGAACATTTGGTTGTTAGTTCACTTATTGATTTCGAAAGTAACTGTTGGAAAAGTGATATTATTGATCAAATTTTTAATGATGGTGATTCACGAGATATTATGAGAATGCCAATTCTTAACCCATTAGTTCTCATATACAAAGCTTTGAATCTGCAAAGGAGATGATCTTCAACATGTTGCATACTCTACCAACGCATCCGAAAAGCACCTTTCCAACCATAATTTGGTGCATATGGAAAAGGAGAATGACAAGATATGTGAAGCCAAAAATCCACCACCAAATGTCTCTACAAATCTCGCATTGCATTTCCTGCATGAATGGAGATCAGTTCGCCATCATCCATCAAAGCAAGTGGCTAACTCAGACTCACAAAATGTAGTTCTGACATGGAAGAAGCCACAACATGGAATTGTCAAACTCAATATTAATGCATCAATCTTCATAGAACAAGGATTGTTTGGTGCATGCTTGGTGCTTTGTGGGGGAGAAGGGAATTTTTACTGCAACAAAAACCATGAAGGCATAAGGAATAATAAAGCCAAAAGAAGTCAAGGTTTAAGCATTACTCCAAGCAGTTAAATGGCTACCAGACATATAGTTTCAGCACATAACTCTTGAGGTTGATTACAAATCAGTGATGAATTGCCTTAACTCCAATGGTAAAGGCTTTTCATAATTTTATCACATCAAGAACACTTGTGAATCTCTTTTTAAAAGTAATCCAAATTCTAGGGTGAGTTTAGTCAGGAGGCAAGAAAATCAAGTTATTCACTCTCTTGTTAGGGCATCTAGGTTTTATGCTAGCAACCAACTCTTTGAGCGCATTCCCAATTATATTTTCGATATTGTTATGAATGAAATGACATAAGTTTGTTCTTTTAAAAGAATTAATTTATATATAATAATAAGAATTTTAATTGTATGATATGGGACTATGGGTTGGGTCGGGTAAAAAAATAGAATTTGCTACTCAACCTATATATAATCAGGTCTTCATTGGATTAGATTGAGTTCAACCTAAACACTTAAAAAAAAACTCAACCTAATATAATTGGATTAGGTTGGTCATAAATAGACTTGAACTCATGAACACCCCTAACCTCTATAACAATTGCCATAAGTCAATGCTAGCTTAAGGCATAAACTATCTCCATAACCAGAAAATAAATATTCATCGATCACTAAATTTGTAGTTAGGAAAATTTGTGCCATTCTTTATTAACATTTTTTTGGTTTTATTATCATTTTAGTCCTTAAAATTTTTATAATTTTATTTTTAGTCTCTAAATTTTTTAATTTATTTTTAATTCTTCAACTTTTTTATTATCCTTATTTAATTCCTTAACTTTTTTCCGTCTTTACTTTTAGTTCCTTAAAAGGATTAAAAGTAAGGACAAAAAAAGTTTATGGACTTAAAGTAAGGATAAGGATGAAAAAAATTATAGACTAAAAACAGAAATAAAAAATTTAGGAATTAAAAATAAAATTTTATAAAGTTTAAGAATTAAAAAAAATAGTTTACCATTTTTTTTCTCAAGAAAAGATATGATTATATATAAAACAAAGGTATAAGCAATACCCCTACCAAATACAAAGGTTCTCATGAACAAAAATCTCACGGATTACATCAGCAAAAGTAAAATGTAACCTCTAGGGCAGTGCTGTGATGGTATAAGCAATACCCCAACCAAATACAAAAGTTCTCATGAACAATAATCTCACGGAACCGTGTGATTCTTTTTTAACATAATCTAATCATGTATGCCTTTTCTTTTGCTTCCCCCATCCCCCGAAAGAAATATAAAAGGATAATATTTCATCTGGTTCACATATATAAGATTAATAACAACTGAAATTGTAGCTATGAACAATATTTTTTTCGGAGATATAATTAAGGTTGACCCAATGAAGAAAGGTGAAGAGAAAAACGAGGGGGAGAGATTGTACTGTGAATTTAAATTCTCAAGTGATATTTTTAACAAAAATTAATAAATTAATATTTAATGATAAAAATTGTATAATATTCTTTTTAATTCCAACTACGTTTTGAATAAAATGGTCGGTCTACTTCATTAGACTAAGACAAATGTGGCTTATTAATTCAACCATTCATGTATTCTCCATACCTATATGCCACTCTTCATTGACCCAAGGCCACTGATAATATGATAAATATGTCAACCATTTGGGTCAATGACTTCATTGAGGGATTTCATTTTATTTACGTGTGAGTTTAATGTTTTATAATATATAGTTAAGATTGGACTTGATGAAAAAATGTAAGAAAATAGACTCATAATGTTTTGAAATTTTAGGTAAAAATGCAGTACCAGTGTCACATTTATGTTTATGGTTGTTACTTGGCTAATTAATGTAGACACCTTTTTCCAATTCTCCTTGACTTAACACTAACCATATCAATAAAATGCTTTTGATTTGATTTTTGGATAAAGATAAGAGTCATGAATCAAAAACTTTATATATATATATATATATATATATATATATATATATATATATATATATATTTCATACACATTTTTATTATTGGGTTAAACTTATATGTGTATTTTATTAAATTATAAGGATCTCATATTTAATGAGTCATGAAGGACGGATGTTGACAAGAAAGTAAAAATTGAGACTTTAGTGTTGTGTGAAGTCTAAGGCTGATCATTTATATTTATACAAATGATCTTGTCATTGTAATATATGATTGTTTAAACTTGAAAGTTTAACTAGAAACATTCAAAGGCCATGCATTTTGGATATTAAAATTCTCAGTCTAGAGTCTACACAAGCTTTTAACTCATAATATACCAGAATTATAAGATTAACTTAATAGTTAATAGTTGAAGATGAACTTTATAAAATATCCATAGAGGAATTACAACCACCATGTATCCAAATATGACTTTTTTAAAATGCATAGAGTTTGATAATAGTTAATAAAACAAATGAAAAGGTAAAAGTAGAACCGAACAGGACATGAAGAGAAAAATAAGGTTACTGATAATTAAGACATTTGTATTACTTTTTTTATCTGCGTTTATAAGTATTATTTATTAATATAGAATAAATACATAAACAGAATAACTTTTCTAGCATTAACTAATTGGATGAGTGCAACTAAACGTTGTTGGTTGGTTGCGCGCAACTTAAGTAAACTTTACTTACAATAGAAAGTTTAAATCTTCTAAATCTAAAGATTAGTCTCATAATTATATAGAAACATTCGGTTAAAATCTTGCTTTAACCCCACTCCGTTTAATTATTAGGGTACCACGGAAAATAACAATCCAAGAGTTGGCAAAAGTTTAATGGATAGAAAAGGAAGAAAAAAAAAATATATAGACATGATGTAACCTGGACCAAAAAGTCTTACATAAGATAATATCATTGTAATCTTCATTCTTCAGTGATCATAAGTCCTTATAAGAAGGACCATAGGACCCGATATAAGCCAAGTCCATAACACTAAAGTATTGGTTGAAACTTGTAGTCCTTTCCTATTTCAAAGTCCTCTTGTGTTTCTCTCCGTCTTCTTTTCTTCTTCTCTTGGCATAGCTAGGGAAAAGCACTAATGGGTGTCAAAGTTGCCCTCGTTGTGTTCTTCATGTTCTTTGTTCTATGTTCACCCTTCCCAGTGAAGAGGCCACAACATGCACCATGCTAGCACTTAGTCCTCTTCTTCCACGACATCATCTACAACGGAAGCAACGCAGCCAATGCAACGTCCGCAATAGTGGCAGCCCCAGAAGGTGCAAACTTAACCAAATTGGCGAGCCAGTTCCACTTCGGAAACATAGTGGTTTTCGACGACCCCGTCACGCTGGACAACAACCTTCACTCCAACCAAGTCGGTAGGGCACAAGGCTCTTACATTTACGACACCAAGAACACCTTCACTGCGTGGCTTGGATTCACGTTTGTTCTCAACAGCACTGATCATCGTGGAACCATCACCTTGGCTGGAGCCGACCCTACCTTGAAGAAGACTAGGGATGTCTCGGTGATCGGTGGCACCGGAGATTTCTTCATGCACAGAGGAATTGCCACCATTATGACAGATGCTTTTGAAGGTCAAGTTTATTTCCGGCTTCGTGTTGATGTCAAGTTCTACGAGTGTTGGTGACATGAAAAGTTTGTTTACTAAAAATAAATGGTTGTTTTGTCTACAGCCTCGTCTAGTGGTTTGCTTAATGTAATAACATAATTGCTTCTCAGTTTGAGAAAATATTGCACTACCTAAACTTATCTTAATAAAGCAAGGAAAATGCTAAATTGTACGAAAATATATAGATCAACTGTATGAAGGTTGATCAGGATTATCTATTTAAGCTAAAGTTACGGAAATACTTCTTCCATTTTCTTTTATAAGTAAAAAAGAGTTCAATTTTTTTTCTCAAATATAAGCTAAATTTAACTATGTTTGTCTTATTTAATGAGACTAGGTTCAAAAATCATTCATTTAATAGATGATTTGTGCTTAATATAAAGTTTCAATGAAAAAAAAACACATAACTTGTTTACTATAGAGGAAAGGAGACAATCTACGGTGGTTCACGGTGGGTTTTGCGAAGGATCTTGATGGTTCACAATGATATGAAATCTGGTTTTAATTCCGTTAATGGGTCATGATTGTTTCCCAATAGGATTTGCGATGGGTTCGTTGTGCTTCGTGGTGGATTTTATGGTGGTTTGCAATGATCTGATTCTATTCTCATTTATGGGTGACGGTGGTTTTGTTGTGCGCACAATGTGTTTTTGAGTTCATCATCGTGCCTTCCCGTTTGGAAGGATCTTTCGCATCACCTTCGTCACTGCTTTTGTTCGCTCCCAAATCAGCACACCGTGAGAAGACAAAATTGTGTGCAAGATTGAAGAAGCAGCATGGGTTGTTAGGATTTGGGTTTGGACGGTGGGTGACTAGTCTGGTTCGGACTTAATTTCCATATTAGGTTTAGAAAATGGATTGTACTACTAGAAAATAGGCTTTTAACATTAGTTATTATAGATTTTTAACATTAATTATTAATCAATATTGAAATGACCAACGACCAACGTTAAAAATATAAATAATAACATCGATTTTTTTAAAACAAATGTTAAACTAAATTATACAATATCGATTTTTTGAAAAATTAATGTTATTTTTTGTTCAACAATATCAATTTTTAATAAAATCAATGTTGTTAGTAAACCACAACATCAGTTTTTTGAAAAACTAATGTTATTTTTTGGTAAACAACATTGGTTTTTCTAAAATCTGATATTGTGTTTTGGAATTTTTTTTTAATATCCTGTTTGTTTCTTAATGATCAACTGTAATTATACATAGCACAAATTATCATTCAAAGTTATAAAATCTCTAAAAACAAATGTAAGTCATCCTTAAAAAGAAATAAATGAAAACTAAATGTAATAAAATTAGAATATGCAATATATTTTATATAATAATCTGTCTATCCACAAAATGATAAGTTAATAAAAAGACTCATAGCAGAAACATTCCAAGCATCATTTCTTACAAAATATATCACCAAGAGTTATAAACAAAAATTTACACATATTAGTATAGTATAATGTACTTAAATTACAAACAAATCCAAAATAAAACAAAGTTAGATGTTGCATCTGGGAACTCAAAAAGTTCCAGCTTCCAACTTTTGTGATTGTGCAAAAGTCCTCCATCCATAGCCAATTTTTGTAGACTTTCTTCAATGATTATAAATAATCCTTCATTTCGTAATTCCTTCCAAATTCAGATGTGTGAATCTTGCATCTTTCATAAATGAGTATATGATACTCGGTACATCCTGAAATTAACATTAAGTTCATCTTAGATATGTATATGATTTTAAAATTTGACAGACAGGGTTATTTTTGTATTGATTATATATAGTGTTGAGTTACTCACCAAACTGTTGCAAGTTACTTTGTACTCATTCGACAGGACTTTAAAGTGACTGAGTTAAGAATTTGGTGATACAAGTAATGCCATTTAGGATAAACTTTTGGTTGAGAGCTGCTTTTGAAGATGGTCAGGAAAAAAATACTGTGTCCAAAATGGGTCATGATCACTTGATGATTTCCTCTGAGTCCATAGAAATCTCTGAGTTCTGTCCATCCAATCAGTATAATTGGGTTCACCAAATCATGGTTGTATGTAATAGAGTGCATATTGTCATTACTGTCTAGCAGATGCCAAGTATGTTCTTGTATGTAATAGAGTGCATGTTGTCATTATTGATGTGTTATATCTTGTCATGTTTATTTGATAATAGTCCTGAAATTCCTAACTTGATCCTTAATATGAACTATGTTGAACATTTACTTTGATTTTATGTTAATCTTCATCATTGTCTTAGTCATTTCATTTCAATTCTTTTGATCTTCATTCATCGTTTCTAAACTCCATTTACAATATAAAATTTACTATTATTAAATGGTGAAACATAAATAAACATATAAAAAGAATAACATCTCAATAAGCTTAGTATACAATTGTATGAAAAATCTATTCATACACTAATATTAGAACACTAATCTTTTCGTTTTCTTTGGACCATTCATAAAGCTCCATGCCAATTAAAAGTAAATGAGTAGTATAACTATTTTTAGCAAAAAGTAAAATACTAGAATACTAATAATACTTATTTTATGGATTAATTCAAAGATGATGATAAAAGAAAAGGAGTGTGTGGATTGGTATAAAAAATGCTCAATTTTTCAATTTTAAAAACCATAAATTTGCTTAAAGAAGTAGTATCTTTTAAGTACTATACCATGTATGGAAGAAAACCAACAACCCTAAAACATGATCGCATGATTGGTTATGATCTAATTTATACATCTTAATTGATTGAGACCAGCTAATGCAACTAAATTGTAACCATTGGTACAACTAACTACCATAGCTACTAGAGCTTCATATGACCTGTTATGTATTAGGTACATTGTCACTTATGCAAATTTTATAAAACCATCATATATGCAGCATTACAGAAACAAAATTGTGCCACCAAAGAGTTTTACTAAGAATTGTCATTAACCTCATATCATGTACATGAAGTTGCTATCATATGCATAACCCACAAGGCCACAACTATATACAAAAGGATGCACTACCATAGCTTAAAAACACAAGTATATATAATTTAACTTCCACATGCATAACTGCAAATCAAGCAAAAAAAAAAAAAAAACAGCAACACTACCATAACTTACGAACACAAGCTTCATTAGAGAATTGCAAATTCACCTCATGATGGTTTAGTAGCATTTAGCACCATTATCAATTTCAAACAAGATGACCAACCATTATGAACAATGCAATATGTGAATACACTCAGACATGAAGCAATAACATCAAGGTCAACTAGCACATTTTCAAACACGAAGCAAAGGTGGTTCTTAGAGAGCACATTTTCAAGCACTAACTTGGGGAGGAAGTCGCGAGGGAACAAGTCATGAAACCAAATATGACTTCAAGTTGTGAGGTATCGAGAAGATGAAACGATGATGGCCTCACAGCAAAACGCGGGGGAGCACCTTCGCGAGTGATGGTGGTGAGTCAGGGTCGTGAGGGAGAGAACTGTCGCGAGACTGAAGGGTGAGAGTGAGAGTGAGAGCGGGACTGAAGCGTCACGAACAAAGAGCGTGAGAGTCAAAGTGAGCGCGAGAAGCGCGAAAAAATATTATAAATAGGATAACACAACGTTGATTTTTTCTAAAACAAAAGCCGATGTTGACAAAATCACATTATGATTATGCTACCGCGTTTTTATTTACATAATTTTTTTTATATAAAATCAATGTTAGTCTAACAATGTTAAAAGTATATTTTCTAGTAGTGCTACTTTTATTTAAAAATTATGTTTCTTTATGTAAAATGTTTACTATCTTAATTTGTTTTGCATTGACGTATAACTAAAATTACTTTTATTTCTTTTTACGCTTTAAACTAATTTATTATATTGAAAATATTTCGGTTAAACACAAAAAAACTACTCGTATTTATGTAATTAAAAATAATTAAAACAATATAATGTAAGATAAAGTCTAGTGTAACACGTTACAAAGATTTGTCACTGGGATTCCTCTTGTAACTCAAGAGCTTATCAAGGATTTTAGTTCTACCGACAAATTAGGGCAGGTTTTCTTTGAAGTAACCACCTCTAGCTTGTTGACATTTTATAGCTTGATCAGGAGGTTTAATTTACTTTAAAGAAATCCTTTTGCATGTCTCTTGGCGTTTAACTACTTATTCACTTGCTGACTGGGTATTTCTTTTTCTTTCTTTAAAATCTCAAACTCTTCTGCTAATTCTGATAACTTATTTTTCAAACCTTGGGATTTCCAAAAGCATCACCCAGCCCGGTCGAATACAAGTTTAATTTGATTTTGCTATCAACGCCACGGAAAATGAATTTCAAAAAGCAAAAAATTAAAAAAAAAAAAAGGGATAATTCTTGAAGTGATGCTGCTCACATAATCAGAAGACATAGGCTACTGTATATCAGTTTATCACAAATCGTTGGTGCTTGTTTTTCTTCCTTTTGCATTCCGTAGATGCTCGATCGAGTTAACAGCAGTATGTGCCAAAGAATGTTCTTATCCAGAAACATAAACAAAACATCTTCATGTGATCATGTCACGTCGAACAACCGTTGCAGTTTGCTTTTCAGAACATATATATCACATACCGTTAATAAGAAAACGAGAAACAATTAATCCAAGAACTGCAGAAAAAACTTATAATTAATCAAGTGGATATTAAAAACTGTTATTCTACACTGAATATGCCTATCATCGTATACATGTGGTGCTATTGATCTCTGACTTCCACAGCAAAATATTCCACACCATAAGCCATAAAGATAGAACTATTCATTTCTCAAATACTTTAGTTTTGATTGAAAAGCCAGATGTATATATCCAGCATTACATGGTAACTCAGCTCTTCTCAAACAAATTAAATACAGACACCCCCACAATTTATATATCCACATTACATGATAAAACAAAAAAACTCTGGAAGAAATACAAGTTTTCATGTACTTTCCAGTTTTTTTCTTTTTGTAATTTTCCATAATAATAACTAAATTAAAGCTAAACTACATTCTTTGTCAAAGTGAACTGAGATATAATAAAGTTCACATAAGCAGGTTATGGTGTCATTAGAGGAAATTACTTCTCTTGGCTTTTGTTCTTTTCTGTATGCTAACACCGCCATGCTGACGTGGCAACCATGACTCGTTCGTGCCAGCAGAGCACCAACTCAGCATGTCGTTTGTCCACGTGGAAGCCTCTGATTTGCACCTTCGCAAGCAAACACTCGGCCTGATAATCCGCGAACTGGCTCAACTGCACCGGCCTCATTGCGGCGTCGTAAAACGCCTCCCTCCACGGCGGCGTCCTCCGCCGGGCGCCTTCCACCGCGGCGAAGATCTTTGGCCGCAGCAGCATCATCTCGATCCTCCTCACCCACTCGCCGCCTCCCCCCGCCGCCACCGACGCGTCCAGCGACTCCAGCATCATGGAATAAAACTCTAGACTGCTCACCACCCCGCGTCGGAACGACGCCGCCGCCGCCGCCTCCGTCCACCCCTCGCCATCGACGAAAACCACCACTCCGGGCGACACCCTCCTCACGTCGGCGAGGAACGCGCCGACGCTGCCTCCGTTGCTTCCGAGGCGGCTGAAAATCGCCGGTGACAGCAACACGGCGATCTTCTCGCCGTCGACGAACCTCACGGCCTTGAACGACACCGTCTCGAAGGTCCGAAGCGGCACGAAGTCCACCTGCGCGCTGATCCCTAGATCCTGCGCGAACTGGTTGAGATTCTCGCGGACGAGGCGGCTCTCGACGGCGTACTCCTCCGGCACGACGGCGGTGATGCGGAGGAGCGGCGAGGCTCCGGCGCCGGCCTTCTCGGCAATCTCTTTCATGAGAGAAGCGTACTGGATCCCTAGGCCGATCTCGAAATCGATGACGTGGACAAATGAAGATCCATTTAAGGTTTCAAGTAGGGCTTGGTTGGTTGTGAAAACGGAGAACATTGGGATCGGTGAAATTCCCGAAAAGGCTTTGTACGTTTTAATTGTCTGAACAATCTCAGCCATGGAGGAGAGGCGGTTCGAACTGGTCCGGTTCGAACCGGCGAGAATGGACTGGAGCGCGTCTTTGAAGTGAAACGCGGCTCGGTGGAGCGGCTTGCCCATGGGAGAGCGAAGGAGCCGGTTGTTGAGCCGCTCCAGTATGGCTTGAGCCAGCTGGAAGTGGCTGCTGTCGAAGCAATCGGCGGCACGGATAAGCTCTTCGATGAAGTCCCAATTGTTGTTGTTAACGTTGTTGTTGTTGTTGTGGTGGTGGTTATGGCTTAGGTCGTAAAAGGAATGTTCTAAAGTGTTGGTGGGGTAATTGTAGGGTAGGTTTTGGTTGTAGATTTCTGAGAGAGAGGTGAAATCTTGGGGGTGATCAAAGGGTGGGTCTTGAGAAGAAGGTGGGAAATCAGGGATGCATGATGGATTGATGTTGGTCTTCAAAAGGGGTGTGGGAGAGTCTTCGGGTAGGGCTAAGTCCTTCATGATGGACTCCCACCAATCCGAATTAGGCAAGACATGATCATCCAGGTCTAGGTTTAGGTTGTTGTTGTTGTTGTTGTGTTGTGGTTCTGGCTTGGGAACAGTGAGTTTTTTTTCGGGGCTCGGGCTCCGGCAGAGGTCAAGGACCGAGGTGGGTTCGTAGGTGAAGGTTGTAGTAGGGTTGTTGTTTGTGTGGAGGACGAGGTTTGAGGTAGGGGAATGGTTGTTGTTGGGTTGTGGGGATGAGGGAACTCTCATCGCTAGGAATGTAAAAGCTGTGGTGTGGAAGGATGCCTTTGTTTGTGGCTTTCTTTCCGAATAGAGTTGTTTGTTCTGTTCTTGTTCGCTACTTTAATTTCCTTGGGGAAAGTGGATGAGGAGAGTGAGAGGGGAGCTTTTGGTTGCTTTGATCGTCGCCTTTTTATCTTTGCGTGTGTGCATGTAAAGAGACCCTGGTGGGTTACACTTAATATATCTCTATCGGAGTTGATCACAAAAATAAAACAATTAAATTAAAGTTTGAGCTTTAGTATATATATCAACGAACCACACATTTATTTTAGCTAAAACTTTAATATATCATTTTTTAAAAAAAAAAATATTTGTTAATTTTTACTTTTGGTCTTATTTTCTATTAGATGAGTTTTGATCTCTATCTGTATAGCCGTGTTTATCATGTATGGATATGGATTATTGATAACATATATGAATGGTGTCATGCATGTTCTATGCTCACCATGCATGCACGACATCAAACACGCGCGGAGAGAGAAAAACCTTTTATCGTGTTGTGAAGCTTCTACGTGAAGATGCCCTAAACTTGCTTGCCTTTTGATTTTGCTTTTCTTGCCGGAGGAGATAAAGGGAGATGACATGTTTAACCTAAACAGTAAACAATTACTATATAATTCACAACAAAAACTTTCTCACTTTATAATAGTTACTGTATATTTGTTTGAGATGAAAGAAAAACAACTAAAGGCAAGTTTAAGCTATACATTTCGAAAAGATATATATGTCTTTTGATTATGAAACTCTTAAAGAGTCAAATAGCGGCATTATTAAAGCTCCAAGTTAAGCCGTTCTTTCTTGAAATTGGACCCACAAAAGTTCTCAATGGACCCCCCTAGACAAGTACTAGCACCACCCATCTTTATATATACCCCTGGAAAGAAGTTAAGGGAAAGGTTCATCATTAACTACTTTGCATGGGAGGGTTTAGTCGCTTTTTATCTTTCGATGCATGGAAAAATTCGCCATTGCCCGCAACGTACAATAACTGTAAATAAAATGTTAACTAGACAAGTTAAAAAAAAATCTTTAATTTAAAAAATTAAAATTATATTTGATTTAATGAAATCAGTTTTATATTATTTCACTAATAAATTAAAATATTCTATCACTTTCTACAGAATCAATACAAGAGTTTAAAATAAATAAGTGAGAATTATTATTAACTGGCATTCGAATACAATTTTTTTTAAAAGTATATATACTCGTACATAATTAGCCTTTAAATGAAGAAAATCAAATTATTCACAAAAAAAAATAAATGAAAATCAAATTGAGTCTTAGTGAAAAAAACTTCCGATGTCAAATGTGAAAATGGTTCAAGTTGGGCAAACAGTGCTCTTAAACGAATCGAGGTACTTTTGACTTGCACATTTTTATTAAAGTTGAGCAGTAAAAATTGTTGGGGATCAGTATCATCATCAAGTTTAACCAGCGAGCATGTAAGATTTGCATGCTCATCGTCGACTAAATTGTCCGTACAAAGATAGAAAGTACTTTAGCTTTATTCTTTTGCGGAAATAGATGCATGAATCATGTGGCAGGTTTTCATATCCCTGTTGAATTACTATTACTAAAGCTTTACTTGTTTATGGACTTGTTCGACATTCTAATTTAACGATCCTTTTCGTCTAGATCTAAAGCTTAATAAGTTGCATCTTTTGCGTGGAATTTCATAATAGTATTTAATCTTATTATTAGAGCACCCAGTGTCCCATAAATTACATTCCACTCGTACACGAAAAATAAAACTAAATTTCGACTTATAAAATGAGGGTTTTCTTAATATATGAAGTAATAAGCTTAATGCAGCTACATATATAACACATGGAATTTCACCAATATAAAAATAAATAATTTTGCTATATAATTATGTATGTAACTAGATAAATTAGTCAATTCGAGATTTGCATATCAAACGAAAACTAATTTTTAATGGCTGAGTTTTCATATGATTTGGATCTGTAATGATGGGCCGAAATTTTGTTGTAAGACAGTTGAATTGTGTTTTTAAAATTTTTTAAAAACCTTTTTCAAACATAATCAAAAATAGGCAAACTATAAGCTTTTCAAATGAAAACTTTAGTTAAAAATTGTTTGCTCTCAAGTTCAACGTTCATTTGTAATTAGTATGGAAAATTAGAAGGATAGGGAAAAAGATAGACATAAATGAGTTATCCTAATTCATTTCATAATCCAAAATCTCTACTAAAATATAGATTTATAAGAATCACATTTCATATACTACAAATAGGCCAATGCTACGATTGAATACTTTGATAGGTGATCCACGTAGACCATATTTAAGAAGCAATAGATTAAGTGATTATTATAGGTCTGACCACACTTAATTCCCTGGTCTTCTCCCACTAATCTCTCTGACCACCATTTGTCACTGTCGGACACAATTTCTGGCGGTGGTTCTTTTTTTTTTTTTTCTTTTCTTCTTTCTTCTAGATTCCCACCTCCACCCACCATCGTTGAGGTGCAGTAACAACATATGTTTACTTCGAACTCCACGACGATGTCTCTCAGTCCCCCTGCACTATAGTCTCGTGTGCTAGTTGCCCCTTTGTCACACACCGATCCACCTTTTTCTTTTGATTCTGATCAATTTTTTGTGTGTTCCTTATTGTTTCATCTTGTTCCTTGTGTCGTTTAATTCAAGATTTGTTCTTGCTTTGCATCAATTTGTGTGTCACCAGCTGATTGTGTGCAATATTTAGTGTTGTGAGAGAGCATTAACTGCTTGCATTATTGTCGATTCGTGGTTTGTTATTGGTAGCACCCAATTCTATTTGTATTTGAGTTGAAACTTGAGTGTCAATAAGTGCAATTGGTTTGTCCAATTGTTCCAAGTTTGAATCAGCTTGTGCTTGTTTTATTTAATTCAAAATTTTGTTGTTGTGATCATGCACATACGTTCATCTTGAAATTCATAGCAAATCTTAAAAAACTTGTGTGCCTCCTGGTTATCAAACCTCAACTAACTCGTAAACTCTTCTCAGAAAAGTTTACGAGTTCACAGGCACATTTCGAATTAACTCGTTAACAAATTCTCTTTTTGTTCATCTATGGCTTTCGTTGAACCCTCACCAATTCATTGCCATTAAACTTACAATAAGAATTGGAATGTGGATTTGGTTGTTGTTATGATGATGTGTTGGAACTTTTGTTCTTTTGTGGTTGGTTGATTGAGTATTAATTGTTGCAGGTTTGTCAACAATGGATTATTCAAGATGAGATCTTGACGTCGAATTTGGTGCAATCCTTCTTCACAATCAATGGCGGGGATGAGCCGACGCAAAAGGAATTTGAGCAAGTTCTTCCTCTTAAAGATGGCAACATGGGGTCTGGCGATAGGTGGGCATGGATTGGACATTTAAGAATCCAATCCATATCTATTTAAATGGATTGGATCTTAAATCTATATTCATATTTTTTATAAAAAAAAATGGATGTAAGATCCAATCCATTTAAGTAAATATGGATTTGGTCATATCCAATTTATATCCTCTTAAATGTTATAAGTATATTTTTTATAAATTTTAGTAATTAAACGCTAAAAAAGTAAAAACTTAGCACCTATCATTTAAGAGCTATTTTCAATCAATCTTGATCAAGAATATTTTTTTATCGATCTTGGTCAGGGTATTTTTGACCTACCTCAACTAGGACAATTTCAACTAATATCGGCCTAAGCATTTTTAGACCGACGTCAACCAGGACTATTTTTCGACTGACGTCGGTCAGTGCAATGTTTTCGGTTGATCTTAGGTAGGGTTTTTTTTTTTGTTGATGTCGGTTAGGATTTTTAGTCAATGTTGGTCGTTGGTATTTTTTTGGCCGACATCAACTAGGGGTTTTTCGATCAGCGTCAATTGTGACAATTTTTTGGTCGACGTTGGTTAGGGTTTTTTGGCCAATATCGGTACGGTTTTTTTTGTCAATGCCTGTCATTGATATTTTTTTGCCAACATCAGCTGAGACTATTTTTTGGTTGACGTTGGCTAGGTTTTTTGTTGATGTTAGTTGAAATTATTTTTTTGTTGTTGTTAGCTAGGGTTTGTTGGTCAACATTGGCCATGACTATTTCTTCTTTGCTGGCATTGGCTAGGGATATTTTTTGTTGACATCAACTAGGGTTTTTTCATTCGACATCAATTGGGAGAATATTTTAGCCAACATGAACTAGATTTTTTTTGTCGATGTCAGTCAATGTTGGCCAAAAAAATCTTAGTCAACGTCAGAAAAAAAAATAGTCTCGTCTGATGTTGACCAAAAAAAACCCTAGCCAATGTTGGTGAAAAAACCTACCTAACGTCGACCAAAAAATAATCTCGATAGACATCGACAAAAAAATCTTAGTTGACATCTACAAAAAAATAGCTTTGACTAATATCAGCCAAAAAAAACTTTGGATAATATTGGCTAAAAAATAATCTTAACCAACGTTGGTCAAAAAACCCCTTATTGACATTAACCAAAAAATAGTCTCAACCGATGACGGCTTTAAAATATCATCAGTTGACGTCGGCACAAAGAACTCTAGATGATATCAACCAAAAAATAACTCTTATAGAAATTGGCCAAAAAAACTTAATTGTCATCGTCCAAAAAATTATATTAGATTTTAAAATCCAAACAAATATGTAATCCATATCCAATAAATCGGACTGGATTTAAAATCCAAAAAAATAAATTTAAATATGAAATCATACCATTTAAATGAACTTAAAGTAGATTAGATTGAAAACTTAAAATAGATTAGATTGAATTGGATATGAATTGATTTTATATATTTAGATTTTTTTGAGCAGTCCTAGTTGTGGGTGGAGGGGACAAAGGAAAAACCATAGAGAAAAAGGGTTGATACTCGATAGAAGAGAAGAGACACCGTAACCTTGGAGAAAAATGTGGGTTAATTAAATCCGCTATTGCTCAACGGTGGTGGGTGGTGGTGGGGCTGCCCGAAGGAAGAGAGGGTGGAGGTGAGGGGAAGAAAGAAGGAAAAGCTGCCAAAAATGATTTTCGATGGCAATAAATGGTGCTCGAATAAATTAGTGAGACAATTGTCAAATTCTGTGTGGACAGATCTATAATAACAACTTAATCTAGCAGTTCTAAATTAATTATGGTCTACGATGGAACACTTATGAAAGTGGACCACCGTGACCTTGTCCTACAGATAAGTATTTTTTTTCAATTTTGCCTCAATGGAAATATGTCACGTATTATTTCACTTGTTTCTCCAATTACTTAACTCAAATATTCTCTTAATTAATATGTTTCTTCAAGTTCAAACAGACTTAGAAGTTTAAAATAGGTAGCCTTAAACTGGCTTATATGTAAGCATAATTACAATAAATGATAGTATAACTACACTCCAAGTATTTGCAATGTTTACAAAAAATATTTTTCAAATGATTGTAAATAAATGTGCTCAACAAATCATAGCTTCATCAATATATGACATTAGAAAGATAGTCGTTGTGAGAACTTTATTTCACTTGTTTAAGAACATTGAGGTACATTAAATGTTTTTTCCCGTTATGTTGAAAATGTACACAATGAAGTAAACTTTTATCTTTTTTTTTTATAACGTCTCTAGGTAGAAATTTTTGTTTAATTATCACTTTGATTTTCAAATTATTTTGAAAATTTTAATTTGGTCCCCAAATATTTAGAAGATTCAATTGATCCTCAATTTTTTTTTAAATACATCAATTTAATGATTTCCATCCAATTAAACTAACATTGATAGAATTCTAAATTTCAATTATTTTTGTTTACGAATATTAGCGATTAAAAATCATCATTATATTTCTTATTATTCAAAAAAAAAAATCTGGATCTGGAAACCAAAGGTATATCCAAAAGCCACTACAATTTGTATTGGACATGCTCATATCATAGTTTCTTATGAGTGTAAAAGTGATGAAACCATTTTCAAATGGAAGATGGTATTAAATGATCTGCCCTATAAGTTAGATCCGCAACAAAGAACATTTCTTTGGTGAAAAAAGGTAACGCTCCGGCAATATCATGGGAATGGCCATGTTTAACACTTAATGAGAAACCAACCTCTAATCTGGATTTGGAAACATTTGGGCCTCACCACGTGCTCCATCTCGGCGGTGAACTAGAGGTGCTCTCCACCTGATTTTTATAAATAAAAAAATAATAAATATAGTGACATTTAAAAATTGTCACTATTTGTAAACAAAAATCATTAAAATTAGTAATCTTAACAATGTCAATTTAATTGGACAAAAATATCAAATCGGTACATTTAAAAAACCTTGAAGACCAAATTAAATTTTTTAAAAACTTGAGGATGAAATTAATTTTTTTTAAAATAATTTGGAACCAAATTGATAATTAAGCCTAAAAATTTTCATACTTATAGAAATATCTGCTACCTTGTTAGCACAATATGTTTTTGTCTATTTTTGCTTTTGTATCAATCACATTCTTTGAGACTAAAGAGTTTACAGCTTTAAATTAAATTGATTCTTCTTATTAGTATGAAAATTGTGTTTGATCAGTTATTGTGTCAGTTAATCACCAATAAGTGATTCTTTTTAGATGACGGGCTCAAGGAAGGGATTGTTCCTTGAGGGGGTCCAAAGTTCATATTCAAAAGAGTTTTCTATCATCGTTAAGCTAAAGTTTTTATACTACATTACTCCTATGAAATTGTGGTAAAGGATAACATAAAGAAACTTGTAAATAAAGTGATAAACAAAATATAAAAGCTTAAATATATTTTTTTTTCTATAATTTAGCTTTTTATTTTCATCATTGTAATTTTTTTTCATTTTAGTCATTATAAAATATGTTTGTTTTGTTTTTCGTCCTTAAAATGTTTTGAATATTAAAAAATACTTTAAATAATAATAAAAATATTATCTAAAGTGTTTTAAGGATGAAAAAGAAAAAAAAACACATTTTGAAAGGATTAAAATAAAAAACAAAAATTACATGGGCAAACATAAAATAAAATGTTAAATTGCAAAGAAAATAATATATTTAAACCAAAGATAAATATTTGAAAAAGGTAAATTTGATTAATTTTGATCAAGCACTTGTTTACCTCATGCTCTACTATTTATAATGTTTTCTAAACAGTCACAACCATTAACCATTTTCTGGATACATCCACCATTTCTGATAACTGCCCATGTTTGGCAGTTAGGGTGCATGCTTTCATCATGGCTAATTTTCCTGAAATTATCCTTGAACATTTCCCCAATGTTTTTAGGAGATCATGACTTCACATGCATTTAGTCTTGAAAAGTGTCTATATATGCCTTCCATGTTTAAAACTTCCCTCCAACCGGATCTTTCCTAAAGTAGGTCAAATTTCGGGTCACTTCTCAGTCCAATTTTACTGCGTTAACCGTCATAAATAATTGTTAGCCTTCGGTCATCAAAAATAGTTGTTACATCATTTTTAAGACTGGACCAAGCTAAAACCCATTTAGGTTGAGTTACATTAGTTATTAGCCTATAATAAATGGCCAGACTCAATAGAAAACGTACACTTCTAAATAAGATAAATACGTAACTTATCTACTTCAAATGTTTTGGAGTCTTAAAGAGAGTTTATTTATTCTACAAACTATCCAACAAAAGAAAATAAAAGACTTGCGACAAACAAAATTTTAATATATAGGATGGATCAAGCGAGATCTTCCAATAAGATACTATAAACTTAAAAAGATAAATATATTTTATACTACCACTTGTTCCCTATAAAAGGAAGTGGATGTTGTATTATTTTTCAATGTCACACATATATTCTTATGTCTTATTCAATATTATTAAAACTCAGAATCACACGTTATGTAGGTTTGTTTATTTATTTATATTATCAACTTTAATAATTTAATATTTTTTAATTAATTACAAAAACTTAATATATATATATATATATATATATATATATATTTACCATAATATTGATACAAAATTAATTTAGTTTTAAGTATATTTAAAATTATTTAACTTTAATTAAAAATACTATTACGATGATATGGCACTTGTTAATTAATATTTTTTTCCCTTACGTGCGTGTTATGATGATGTGTTTGGGGACAGGTAACTCCTCCTGGACCCTACCTGTGCTATATTTGTATGAGCATGAGCCGTTGATCGTTAAACAAACGAGCGCGTGGGGCCGTTGATTAAAATTTATAAGAGCAAACATAAATGTTTACTCAAAATTAGGGTTTTTTCGTGGAACGAGTTAAGACAGATTTACTTATTTTTATTTTATTTAAAAAATTTATATGATCAACTTTATAAACTCAAGCTGAACCTCATAATATTTGATAGGAAATTGGTTCAGCACGATTTGTTGATAGAATATATTAATCATAACCTTATATATAATTAAATTATAGAATTAAAATAGTATGCGATTATAATTAAAATATATTTTATAATATTTATTTTAAGATAAATGATCATTAATAATAATATTAATGATGACAACTTATTAAGTTAAGAAGTTCTGTTATTGTTTAAAAAATTATACTTTTTAATAAATTGGATCAGGTTGAAACGACTTAAATCCGCCTTTAAAATATATTAGGTCTAATTTCATTTCTTAAATTCAAATTCGTCAACACTTCATTCATACCAGGCCGAGTTGGTGGGACAAAATGAATTGTGAACATCCTTCCAAACTTGGTAAATTCAAGTAAAAAGAGAAGCGAAATAAAAAAGAAGAAATAAAATAGAAAAGTAATAAATGTAATAAGTGATATAATTAAAAATAAAAAAGATATAAAAACAAATGCATATTTATAACTTCTTGTGAGTATAAAGGAATAGTCATATTATTTATAATTTTATATAATATATTTCAATATACGTTTCTATTTTTCATTATATTAATTAATTTTTATATATTTCTTCTTTTTATTTTTTTATGGTGGCAAAAAAATTAGTTTTATTATAAAAAATAATTTCTCAAAAGGAATATATTCCTAAGTATGAACATATATATATTATATGTTTCGTGACAGATAGAGCATCAATATTTTCTAAGATAGAAATACGTCCCTTCATTTACATACTCAAGACACACCGCACATATCTTTATCTACCACCTCCATTATTGTAAATAATGTTGGATTTTTTTTTTCGGCTAAGATTGTTAATGGAATGACCACTTTAACAGAAAGTTTGGCCACCTAAAAAATAAAGTGTCTTTATGCCAATTTGCTATTCGAAACGTAACACGATGTATGCATACTTTTTTATTCATGTAGGCGTGTAGCACACTTGTCATTTACTTAGATAAGGCGTTTGATAATAAGCTTTTCAGAATTATGTTATTTATCAGTCTTTCCGAATATTGTAATCACATATTTTTAATGTCTAAATAAATGACATATGGTGTAAACGGTTACTAGCTAGAATCATCCCAATACACTAGTTTTTTTCCATAGGATCCAATGGTAAAATATATCTCATCAGATCTTGTATATTCTGTAGCATCCCAAGAAAATAATTCCATTAATTGTTTAGATAAAGTGTTTGATAATCAACATTTCAAAATTATATTTATTTTTACATTTCTTTTTTAGATTTTAATCACGTATTTTTCTTTGGATATAAACTGCAAGTAATTTTGTTTGAATTAAATAAGATTATTAGGAGTTATATAACTTTTTTTTTCGATGTTTAACACAATTGTATATTTTAGACATAAAATATCAAATTAAACTAGAAGAACTCCCCCAAACGCTTAATCTATGCCCTTACTGCTGAATTTTAATCACATTCTATTCTTATCTAAGATGATATGATGTAAAACGTACATTTCTCTAGCTAGCATCATATATACTACGTATATAGAGAGAGAGAGATGGAGGGGAGGGAGGAAGGGGGTTAAACATATAATGTAGTCACTTTATGCATTACGGTTTCTCAATTTGGTCTTTGTACGTAAAAATTAATTAAATCAGTCTTTTAACGTTTAAACGTTACAATTTGGCTCTTGCTACTGTTATTTCTCTACGCAATTTTACATATAAATGTTATGAGTTTGGTTTAGGGGTGGGCAAAATACAAAAATTGAACTAAACTATTATAAAACTGAATTGAACTATAAGATTAGTTCAGCGAACTAAACTGCGTAATAGTTGAGTCGAATTTAACTGCATTGCATAACAAGCAAATTAAACTAAACCAAGTAGTTCTAGACCACTTCAAACTGTTTGAATTGTCATCAATAAACATATGATTTTTTGTTCTCAATAAAAACACAGGGTGTAAGTGGCATGGGTCTGAGTTGAGTTGAATTTTATGTATTTTTTAATTTAATCTAATTAAATTATTGGATTGGATTAGATTGAGTTTATCTTTTTTTATTTTGTCAATCAATTTAACTTTAATTGGATTGGATTGTATTGGCTATCGGATTGCACCATTAAAAAATTTGTTCACCTCTTTAAGTCTTGGAAAAAAAAATTTTAAAGTTTCCAAACTCAAAAATAATAAGAATGTTTTTATTTACAAAATAGTTAGAATATTTTAAAAAATTAATATTCGTAAAACATTATAATATTCATATGATAAACAGAAAAAAAAAAATCATTAATACTCACAATGTCATTCATAAAATAATGTGTTATGTTAAAATAAATCGAAAAGGGTAAACTCCAAAACAATATATTATCTTAAGATGAACATTGTATTACTTGAGAATGAGATATACTTAGTTTAGGATTTATATATTTGTAATTTAACTCTTCGATTTGGGTTGGATTTTGGTTAGATCCAAAATTTCAAACTTGTCACCCGATTCAATTTTAATTGGGTTCATTAAACTAAAATCAATCTATTTCAATGATTCAATCCAACCCACAAAAATCTAATTAGGTTGGATTGGATTAGACGGATTTACATATTGGGTTTAATTTGCTTACATTCCTACACACTTTTAGTCTGTTGTTAATATATAAATCACATGAATCAATGAATCAATCATCTAGGAAAGATAATCATATTTAAATCATGTATAATCATTATGAACGATAAAACTTTCTCTTTAGGTATTTAACACAACTACATATTTAAGAGTTGAACTTGAGAAATTTAGTTAAGTTAAAACAATTTCATTATTTATTGATCCACGTGTATGGTGGTATCAAACTCTATTTGTAACATACATTTTCATTGTAATAAAAAAAAAAGTTACAATATAAAAAAATAATAAAGTATTTATAAATTTTTCATTAAATGGTGAGAGTTTATTTATAAAGTCGACAGTAAAATTTATTAAAATGTAATAAAATAGAGAGTATAAAAAATCTAATGTCTATAATGAACTTTATTAAAATAAAGTAAAAAAGAAAAGCAAACAACTTTCAATTTCCAAAAAATTGAATAGCTCAGTACCGATTGCATGATTCACAAGATTGAAATCAAAACTAATCATTAGAAAAATATGCATTTTTAAAGGTAGTGTAAAGCTTATGAAATTCATTGTTCAATAATTGGTTCCAAAAACGTATGCATGCATAAAATAGCAATCTAATATACAAGGAACAATTATTAATTCAAGTATCATATATCCTCGCCTAAATATACTTAACCATTAAGGTTCTAAGGAAGGAATGAAGGACACGGGAGTGACGCGTTAGGGAAACCACAGGGGAAGCTTGATGAGTACAAAAGATGAGAGATGGGAGTGTAGGAGTAAGAGATTCCGGTTTCTATCATGGGTCATATAAAGAGGCCTCCATTCACCCACTTCCCAAAGAAAGAGAAAGTAAAAGGCTAAAGTGTAATAGTGGAGGTCTTTTGTCTTTCTCTATGCTATAATGGCACATCAAAACCTCTTCTATAGGGGGGAGGATCCTTATAAGGATATGTTGTCATTTTGAGAAATATATTGTATCATATTATATATATTAAACTTCAAACATTCATTTTTTTTCTTTTTAGACCACATATATATCTTCTTCTAAATATTGTTTGAGTCATATAAGATCACTAAGCGATAAAACTTTTTATTTTTGAGTATTTAACATCAAACTTAAGATTACTAATTAAATTAAAATAATCTTATATTGATTGATTCTAGCAATTGAATCAATTCTATAAAAATAATGAGTATTATGAACGACAAATTAAATATTTAACACAACTATATATTCAAGATGAGTTAAAACAAATATTTATTTAACTTTTTAAACAAATGTTCTTTTATATATATATATATATATATATATATATATATATATATATATATATATATATATATATAAATTGAATTTTTAACAAAATATTTTAAGAGTGTGATTGTCTCAACCATATCTTAAGATATTGGTAACCTAGTGTATTATTTTTACTCCTTACCACTTACCACAGCTGTTATTTCCCGCATTTGATTCCTTCCCTATTTTTATGTACGTAATCTTCTTCTTTTAGCTTGAGGCTAGTTGACGTGAGATGTTATGACACAACTTTGTGGCCAGAAAGATTTGTGGTACTTGAACTATTTTCTGCCACTTCAATAGATCGAGGACGTTATCAACTCGAATGGTTCACTTCAAAAAGGAATTTTTGTCGTCCGTATCAAAAATAGATGTGTTGGATTTCATCATGCTCATGCATGGATAATGATTTTCTTATCTGTCTTTTTTCTAATAAAATTTGTATTTTATCTCTACTACTAATAACTAATATAAATATTTAGGTTATGTTTTAGCTAAAAATTGAAAAACTAGTTATTAGTGAAAAGTTGGTAACAGAAAGTTTATAAGATAATTTATTAAATCATAAATATTTGATAAAATTATTGAAGTAATTAAAAAATATAAAATGACATAAATTAAATAACGTATTTAAAAAGGTAATAAGTAAATTAAATAAATATTTTAGGATAAAAAAAATAAAATATAAAAAATTATACGCTAACATTTAAAAAAATACTACTTCAAATATGTTTGACAAGATATTTCAACTAGTTTTAAGTTTTTTTACTAAATGAAAAGTTTATTTGACTGATTGATAAATGAGCTTTTTTTAATAGTTTTTAATAATTTTTGAAATGCTAATTGAAGTAATATTTATAAGAAGCTACCTTCTAAATTTTAGTTTTTTTATATTTATTTCTCTTTTGTCCTTCAACAATTATTAGATTTTATTTTTAATTTTTTTATTTAAGATAAAACTTTATGTCTATTTATGTAATTTTATATATTCAGCTACTTCAATGAATAATTTTACCAAATACTTGTTATTCAATAAGATAGGTTTAGTTTTTAGCTAATTTTCAACTAGCAGCTAGCTTTTCAACTAGTTTGCCAAAAATAGCTCAAGTAGCATTTCACAAAATGCTAGAAATTACTTTAAAAAGTTTATTTACCAAACAATCAAATGAGTTTTTCAACTAGTAAAAAAAGTTAAAAGTTAAAATAGTTTGACAAACAATGTTTCATCCTAATTTTGGAAAAATACATTGTAAATGGAATTATATATAGGTTATATTCGACTAAACTAGCTGAAAGTGGAAAAGCTAGTTGATAGTTCGGTTATGTTTGACAAGGTAATTTAGATAGCTTCTAACTTTTTTTATTAATTGAAAAATTTGTTTGACCATTCGTTAAACAAGTTTTTTTAAGTAGCTTTTAGCTTTTTTGAAATGTTACTTGAAGTAGCTTTTTTAATATGCAGCTTCTAGTTTCTAACTTTCTATATTTTCTTCCTTTTTATCTTTATATATTTACAAAATTTTATGATTATCCTTTTTAAATAAATAATGTTTTTATTGCTTTTGTGTCATTTTACACTTTTCAGCTATTTCAATAATCAATATTATCGAATACTTATGATTTAATAAGGTAACTTTTCAGCTTCCAAATAGCTTTACAACTAGTTTTACCTAGCAACCCAAAAGTTGAAAGATGGTAGTTAGAAGCTGAAAAGGTATTTAAGAAAACTAGTTGTTGAAATAACTAAAAGTATGAAATTACACAAAAATAATAAAATTATTATTTATTTAAAAAAATAATCAGGAAATTGAATAAATATATAGACGATAAAAATGAAAAAAATATAAAAAGTTAAAAGTTAGAAGTTAGAATTTTGAAAAATGCTACTTCAAGTAGCATTTTTAAAAAAACGCTAGAAGCTACTAAAAAAAAGTTTGTTTACCGAACAAGAAAATAAGTTTTTTAGCTAGCAAAGAGCTACTAAAAAAATAAAAAATAAATAGCTTAAATATCCTAACAAACATAGGCTATGTTGGACAAAAGTAGCTGAAAGATTATTTGGAAGCTAAAAAGTTAGCGGATAGTTGAAAGCTTTTAAGTTAACTTATTAAATCATAAGTATTTGATAAAACTAGTTGTTTAAGTAGCTGAAAAAATATAAGATAACATAAATGACACCAAAAAAGGGTAATAAGGAAATTGAATAAATATTTTAAGGATAAAGAGAAATAAAATAAAAAAACTAGAAACTAGCATTTTGAAAAATGTTACTTTAAGACTATGTTTGACAAAATATTTCAGCTAGCTTTTAACTTTTTTATTAGCTGAAAAGTTTGTTTGATTGTTCGATAAATAAGTTTTTCTTTAGTAGCTTCTAACATTTTTTTAAATACTACTTGAAGTAGTATTTTTTAAAATGTTAGTTTCTAACTTTTTATATTTTCTTCTATTTTATACTCAATATATTTATTTAATTTTCTAGTCATCTTTTTTAAATTATTGTTTTATTATTTTTCTGTCATTTTATACTTTTCAACTACTTCAATAGCTAGTTTTATCGAACACTTATAATTTAATAAGTTATTTTTTAATTTTCAGCTATTAGTTAACTTTTTAGCTTTCGGCTAGTTTTGTCCAACATAACCTAACGTTTCAAAAAATCCTAAAAACTACTTAAAAAAATATAATTACCAAACAATCAAATAAACTTTTCAACTAATAAAAAAATTAAAAGTAACTAAAATAATTTGTCCAAGATAGTCATACTAGAATATATTGATGGTGCATAATTTTTTTTCCAAAAATCCATATGCAATCTTACTCATCTTAAATAACATTTTTAAAAAAATATATCAGTTACATTGAATTATAAATAATCCAAATCGATTTTGATAGACTTGTTTTAAAAATATATTTTAACCATATTATTTATAATATATTAAATTGGTTAAGTAATAATAATTAATGTCTTTCTGTAAAAAAAAATAATGTCAGTACTTTGATTATTATTTTTTAGATAGTGATCTAATGTCAATTTATTTGATAGGAAAACTGTGACACACAATTTAATTTTATGTCACGTGTTACGGAAACACTAATTTGACACTTTTAAATGCGAAAGATGAGTAATATTTTAAGAATCAAAATTAATATTTACTGTTTTCTTATTTTAGTTTCTTCAGTGTTCTATTGTCCGTGTGGGTTTTGCGTCAATTTTCATTGCTCAATCCCCTTTCCAAAAAAGAGGAGGGGGCAGTGATATGTCAAAATATTTTCATTAACTTTAAATTTTCGAAAATGTGAGTAAGAAAGAAAACATATTAGTGTGCTCTTTTTCTGTTCCCCGAAATTTCGGCCACATATTCGATTCCTCCATCATTTTCCTTTTTGAATTTTTGTAGATAAGCTGAACAAACAAAGCCGTTTAAGGAACCAGTACTCAATCTCTTTGATGCATCTCTGCAATTTCTTAAATGCATGCAATGTGTTAGAGCATCGTTAAAATATTTCAGTTAATTTTTATATTTTATTATTAGTTAAAAAACTTGTTTAATTATTCAGTAAATAAGGTTTTTTTATAATAATTTATAATAATTTCTAATATTTTTTAAAATATTACTTTTTGAAAGTTCTCATTTCTAATTTTTTATATTTTATTCTATTTTTATCATTAATATATTTATCTAATTTCCTAATTACACTTTTTAAATAAATTATAATTTTATTATTTATATATTATTTTATACTTTTAAATTATTTTAATAATTAATTTTACTAAACACATATAATAAATTAGTTTTTCACTTCTCAACTATTTTTATCAAACATAACCATATAATTACCTTACATTTTTTTTAATTCTCACGGTGAAGATGTAAAAAGTAATATGCATAATACATTTTCATTATAAAACATCATCATAATTCATGAGCTATAAAGAATTTGGTCTAAATTTTGTTCTTTAATTTATGCATAAAAAAGTTTTTCTCTTTAAGTATAAACTTCAATTTTTAGTCATTGTAATTTAACCCTTCAATTTGGTACGAGTCAACTTTCATCTATCATTACTAATACTCCATCCATTTCAAAATAATAATCTTTTTACCTTTTTCTTTTTTTTCAATGTAATAATTTTTTTTTACGTTTTATTTTTTTTTCAAAATAATGATATTTTTAATTAGATTTTTTGAGCTATTTTTTCAAACAGTATCCCTAAATGTAATTAAGAAGATAAATAAATATTTGTATTGGAAAGAGATATTTGTCATAGAAATAAGTTGGTGGAGGATAAAAATGTATTTGTCATTGGTTGGTGGACAGTGGACAATTAATAACAAGAGTAGTTGAAAACTAAAGGTACTTTTGTATAAATGTGTATTAATTGAATGTTTCTTAATCAATGTGTATAATCTTAAAAGATTACTCCCTTCATTCCTTTTTATATGTGGTTTAAGTTTGTTACGTAAAAACTGAGGAAAATAATAAATTTCTTAATTTTAGTAAAATAGTCATGGGATTTTCTGTTTTACCTCCTTTTATTTTTATTCCACAATAAATGCACTTGTCAAATAATTAAATATTAAAAAACAAGTAAGGATATAATTAATAAAGAAGTAATTAATATGATCTTAAACTTTGCAAATCACAGATCACATAAACAAAAAGATTTAAAAATTCTGAAACTTAAAGAAATGAAGGGAGTATTATTTGGACTAAAGAGAGTAATAATTAAACAAATGCTAATCAATGGCCTGATTAAGAAATTGAAAATATTATTAATATACTTTCACTAAGATATTTTATGTAATCTAGTAGGAATTTTAATATAAAAAAATATATTGATCCCTTAATCAGTACACTTAAACACTGATTAGCAAGACTCATGTCAATATTTAGTGTAAATTTCTTACTCCTTTCAATTTCTAAGTATAAGCAAAAATAAAATAAAATTATTTTTACATTTATTAAAAAAAGATAGTTAAACATCATTTAATTATGTCAATCTGATTTAGAAAATAACTTTTTCTCCTAAATTAACCTTCATTAAACGTGTGTTTGGTTCAAGCGGTTCAAAGAGAGATGCAGCTGCAATGGAATGAAATGAAATGAAAGGAAAAACAGAATGTGAGGTTTGTTACGAGTTAAAGTTTTAATTAAAAAAAATTGTGGAACCCATATGCTTAAACTTTCATCCAAAATTGACAAGAAAATAGGTGAAAGTAGAAAGAGAAATCAGCGTACACAAGACAAAAGAGAGAGGTGATGGAGTTTCACAATTTTAACAGTAACATAATTGATTAATCATTTTGCATAATTTATTATTCTTACTTTCATTTAAATTTTTTATTTTTTTACATTATTTTTTTATCTCAATTAAACCAGCTAACTTAATACTCTCTTTCATCTTGTTTCATTCTTTTACATCTCTCTTTATCAAATACACCCTAAAACTTGATATTAAAAATAAAAAAAGGTTATTAAAAATACACTCCCAATTAAATAAAAGGTATTTAAGAAATAGGATAATTAAATTAAGTAACATCAGTTGAGATTTATTTATATTTAAAATTAAGAAACATATGATATCTTTTTGCTTACATTAAAAAAATGATTTGTTTTTGCTTATATTCGTATTAAGAGTCCGTATATGTTTGATGATAAATTAGTCAACACTAATGCAATTACGAGATACTTGCTACAATTATTTTCTAGTGAGGATCTAAATTTTGGCCCACCCCTTAATAGCGTGATTCAATTATCACCGCACATAACCCTTTTTGATTGACTTGAAATAATTGCTAGTATTGATATTAAAAATACAAAGATGTGGTTAGCATTTATTTTCAGTAATGTTGATTGATCTTCTAAAAAAAAGTAATGTTGATTGATTATATGATTCGATACATTTATTTTTTGTAGGCCCGAAAACCTTTTTTCCTATAGGTATCTATTAAACATTTCTGTATGTCATAATAATACATATCCAAATAACGAAAAAGAAAATTCTTCATAACGTATGTCATATTTCTTCAAAAGAAAAATTAAATTACAATTTGATGATGTCATATAGTTAAAAATAGTGTAATTTAGGGACAACAAATTTAAAGTGAAAGTACGATCTTAAAGTTTGAAATTTGGGCCTTTCATATAAGATGCCCATCGGTTTGATGGTTTTAAAATGTGTTGTATGAAGGGTCCATTGGTTGTATCCCACGATATGTTTGAAGATAGGACAAAAAAAACAAAAAGACATGTTTGATAGATGGCAATGACTAAACAAAAACTTTAATTTATGCTGTCTTTTCCACCTAGCACGAAAGATGCACTTTTAAATGTCCAATTCAAATATTTAGCTTATGAGTTTGAAGAAATTAGGAAGCATAGAAATGTTAGTTGGTTTACTTTGTGTTTCCTTTCAGTTAATATTATTTTATATTTTTAAAAAATTTGTAAAATCAAAATAGTTAAGGCAATACCTAAATACCAGAGAGATGCTTGATGCAACAAGGAGTTTTTACAGAACTCTGTTATGATATTAACATATTCACTTCATGTTGCCTCTGCTCTCGTACTCATTCACACTCAACGACATCGAACATAAACTCCATGCATCTTGTTACGTTAAAAAGGAGATTCCAACAAATCCTTAAAGTGTTTTTATATTCGAAGATATGATTAATTGATTTAATTAAAGCATTATATATTATTTCTAAGCAATAAATGATTGACAATTTTGTAAAAAAAAAAAAAACTGTTAGACTATGATATTGGTACGAATTGTGTCCGCTAAAAGTAGTGACAAATCTTTGTCCAGAAACATAAGTTGTTACCACTTGTGTCAATCTTATCGGTTGATAATTTTTTCATTAAACATACATAAATAAATCATTCATTCAATTTAATAATCATCCATGTAAGGAAAGGATATTGTATCCTTCATTAAAAAGTATATAAAAAAACTTACTCCACAGTATTCTTCCCCAGTGATTTCTTTACATTCTGTTACTGTTATATTTATTTTGAAAAAAAAATGTATATTAAAAGAATATCATATATATATATATATTGATTTTTTTCAATTCACATAAAGTTTGTGAAATTATTGAAATCAAATGAGTAATATTAAAAAAAAAACGCCACAACCTTTTTTCCACCAATAATCCATCAATCCAAATGATAAGGGGATGTTGCTAGGTGCACCAGCCATATTGCTTATGCACCCAATATAAAAAATGAATTTTTCAAAAATACAAGTGATCCGTATGAGTATATTTTTTTAAATAATAAATGTTTTTTATTCATAAAAAAATATACGGATTAGCTAATCATATAAGTTATATCAAATTAATTGTCACAAAACTTATTATTTAAATTTACATACGCATTAAATATACATTAGAAATTTTACTGTTATATATAACAATATTATTTATTTAATAACATAATTGACCTATTAATTCAGTTGGTTAGAGCATCGTGCTAATAACACGAAAGTTCATATGGATTACGTAATTCATCCGTATAACTCATATGAATTACATAATCTGTATGAAGGACATTTTGAGAAATTCATTTTCTATACTGGGTGCACAAGCAATATGTCTGGTGCACATGGCAACACCCATGATAAGGTTGTATCTGTTGGCATGAATGCTATTCATGCGGACTTCAAGTTTGGAGGAAACATGATCTGCCTCAACCACGTTATCAGAGAGGAAAATAGAAATAATAAAAACACAACAGTTTTGCATTTAACCAGCAACATCAGCAAATGGTGTTGTTTCCTTTAATGCATTCCTTTTGTTTAGTTAGTTTGTTAATAAGTAAACAAAGAATAAATAATTCACACTATCCTAAACTAGAAGTTTGGCTAATTAACACATAATTCCATTCTGACCCAAAACTTGCACTCCCCCTACTGAGATGAGAGCTTCTCAACATACACTCCAATCCCCTGATTTTGAGCCCTCGCTGAAACAGAACCAGAAAATGATCACAACCCCTCTTCCATAACCCCAAAGTACACTAAAACAGAGCCAACATACTCACCAAAACTCCATCTACATATTGCACCAGCAATTGAATCTCTGAACAAACACAAACAGCATTACAAGCAAGCTCCACAGATAGAAGCTACATATCAAAACCGATGAAAAGTGCACAACCTTATCGTCCTTGTTAACACACACCATCTTGTCCCATCCAAAATCAGAAATCGGAACCAAATAAAATTATCCTTTGAAAACCTAAACCTCAAACGGCAGAAACTCAACTAAAATATAGACTGTTGCATCTCTTTGCATACTACAAAGTCTTTCCATTGTGCGCTGCCATCCACCTCACCAAACTCAAACACCTATTTCCAGGAAACAACACCATTTGCAATCAAATTAATCAGAAAAGAACACTATCAACCTCTACAAAAAGACAACCCTCAGTGAATCATTAATCAACCTCCGTTACACCATTGTTGCCATTCCAAAACCCTCATTGACTTCCACGAACACACTAGCCTGGCTCCAATCATCCTAGACATGGACCAACTTTAACAATTGCACAACACCAAAACCACATTGCACATTGTAAAAAACCATCAAGCCACTGGTGACAAACTTAAATGTAGACACAGACTCAATAATTTAAACGTGTCAAGTCCAAGTTTTGTAGACTTGTGATTTGACATTGTCACACTGATAGTTCATGAATAAATTTTGTTTATATTTACTTCCTAGATAGTTGTAATTATATTTGTGCATTATTATCTTATATATACCATGTATATAATTCCAAGTTTCAATAGTTACATTTAAAATATGTGGCCATAAATTTCCTTCAAAAATAAATATCTACCATTTTCATATCCAATTTTAAGTCACCTTTATGAATATATGATTATATTTATTATTATTCCCTTTCTACTGCCTCACATAGTGGGATAAGCATGCTCATGCCTGTGAGTGTAACTCAAACATGGCTAACTGTGGTGAGTCAACCAACAGCATAATTAATGGCATCCATTCAGTAGGGTGAAGTGCAATTTTTGTGCAAAAATGGGTTACATTTCAATTAACCATACCCAAGGTTGATTTGTGTAACTTACCCAAAAATAAATGGCTCGACCCATTTACCTTATCTTTTTTAAAGATCCTAGCTCGGCCAAAGGGTTAGCTTAGCCTGTAAATATATTGATATGTCCCTCAAGAAATAATCGAATTTGGTTTTGCAGCTTTTGTTTGTAAGGGGATAGTTGATTTTGATGATCAATGGTCAGATTCATGAAATTTCTTTTACAGATAACCAAAATAATTGGTGGTGTATAAAATGCAAAGTGAGAAGAAGATGAAGGCATCTTCGTGGCCCAGGATTTTGTATACAAATATATCACTATAGCAAGTAAGCACCTCAAGTTTGAGATAAAATTTTGAAGCAGTAGTGCATTCAGGTCAAAAATGACAGACAAGGCTGGCAACCCAGTCCCTGTAGACAAATATGAATATACAAAATGTAGCAAAGCTAAGATGGCGAAAAACTCACACATGTTGAGCCGGTTATGTATGACACAACAACTGTTATGTCATCAAGTTTGCCACCATAATAACGGAACCCAGCCTCTTGAGCAGCCGTAGAAAATGGTGTCGGCCTATTCCTGTCCAGTGCTCGTTGACGAGCCAGTACTGCTATCTTCTGAGCAGTTACTTGGGGTTCTAGTCCAGCTCTAACTGAATGTAAAACAACTTCAGTGACCTCATCATTGTACAGATTGTCAAACAATCCATCTGTTCCAGCAACGACAACATCTCCTGGGGCAACAGGTATTGTAAAGACCTGGATATGTGATTGTGACAGATGTGTTAGCCTGTTTATTTTCAAGAAATATAAATGAACTTGTTTTGAAACACACAAACTTCATCAGCTATGTGGCTTCCTAGGGAATAATTCTAGGATGATGACTGTGGCAAGACTGAAAAACAAATAATACTCTGCCGGACAATTTCATTGTATTAGATTCGTATATGCTAAGGGTGAAGAGAGGAAACTGAAGCAAATAAAAATTTGATCTGCAAATCATCTTGCATGTGTGTAATATACAAAAATTAAGGGAATATTGAAAGTGAGATGCACCTTTCATTTTTCACCCTCCCTACCATGTACCAACAAGGCAAAATTAAAGCCTCTCCATTTTCACTCCCCTCTCCCTTTTCTTTTTTCTTTTTTTTACAAAAAATAAAATCACCTGTTTTATTATCACCTTTACCAATCAAACCCCAAGTTTCATGAAATCAATCACAAAATAGGATAAAAAAGAAATTCCAAATGCCAATCTATTTTCTTCAGTTGCTTCACATATTAATCACAAGAGGTTGAAGGAAAGTGCTGCGAACTCTGTTTCATGGAACCAGAACTGTACTGTCAGAAACAGTAGGAGTAGCAGTATACTGTCTCAACCAGTACTCCCTGGCATCGGCGCCATCAAAAACACGTAAGAACGTACTGTCTCAACAAATTAGAGCCTTAATTTTGAGATTACTATATTGCTAATGAAATATCCTTGGAAGTAAATCCTGTGAGCAATTTCATGTGAGAACTTACCTCACCAGAGCTGGGTAGATCACCTCCATTGCCACTCTCCAGTTGATATGTAAAATTGAAGCCATGCTGTTGAACAGGGGACCTGAAAATGGTGCATCCATCTCTAACCACGATGAACCCACTGTCACCCAAATTAATGGCATGTAGTCCCTGGACCAAGAAACCAAACACATAGTAAGTAAACTAATCATTTGATTTACTCTGTCACTTCCTTTTACACTCGAGAAATCAAGCTGCATAAATTTTACCGGCAGGCTAAAGTCAATTGAGATGCAGCCTAAAACACCAATGAAAACTTGGGTCTTAGGAACAGCAGGTTAAGCAAGAGTCAACAATGTGTGTGCTGACGTGCTTGTGCCTCGACCGTATTTTAACATGATTATAGTAGAGAGAAAAAATCACCAATACATGAAAAAGAATAAGCTTGCAAAAACTGAACATGCTTTAATTAATTAACTCTTTTCCCTAAGTATTTATTTATTGTTTTTTAAAGGAACCTAACAGTAGAGACATGCTAAACTCGTCACTATCAGATAAATATAACTCTGATTTTGGATGTAGACAAGAGTCTAGTTTTATTGTACAAGATTTTACATCAAACATCATGTGACATGGAATACGATGCATAATCTAATGTAATATTGATAAAGTCAACAAAGAGTATATCAAGCAAAAATACAAAAACTGTGTTGAAGCAGAAGTTGAAAAAAAAAACAAATATTTCATATATAGCCTTAAAAATGCAATAAAGAAGTCCTCCTACATCATAGTACAGTCCTACAGAAAAAGAAGAAAATTCTTTTGATTGTAAAAATAATATTATATGTATACCGTGTCAGTAAGGGTAATGATACAAGCTGTTGATGAACCCTTGGCCTTTGTACATGAGTGAGCCTTCTCTAAAACCCTAGCCGGATTAATAGAATTTTTGGGTTCCTCTTCAATTGCTCTAACAGAATGAGACATGAGTTCTCGAGCAAAGAGTCCAGCATTAACACCAACATCTGCCCAGCCACCTACACCATCTGCAACACCAATTGCTTGTTCATCTGTGCAAATAAAATGTGCATCCTCTCCACCTGTGTCCTCCTTATCCGGATGTGGTAGGTAACATGACCCCGAAAACAGCTTCAACCTCTCGCCACCAAAATTAGTCCTGAAAAACAACATTATTCAACATATTCACCTTGTAATCATGGGAAAGATAAATCGAAAGAGTAAACCATGATTCAATCTTGATACCAAATGTGTAGGTCATTGTAGCACCTAACTTTAGTAAAAAATTTAGTTTAGTCCTGTCTTTGGAAAACGTCATTCACATTAACATTAACACCTTTTTACTATACTACAACAAATAATGTTTTTCAGAGTTAGACATTAATCATTCAACAAAATCATACATTAAAATAACTAGCATATACAATGCCAGTGACTAAAACAAGGGTTATCTCTAAATTAAAAACATCATAGTAAACTCTCATTCTAGTTCTTTACAATATAACCGTCAGTCACTTTAGTCCCTAACTATACAATATGTTAACCTTAACAACAAATAAATCATTCATTTTAATCATTTTTTACATCATTTTACATAAAAAAAGGGATAAAATATGTTTGAAGTCCCTCAATTTTCAGTCAAAACTTTATTTTAATCCCCATATTTCAAAAACGATGATTGCGGTTCTCATATTTTTTTTGACAATTGGTGAATTGCATCCTTCACCCTAGTATGCTAAGCTCCATAAAGAGGGACCAAATTCACCAATTATAAAAAATACGATAACCAAATTCATCCATTTTAAGTATATGGACTAATTATAATCTTATAAGTGTGTGTTTGGTTCCTCGTTCATTTTTAAGTATATGAACTAGAGTGACTGACCCTTTTGGGTCATTTTTACAACCTTTTTACCAAAATGGGTTCTTTCTAAAACAAATTATTGGCATGTGTCTGTTTTGACCAAAGTTCAGGATCAAACTGACAATTTGAGGATGTGACGATCGACTTAGCAAAAAGGATGAAACAACAATTTTAGATAGTTATTTTGTTTTGACGTGACAAAGTAGCAATTTGAAATTGTTGGTTTGTCACACCAGCATTCAGCAATTTGAAATTGCTAGTTCATCCTTCTTGTTGATTAGACTATCAAGTCCTCTTATTGTCAATTTGACCCTAAACTTTGGTCAAAACAAACCCATGTCATTAATTTGTTTTAGAAAAAACCTATTTTGATAAAATATTTGTAAAGGTGACCTAAAAGGGTCAATCACTCATATGAACTAATTCTAATCTTTTAAGGAGGTGTTTATATGAACTAATTCTAATCTTTTAAGGAGGTGTTTGGTTTAACGTTTGTTTGAAGGGCACACATTTCCGTACACATTTTGTGAGAAATAAGAATTTATAATTTTTGATTCAGCGGCTGGCCGTTTGCGATCTCCAAATGGTAAACCAAACACACACCAAGTACGTGTGTGTGGTTCCTCGTTACGCACATTAAGTTCAAAGCTACTGAGAGACTAGCTTTTACATTTTGATTTTATTTTTTCACTTTAACCTGAAAAACAGCTCACAAAGCTGTGCCAAACACACTCTAGGTACAGTGAGTAAGTGGCTAAAAACCAATCCTGTCCCAAAATTAGGGACTAAAACGTAATTTCAAATAACAAAACATAAAGAGCAAACATTAAACAAGACACAACACACGTACTGGTCAATCGAGAAGGTGGAGGTTGCGAGGTGCTGAACATGCGGCGTTGTCTCGGCGGAGCAGCAAGCGAAGGACGAGTTCCTGTGGAGCGAACTCGGATTCCAGCTCCTCCAACTTGCATCCGATGTGGAACACCCGAAATTCAGAATACCGCTCAACGTTTTCGGCTTTCGGAGATTCACGGTGGCTCGGAGCGCGCCTCGCCGCGTTTCGCCGCGGAAGTGAACGCCGCAAGGCTTTGCGGCGACGTCGTCGAAGTGAACGTCTCCGAGGAGCACAGCGTTGGAGGCGGGAGCGGCCATTGAGGTGGAATGTGTGAATGAATGAATCTGAGATCCGAGAAAGGGGACAGAAGCACCGAGGATAAAGGAAATGGAATATTCCTGGGCGGTTGTTCTTGTCTCTGTTCGGTTCCACTAGAGCCTCAGAAAACTAGGGAGATAGCTAGACCACTCCGACTTGTGTTCAAAGCTCACCCAATTTTGTTACATGCGGTGTCTCTTTATTCAATTCAAATTTGAATTTTTTTATGGCTTAAACGAAATTATCATCTCAATTTATAATTTTGGTTATTTTATTTTTAAATTAAGATATTAATTTTTTTTTTTAATTTTAGTTCTTTTATTTTAAAATGATGACGTTTTATTTTTTATTTTAGAAAAAATTTAATTTTGATCAAATTCTTATTTTTATTTTTATTTAATTAAACTTTAAACTTAACATATTTATTTAAAATAATTTAAGAAATGATTTAATTAATTATAAAATTAAAAATAAAATAAATAAAGTGAAGATAAAATTAAATATTAAATTAAAATTGTGAATTTTTAAAAATTTGAAATCAAAATTATAAATTTTCTAAAATATAAAAATTAAATGTTTATATTTTGAAATTGAGGAACTAAAAATATAATTTTTTTAAAATAAAAGATCAAAATGCCTTAATTTTAAAATAAAAAAATCAAAATTATAAATAGAATAAAATAAAAAAATCAAAATTATATTTAAGTCTTTTTTTATTATTATTATTTGTTTATGGCTATATTAATATTGTAATTTGTAAGTTTTGCCGAGGGATTTAAGGAAGTAAAGTTGAATAAAATATTAAAATGAGCTTGCATTAAAAAGTTAAATAAGTGAATGCAGTTAAACAGGTTGGGCCACGGCCTTAACAAAAACTGCTTTAAATATTTTTATTAAAAAAACAAATTTATCAAATAACTGAAATTTTTTTGCATGTTTTAAGCTAAGGCAGAAAATAAGAATATATAAAAAAATATAAATATTCAATTAAATATTAAACATTTAATTCTAAAATATCAAACATTTGTAAAACTAATACCTAATAAAAAAAATAAAAATAGAAGCAATAAATTAAATACTAAACATCTAATTATAAATGAAACGTCAAACATTCCTAAGACTAATATATATATCTAATACAAAACATCAAATATCAAGTGTAAAGTGACTAAAATAAAAAGTGGTTTTCGTTACACAAGTAGTCCATGGGTTTTGCAGATTAAGCATGTAAAGTCCATAAGTTTTGGGGAGGCAAAAATCCTTTACAAATTATATTTTTTAGGTCCATAATTTGCATGGATCACGGGTTTTTAGGCTAATCTGCAAGCCTGAATCCATATACTCATCCCTACTCATCATCATGCTCCCTCGTTGTCACTGACACCACCATCTCTAGATTCACGTTCACCAGTGTGTAGTAAAAATTTTGACAACGAAGACCATGTAGCATAGTATTCCAATGGTGACAAATCTTGTCCAAAGCCGAAATAAAGATTTAGGGATATATCTAAGGTAAAACCCAACCTATGTTTTTTCTTTGATTTTTGATGTCGCACATATTTTTACATTTTGGGTCTTGTTTGGTTTTGACTCAAAGTAAGAGATGGTGTGAAAATGTGGATGCTTATGATAACAACCCCACACCCATTTGGTGCCTTCCTGTCTCACTATTAGAGTTAATGTACTGGATGAAGAGTTAAACTTTTACCTATTTGAGAGAACAATTGTAATTCTCATTGGTTATGTAGAGTTGTGTGTTTGTGTTCATGTCCAAGACCTTCCTCCAAGCGCCTAGAAGGGGATACCTACGAAAGAGTACAATTGTAATTCTCCTTTGTTATGCTGAGTTGTGTGTTTGCGTTCGTGTCCAAGACCTTCCTCCAAGAGCCAAGAAAGGGGATACCTACGAAAGTATTCTAACATTCAAATCAAATATCACTCAATATAGTAAAATAATGATAATGAACAATTTCCCTTTACCTCAAGAATCTCACCATATATATACTATTTTAATGGGCATCAAATCCATGGGTCCTATAATATTATAATGATATTTACTATCATGGCAAGATAATATTATAATTACATTATCTTTATTATGATTATATTATTATTTTGGTAAGATAATATTAAGTCAATCTTATCTTTATTATTAGGATGAGGGGGTATTGTCTCTAATAAATTTTTCTGTTGTTTTGAATTTCTGATATATTAAAACTTTTGTTTTGAGTTTTTGTCATCAATTTATGTGATGATGTAAATGTATATATTTTCATGAAAAGTGAGCATATATCATTAATAGACCTCACAATTAATTAAGGATAAAAAAGAAGCAGTAGTTTAATTTCCCTTCATTTCTTTTTTTACCTACCAAACAATTTTAATTCAAATATTTTCTCTCTATATTTTAATATATTTCTCTTCAACCAAACAACCTCTCTTTCCACCTTATTTCTTACTTTTTTCTGTTCTTTTTTATTTTAATTTCTCATATATTACATTCCATTCACTCCCTTTCTTTTATCAAATCAAAATACAATGTAAAAATAGTCAATCAAGTTTCTCATTGAAAAATCATGATCAATAAAGTGGATAAATACTCCACAATAATGTTATGATAATCCAAAAATAATACTCCCTTCATCTTAAAATAATAGTCATCCTAGATTATTTTACACATATCAAGAAAAAGTAATAAATAGATTAAATAGAGTAGTAACTTTACAAAATTGATCTTACATCATCATTAATTCATTTCTAGATTTTGTACTTCATCATTAATATATAAGGGATATGAGTGGAAATAAATAATTAATGTTACATTAAAAAGTTAAAATGACAATTATACTACTCGGACTCAGCAAGCCTTCATAGTAGACAAAAGGTCAAGTAGACTACTTGAATTCACATAATCTGGAAGATTTAATTAAGGTAAGAGAGAAACTCTATCTCCTAGCAGAAAGGTGGAGATATCCCTTAAACAGGCTATTATCTATTATTAGAGGAAAAATAAAATAAAATAAAATCTTTTCTATTTGTATTATCTTAGAAGGAAAATTGAAATCATATCATCCAACTTCACCTCTATAAAAGGGAATCATCAAGGTTCAGGTAAACCAAATATTAATTCAACTTATATTTTGATACATGTATACTTCTATGTCGCTAACTTGATACATGTATACTTCTATGTCACAACATTGAAGATGGCACTACCCTTAAGGATAAAATACAAAATTTATCCAAAAAGGGCATCTGCAGAATTTCGTCTAAGACACATCACTTGATAAGGACCATGAAAGGGAGAGAGAATAGAAACTGAGAATGCAGTAAGACTCACGATGCAATGGAAACACAATGTCAGGGTGAGAATATCCAACCTGAAACTTCGCTTCGAGGTATAATCAACACAATAGCTAGAGGATTCATAGGTGGAGGAAGTTCAAACTTGGCACGCAAGCACTATGTTCACAACCTTAAGTTCGTTAACTCAATCACACTCAAAAAGAGGCCCACAAGAAGCCTACCCCCATCGCTTTCACGGATGAGAATTTCGACGGGAAAGACCAATGTCACAATGATCCCATGGTGGTCAAGATAGAGGTTGCTAACTTCTTAGTATCCAAAGTTCTACTTGATAATGGGAGCTTGGTTGATGTCATGTACTGGTCAACCTTTAAATAACTAGGCATACCAGAAAGCTAGAATGAGCCATTCCTAGAGCAACTCATAGGTTTTGCAAGAGAGACAACATACACATTAGGATTTGTGCACTAGCTAACTACTTTTGAAGATGAAAGAGGGTCAAAGTCCATCAATATCAAGTACCTTCTAGTCAACACCTTGACGTCTTACAATATATTGATAGGACGTCCTTCACTCAACAAGTTAGGGGCCATCATATCTACAAGGGAATGTTATGTTGTAAGTCTCAGGATTGCTAAAGGGAAAAAGATGCCAGAGTCCACAATATAACTAGTAGCATGCCCCTCTCTCAACAACAACCTGAGAGAAAGTAATCTTGATCCAAAAGAATCAAAGACGAGCTTCTCCACATTCAGTGGTGTGATAGTATCTTCTATTTCTATATTCATATGGCATTTGAGTGAAGAATCCATAGCTCAAGTACTAACAAAGAATGTCGATCTGTTTGCATGGTCAACATCAGACATGTTGGGAATCGACCCCAAGTTCAACTTTCACAGGCTAGTCATTTGTCCAGAGGCCAGACCAGTCACACAAAGAAAGAGGAAACTCGACTCTGCAAGAAGAAAAGTTGTGGATAAAGAAGCAAAGAAATTGTTAAGTGTAGGATTCATCAAAGAAGTACAATACACCACATGGTTAGCTAACATGGTAATGGTAAAGAATTCTAAGGGGCGGTGGACGATGCACACCAACTACACAGACCTAAACAAAGTTTTCCCTAAAGAATCATACCCCATTTCGAGTATTTATTACTTATGGAGCATCTAGATTCCCCATCCTCAGTTTCTTAGATGCATATTCTGGGTATAATCATATCCCGAGGTTTAAAAAGGATGAGGATAAAATTTCATTCATGACTTATACGACTAATTATTGTTATTCAATCATGTCATTCGGTCTTAGAACGTCGAAGCAACCTACTAAAGGTTGATGGACAAGATATTTGTAAATCAGCTCAGAAAGAATTTAGAAGTCTATGTAGATGACATGGTGGTCAAAATCCCAAACACCACCTCTCACGTAGAAGACTTAGTAGAAATCTTTGCAGAAATAAGAAAGTACAACATGAGACTAAACCTGGAAAAATTCATATTTGGGGTACAAGAAGTATGTGACCATTATTGAAATGAGAAGATTGAACAATTTGAAAGAAGTGCAAAGACTTAATGACCAATTAGTAGTATTGTCCAAATTCCTGCCAAGAGCAGCTAACACAGCCAAACCTTTCTTCAAACTACTGAAAAAGCAAAAGGGAATAGGCTGGAATGAGGAATGTGAATCCCATTTTCAAAAACTCAAAGAGTTCCTCACGTCATCACCCATCCTCACCAGGCCTCGACCGAGTAAGGATTTGATCTTATACTTTGCAGTATTAAAACATGCTATAATTTAGGTAATCTAGTAGAGGAAGAAAAAAAGTCAAAATATTGTTTACTATGTCAGTTGAGTCTTACAGAGACTCGATATCAAATCATTGAAAAGTTAGCCTTAGCTCTAGGCACTACTTCTAACAGACTGACATCATATTCCAAAGTCATTAGATAGTGGCTCAAATTGATCACCCTATTCGAACAATCTTGAAGAAACTAGAACTCATAGGTCGAATGATAGCTTGGTCCCTTAAGCTATCAAAATTCAAGATCAAGTACCAGTTAGGGGGGCAATGAGAGCTCAATGCCTAGCAAACTTCATTGCTAAATTAACAACCACTACAAAAACAAAATTGTTATGGTGGAAGTTGTATGTAAATGGTTCATCAAATGAAAAAAGTAGTGAGGCTGGAATCATTTTAGAGAGCTCAGATGAAGAAATCCTAGAGCAATCCCTACGGTTCAAGTTTGAAATAATGAACAATCAAGCCAAGTACGAAGCCCTCCTAGTCTACCTAATATTAGAAAAAGAAGTAGGAGCCAAGCACTTGAAGTTTTGGAGTGACTCCAAACTTGTCACTAGTAAGCTAAATGGAGACAACAAACTGCAGATCCTCAAATGAAAAGATACTATCACATGGCTACCTGACTTAAAGAGGTTTTCACCAAGTTTGAGCTTTGACACGTCGTAAGTGAAAACAATGAGAGAGTCAACTTACTATCGAAGCTCGCTGGTAAAAAGAAGAAAGGTCAATACAGAATAGTTATCCAGGAAACAATCTTAGAACCAAGCATAGACAAGGCAATAGTGAGTGTAACTCCTGTTGATCGAGAGTTGAGGATTTAGATAACTTAGGAATTAGGCATAGAGAAACTTCAGTGGAACACTCACAAAGCAATGGACAAACTGAAACAGCCAACAAGGTCATACTCGGAGAAGTGAAGAAATGAGTTGGAAAAGCCAAGGGTAACTGGGCCAAGGAGCTTTCCGTTATCCATTAGGCTTATCGTTGCTCTCCATATTCATCAATAGGTAAGACCCCTTTTCGACTCTCATATGGGTTAGATGCCATGATATTAGAAGAATTTAGAGAACCATCTCTACAAAACATAAAGTTTGTAGAGGAAGAAAATAATGAGATGCATAATGAAGCACTCGATTTGGCTAAAGAGACCATCAAAAAAGTCCACATGGGAGTTGAGTTATACTATAGAAAGGCTGAGAAAAGATATTATAGCAGGGTCAAGCTGAGAAACTTCAGGCAGGTGACTTGGTACTAAGAAAATATGGAGAAGCCCTAAAAGATGCCAAAGAAGGAAAGCTTGTTGCAAACTTGGAAGGTCCTGTTAGAGTTGTTGAATCACTCAAAACTGGAGCCTACCGACTAGAGTATTTATCCAACAAAGCAATTTTGAGAACATGGAATGCCACTCATCTCAAATTCTATTATAGTTGAACTTATAAGTGGTTATGTACTCTTTTTCCTACTCTAACATTTTTTCCTATGAGGTTTTTTGTTAGAGAGGTTTTAATGAGGCACACCTGAATTTTGCATTGAATAAAAGCATTATTTTCATCAATATTATTGACTTTATAGATCTGAGAAGAATAACAAATTTTTCTTACTAAAGACCTAAACCAAGGCATAGATAAGATCGATTCAATATTTGGTTTACTAATAGACCGACAACCACAAATGACTAAAGATAGACCACAAATAACTTAAGCTATTTGGCTAAAAGAAGACCAAAAAAGCTAGGTTACTCAGGTAAAGATAGACCACAGATAACTTAAGTCAATTGACTAAAAATAGACCAAAAAGGAAAAAGTTACTCAGCTAGAATATTCTAAATTATTTCGGCTAAAGAATAACTGAAGATAACTAAGTTAATTGGCTATAAATAGACTAAAAAAGGTAAAAGATACTTTACTACAATAGAATAAATTATTTTGACTAAAAATATACCAAAGAAACTAGTTTATTCGATTGGAAATTAGACTACAATGCTTGACTAAAATTAGACTAAGTCATTTAGCTAAAAAACTTGAGACTGAAACTAATTGAGAGATTCGGCTAAGAGTCAATAGACTAAGAACATCTAAAAACTTCAAGTGATTGTATTATCAAGTAGTTCCTAATTGGGAATTAGAAAAGGAATAAAACTAAATGCAATACTTAAAAAAAGGCGCTAATATATATATTAATCAAAAGATGCACCCTATTAGATAGGTTGAGTCCAAGCCTTTACATAATAAAACAAAATTATCTTTTTTTAAGTATACAATTTTTTATGGTGAATATTTGAAAATAGTCTACTTTATATCTATTTATATTTCATATAAGCATTAATTCGTAAGTAGCAGGCTCTTCAATGGCACCTTTAGTGAGCGCCTCAGCTTCAGGAATCAACTACCCCTGGAGGGTCACATCCTAGTCAATATCGAAGATAGAGATTGGCTTCCTTGAAGAAGAACTTGTCTTCATGAGTGGCCCTGAAGAAGCTGACTTCATGAGTTTTAATAATCTTGGGCTAAACCTCTTAAGATCACTCTTAAGCTTCGCCTTAGTCTCCTCACATTCACCATGAAGAGGGAAAATTCATCATTAAGGCATTTGATCTCGTCTTAGAGAGCCTTAGCCAGGTTTTCAACAATAGTAAGCTTGGTCTTTCAACTTAGTTTTTGTATCCTCCAGAAACTTTTGAGAATCCTCGACCGATTGCAGCAGTGTCTCATTCATCTTGGTGGCCTAGGCTAGTAGGGGTGTTCAAAACCAAACCAAACCGAGCGTAAAACCTAAAACCGGTCGAAAAACCAAAAACCATAGAAAAACCGAAGTTCATTGGTTTGGTTTGTTTTTTTTTTCAAATCATGGAATTCAATTTGTTGGTTGGCACATGGAAATTGAACCAAACCACACTTGTTAACGTATTTATATTTTATAGGGCTCATAGTCATATATAACATCCAACTTGTAAGTGAAACGACAACGCTTACACTTAGTAAATCTAAAAGGCTTAACCTTAGAGTCTTTCAATTTGTCTACTCCCGTGCTTAGAGTCTCCCATCCTTACGGCAGTGCGACTCCAGTTTCTCTGTCTTCGTCTATGTCTTCAGTTTCCTGCAAGTCTATGCGTCAATGTCATTTCCACTTTGAAGTCTCTTCGAGTCTCCCTCGACATTATCTTTGGTCTCTGTGACTGCAAGTCACTCCAACGTGTCCCTCTTCGTCTCCGTCTACAACCTCCACTCTTTCCTCTCTTGTGGAAGTTGAACTCTGCCTATGTATCGTGAATCTGCACTCCCTGTGATGATGCGACCTGTCATTTCTATATCTCATAAAATTCTCTCAATTCCCTACACTAGTTTATTTCTATTTTCCCTACAAAACATTCTACACAAATATTCATTTATCATTTAAATTAATTGAGATGTGTATCTTACCATTGGAATTGTCCTTGTAATTATTATGAAAATTAAATCATTACTTAGGAAGCTTGTTGCACTGAGGAAGTTATTCCAAATGTTTGATATTGCTTGAAACTTAGTGCTTTCGTTTTGAAATCTCCTTTGGAGCCCACCTTAGCATGGATGGCTTTTACCTGAAAACAAAGTGTTTTCCTTTTAGGTCATTCTTTTAACACTCACTAGCAAAGTTTTCAAATTACATAAATTGAATCGAACCAAACCTAAAAAAATTGGTTTAGTTTGTTTCAGATTTCATAAATAATCTAAACCTAATCGCACATAATATTCTTATTTGGTTCAAACTAATTTTACTCCATAAACCACACCAAACTGCACCATGAACACCCATATCGACTAGGGCTCATTCAGCCCTAGCATATTCAGCAACGACCATTTGGGACTTGGCATTAGCCTTCTCAAACTCATCATTCCAAAACATAGCAATCCCCTAAGCCCTTGCTTGGAAATACACAATGCAATCCATTGATGCTTTGGGGGCCACTTCGCTTAGCATATCTCGGTCCAACTGGCTGAGCATAGAGGATTGGATGAAAGCACAAGGATTGAAATCCTTACTCCATAAATAAGAAATCCCTTCCTTCATAGATAGGAAAACAAGGTGGCTCTCGACAGTGGAAGGAGTAGCAATTGGCACTGGCTTCACACTTTGCCTTTTGGAAGGCCCATTATCTTAAGGAACTGGATTCACCCTCTTAGCAGCACCCAAGCTGATAGGAGGAGGAAAAGGAACCCATTCATCTTCGACATGGTCATGTTGCTCTTCCTTGGCCTTCCCAGCTTGAGCATTGGTAGCCTTAGCCCTTTTAGCCGTCTTGGCTTGAGTCTTTTTTATGAATAGATAGTCAAACTTGGCCATAATCATTGAAAAAAGAAAGGCAATGTTAGAAGTAAGCAAAAAAGAAAGAAAATAAAAGTAGAGTAAAGAAAACTCATAATCCAAGTCCTCCTTTGAAGTCTTGGAGAATAGGAGATCAACCAAGGTCTTACAGTGAAGCCCTCTTGGAAACCTATAGAGTACAATCATACCCTCTTGATCAAAATGAGACATATATGGAACAAGTTCCCGAGTATCTTTGTTAGGGGAAGGGGTCCAGTAGAAAGGAAACCAAGGGTCCCCCTGCAAGTAAAACAAATTGGCTTTGACTCAGTTCCAAGACACACTCTAAAAAATGACCTTAAAATCTTTGTAAAAAGAGGTGGAAGGACCAATAACAACCCTACCAGGAATACCGGTAAGGGTGAACCAACCACCCTTCCTATTTTGTTTAACGTTGTAATGGTAAAGAAACTTGGAAGTAGTAGGAATAATGAAAAAAAATCATCACATAGAGCCCTAAAGGCACAGGTGGTCGCCCAAGCATTAGGATGCAACTAGGTAAGGGCGACATTCAACACCCTCAACACATGAACCTCAAACTTGTTGAAAAAGACAATGAGGTGAAAATGAGAGAGGAGAGTATAATACACACACATATGCACACATAAAGGGAGTTTCATTCAGAGAGGCATGCATAAAGATGATTTCGTCCTTTGAGTAGAACTCGATGACCATCATGTCAAAATGATCAAGATGACAAAACCCAACAAATTCAAGGAATTTTATGATAGACTCATAAGTTCAAAAACTAGTCGAGTAAGAATTAACCTCCCCATGAACCAAGGTGTAACCTAGAAGGACACTAAAAGAAAAAAAAAACATTTTTGGCCTTACTAGGTTTTCTGAGTGGAGGAGAAAGAAGAATGAAAGGACGAGGCACTATGATGTGCACAATAGTGGCCTCTAAGTCCAAATAAATTACATTGGGAAGGGGATTCTCACACACACTAGAATTAGGACGAAGCCCCCATTTGGCAGTAGTGGCACCACCCACAGGGGCAACAACGTCGACGTCAAGAGAAGCCACGCCACCAATAAGGGTAGTGTTACAAGCATAGATGTTGGAAACATTATCACTGGTAGCATCATTGCCACCATGATGGTGAAAGGGATCATCGTTAGAACTTTCCCTTATTGGATGAACTTGCGGTGAAAACATTTAGCCCTCATCGAAGCACTCAGAACCCCCACCAAAAATACCTAATGAATAACTTAAAGGGGGTTGAGAAGTGTACTTGGACCAAAAATGGGAGGGGAACCAAGGAGTAACTGGAAAAAGGAAGAAGGAAAGCGAGAAAGAAGGAAACTCAAAGAAAAAATTCAAACAAAAGTGAAGATGGAGAACGAAGAGATTTTCCCTCTCTTATAAGTTCTAGAAACTTCTAGAGGCCGAAAGGACACATTCTCTCAGACCTTTAGATCATTCCCTCAAGTCACAAATCAACGGTTGAGGGAAAGACGTGACCTTTGGCTATCCCAACAACGTTTCAAAATTCAAAGGACGCAATCATTACACCTTTTTCAAAAAAGCGCAAAAACATTAAATGTGTCTAAAACAGATGTAACAAGTTGACAAGATGTCGTTTCGAATACTCCACCATTTGGACTTGACACTGATAAAGAAAAAATTATCTCCCTTTGTGACTAAGTTAAAATCTTAGCTAAAGAGGGCATTCCACTTGGACTCGACTACAACCAGATCAATAAGTATCACTTGAACTCAGTTGGTAGATAGCAAAGTCAAAGTTGAGAATTTAGGCTTTTTTTTTAATAAAGCTCCTACAACTACCTTCAAAGCTTGGGGGACTTATGTACTACTCAGACTTGGCAAGCCTCCGTACTCAGCAAAAGGCTAAGTAGACTATTCAAATTCACAAAATTTGGTAGATTTAATTAAGGTAAGAGGGAAACTCTATCTTCTTGCAGAAAGATAGATATATCCCCTAAAATCGAGTATAATATATTAATAGGAAAAGATAAGATAAAATCACATCTTTCCTTATTTACATTATCTTAAAAGGAAAATTAAAATCTTATCATCCAATTTCACTTCTACAAAAAGGAATCATCAAAGTTTTGGTAAAACAACTATTAATTCAACTTATATTACAATAGATATATACTTCTACATTGTTAACTTGAGCGTCAGAGTGTCTTTAAAGGTACACTTCACCAACAAATGTGAAGAAGCTAATGGAGGATGGTCACCATGAATAGGTTTTATCAAATATAATAAGAACAATAATTATATTAAAATATTATTTTATACGACAATTATAATAGAACAAGAAAAATACTATATAACAAAAAGGACAAGTTAATTATCCGTCTTTGAAATAACAAACCATATATGGTAGTTAGCGAAATAGAGAAATTGCATATTTAAAATTGCAATGATTAGACAAAACTATATTCATTACGTGTACTTTACATTTTACACATTTTTTTTTAAATTGCATTGATTATAAGAAAAAAAATATGTTATAACCTAAGCTTATAAATAAATAAATTTAACTAATTTTATCCAATTTAATAATATTATTTTTAAAATATTTTTCACTTAATTATAATTTATTTTTAGTAACTTTTTTATTCATAATATTAAGTTTCAATAAAAGATATTTTAGGAATAACTAATTTTCTCCGTTAGCCTATTCACCCTTTTAATATAAAGATATAAAAGTTATTTAATGCATATGGTTTCAACTCCTTTTCACTAAATAAAAAAATGATTTTTTTTATCCATAAAATATTTTTTATTTTTTTCTATTCCTTTATTTCATTATTTTCTCGCCAAGTAAAACAAAATTGAGTTAGGTTAGGAACGTAAAGGATTTTGATAGAATTATTATATATTGTGGACTAGGACCATTACAAGTGTTATATCACATACAACACAACACAACACATATTCAATTCTTCATGCCCCAAATGGGGCAAGACTTTGTAAGTTCAAAGTTGTACCTGGTCATTCCCTCTCAATTCGCGGGACCTCCAACAACCATAGATATCAAGTATTGGGCTCGCTATTAGGAAGAACTTATATTTATTTTTATCAAATGTAAAATTATGATGAGATTGTTTCTTTGAATCTGAATCTTATGAAAATATGACATAAAATTGAGTTAATTCAAAATTTTATCATAATATTAATATTGTATGCAATTAAATTGTAAAATTAAAAATATATAACTATAAGTAAAGTATATTTTGTGATATATATTTGGAGATAAATAATATTAATATAAACATAATATTACACTATGGATGACAATGGACACGATATTATAATACTCATATACCCACACTTTTAAAAAATTCTCGTATCTAAATTTATATTTGCGTGAATAATAACTTTAATATATGTGTTCATCTTTCCTGTTCAGTATTAAATATTAATCCATACTTATATCAATTTATCACACTTTAATTAATATGAAAAATTAGGGAAAAAATAATATTGTTTGTTTGGTAGAAAATAATAGTATTGATTAAAAATACAATAGTAGTATTTTTAATATTATTTTATTACTTGAGATACTGAAATAATAATACTGATAACTTATATTGACTTTTAATATTAACTTTTATTAGTTGACATACTGAAATAAATTCTTATTTAATTAAAAATAATAAGCAATATTCCTCAGTTTTATCCTCATAAAAAATATATTAAAAATGGTTAGTAAAGCACACTCATTTTCTTGCTTCTTTTAAAAAACGTTCGTTTTCTCTTTCAGCTATTAAAAGTCAGTCCAATATTTTCCTTTCTTTCACACTAAGTTATAATGAAAAAGTGAGACAACCACCATACGAACACTCAATCAAGCATCCAAGTTGGACCAAGAGTCTCCAGCTCATGTGCTAGGCATGGGGCATCCGGAAATACTGCATTTCTATATCTCTATTAATCTCCACATGAAATGTATTTAAACTTTAAATTTATATATATATATAAAAGAATTAATAACCTTAACTATGTGTTAAGTGAAGATTAGTGCGAGTACTTAAGATGGTCTAAATCACCAAATAATTTCTCCTATAAGACCTAAAAATCCAACTTAGTCTCGTATCAAAATTTGTTAATGTATATTTATTATAAGGATACTAATAATATATTTTTCATAATATTCTCTTGAACGAACACAAATTTTAATTGATGATTTAAAATACTAGTTAAAAATTAAATATTTTAATAGAAAATTATTTATTATTTTAAAAATATAAAAATTATTTAAAACTTACTTCATCAAGTAATTATAAAGTATTACGTTTATTATACATTAAAAAACAAAAAATTATAAGATAAATACAGTATAAATGCACAAGTATAAACATATAAATGGTTTAAATTTTAGGAAAAATATTCAGTTTTTGAAAAATGAAAATTATCATTTGAAACTATAACTGAATTTTGAGTTGAAAAAGAATTTTTAATATAAAAAGTAATTAAAATTGACGTTTGAAAGAAAAATAAATATCAGTATATAATAATTTAAATATAATTAATAATTTCTACTTTTAAAAAAATATAAAATAAGTATCATATAATAGTGAAGTTACAATGTCGCCAGAAGAAAGAAAATACTCCCCGTATAATAAGTATCATATGTGGTGCTTATTAACGGATGTTTTCAATTAAGAAACTAACAAGGAAAAAAACTTTATTAAAAATACAGTAATATTATAGTTTATCCTTAATTATTAATTTAATTTTTAAATAGTTCAATTTGATCTATAAATTATTAAAATAATTAATTTGATTTTTAAATTTTAAAAATAAATCATTTTGATTCTTAAATTTTTAATAACTTAAGGACTTGATTTATTTTTAAAAATTTAAGAACTAAATTGAACCTTTTAAAAATTTAAAGACCAAATTAAATTATTTAAAATAATTCAAAAACCAAATTGATAATTAAGCTTATAATTTAATATGAGCAATTTATCCTCCTCATGCTGCCAAAGAAAAAATTGTATCCTCCTCCTAATCTTCGATAAAAAAAAAAAAAAAACTTCCATTAATAGTAAATGCGTTCTAAAAATATGACACTCCTAATATCGTAAATGCTTGGCAATTAAATAAAGCTGCTTAAAACAGCAACTTTAACTACAAAAGGAAATACGGAATACAACAATTCTTCATGACATTTACATAAAAACACTACTTACTCACTAGAAGAATTCAATCAACCATTAACTACAAAACAATGGGGCGTACGTGGAAATCCACCTCGTTACAATAAATCGACAGTTGAAGAAAACTACAACATCATCAAAGTTTCCTGATTTATGCCAACAGCTACGAACCAAAGCATCCATGATCCAACGGCTTAATTCAAATTCAATCAACACTGTTGAGTATATCTTCAAACGTGCCACTGTCGCCATAACCTACGACAACCATATCAAAGTTCAAACCCTTTGGCAAAACACCCTTAATTGAACAACTACCCTTCATCCAGAGCAAGCATATTGTAACTTGTGCCAACTTTCCGTTTTCTAACACTAAATACAGTTTCTCTCCCTCGCATTAAAGGGAGCAACACAATCCTAAAAAGGCCCTCATTTGTGCATGTTGGTGCATTGCAACTAAAGATTCTACACAAAGACAACATTTTTAATTCTACACTGTCTTATATAACTTTTTGCCCTGATAAGTGCAGCTCTTGTTCTTTCTTTCTTACTACCAAAATATATTATTACTGCTATATCAAGAGCTACCTCCAATATCTTTGCCAGAAAAATCTCCATTGCCAAAGGCTGCAGTTACATCCAAACCACCACCAATAGATGTGATAAGTGCAGATAAGCCTCCACCAGCAGTGCCACCAGCAGCCATCCCCAATCCTAGAAAATCAAGAGTGGTGTGTTTAGGACCAAACATTGAGGGTGTTCCCATCATCAATTCCTTTAGTCCAGAACCACCATCTTCACATGGAAGACCAAGTCCTAGCCCTGCTGCAGGAACGGAGCCGCTCTCGGATTCTAACTGCTGCTGGCCCCATTGCAGGCCATTTTGCTGCCCCGATGAGGTCGAAGCCAAAGATGATGATGACACAATACCAAACCCACGAAGAAGGGAGGCGTTTGTGGCAGCAGCACCCATTTGAGCTGCCTTCTGCAGCAATGCAGTGGCTGACATGGCAGGCTGCGGTGGCGACGACACATACTGTTGGCCTCCTGTTGCGAAGATTGGTGAGGCACTGGTGGTGGAGAGGCAAAGAGATATGGCCTCGGATGATGAAGGAGCTGAGATAAGATCTGCAGGGTGTTCCGGAGGCCCCATGGCTCTAATTAAGTCACTGAATGCTGGTGTTTGAGATTGTAGGCTCCCAGATGCTGTTGAAGAAGCAAATAAACCCGCAAACACACTACTACTACTATTGCTATTACTAGTAGCACCGCCATTGCTTGTTGAGCAGGTGCTGTTGCTGCCACAGCTCCCACTTACAGCAGTAGCACCTTGTGGCTCCTCCTCAATGACTTGCGGGGGATTGGTTTCTGGCAACTCTGAAACACCACAAACAAAAATCAAGAAAAGCAAAGCAACAAAAACAACATTATTATAATGAACTACTATTATTAATTAAATAGGAGTAAGAAAGAAAGAAGATCAAAAGCAGCCACTTGAAAACACAGCAGACTCAGGAAAGTTGGTGCCTTTCTTTTTAAGTTTAAAGCTCAGAAGAAAACAACAAAATAATAGTTTCTCCTCCTCTATTAAAAACCCACTCCCCCCTTTCCTTTCCCCCCCACCCCAATAAAACAAACAAATCTTTTTCCTCTTTTTAGCTTTGAATCTCCCTTGTTATCAATTGCACAATTCAGATCACCTTTTAAGTTGTATATTTCCATTACTTAATTAGCCCCTGGAATCTCAGATCACTCCCAAGTCCCACCAAAAAACAATACCAGACAAAAAAAAAAACTACTATCCTCCAAGCTCACCATACACAAACAACAACAAAAACAAAACTTTCAATTTGTTGTCTGGTTTTAACCACATCACAGGCGACAAAAAAATAAATCACATGCTTTCCCAATTAAGGTATCAATTATCCAACGTACCTAGGTTCTGCGTCTGCAAACCACAGGACATAGCACTATTTGTCTGCGTAGTAGTAGTAGCCACCGTTGCAGAGACAGGCTGTAGCGGTGGCGAATCACCGGTTAAGGTTAAAACCTTGGAATCATTCTCCGAATTATCTTTCACAACAGCGTGAGATCTCACGTTCTCCTCCGCCAACACATCGCAAAACGCCCTATGAGTGATGAAGCTATCCCTCCTTCAAATCCCAACAACCAAACAAGCCTTTAGAGTGGAGCGGAGTAAAACAGAACAAAACAAATTAGACAAAACCAAGAGAGAGAAAGAAAAAAAAAAAAAAAAGGGAACCTGGAGAAAACGGTTCCACAGTCGCACTTATACTCTCTGGTGCCGCAGACTTTGGAGTGCGCCTTCCAATCGGACTGAACAGCGTACTTCTTGGAGCACTTGTCGCATTTCCACTTCTTCTCGCCGTGCTTCCTGCAGAAGTGCTTCTTGATCCCCGTCAAGTCCCCTAAAGCTCTGGCAGGGTCGTGGTGCACGCACGTGGGCTCGGGGCACACGTACACTCTCTTTCGCACCTCCTTGCTTGACCTCTGCCGCAGCTTCCACGGCAGGTTGTGGCCCCGCCGGTGAAGCTGCAGATTCTGGTCCCTCTGGAATCCCTTGTTGCATATCTCGCACACGAAACGGTTTGTTGCCAAGAGCGCCGTCGGCGATAGAGCAATCACCTCTGCCTCGGGATCTGATAAAAAAAAATAACAACAAGGAAATGATTCAATTAAATTATAAAATTAATAAGAAAACGATCCAATTAAAGTAGTGACCGACTCATACGAGTGAAATGAAATTAACAAGAAAATGATTCAATTAAAGTAACGATCAGTTCGAACGAGGAAAATAAAGTTAACTGGGACGAGTAAAATGGAGTTGATAGAGGATATGTGTGTTTGTTTGATTGTTAGATTGAGTTTGAAGTTAAGGTTAGTGTTACAGCTACCTGGCATGCCCGGGAGGTTTCGTTTTTTCTTTGGGACGGCGGGTTTTGTTTGGTGGCCGGAGGAAGAGACGCTGGCGGCTTCCCCTGAAGCTGTGGAAGCGTTGTCCAAATCAACCGGCATGGGAACCCAACTCTCTAGTCACAAACAGGGAAAATAAAAATGGAAATTTGTTAGGGGCATTAACCAAAGCAAACTTTTTGGGATGGATGGATAAAGTTTTGGTTTGGTTTTGGTTTTGGTTTTTGGTGTTGGTGTTGATTTCTCTTTAGGGATTCTATTTTTATTTCTATTTCTATTCTTTCTACTACTACTACTACTCTAATATCCACCGGTCAACATGCAGAGTTATTTCTCTATTTTATTTACCCTCGTTTCTCTCATTTATTTACCCTCGCCACATCTACCTACCAGCTCCAATAATAATGCCACCAAAATTTAACCTTAAAACAACGAGAATCCTTAAACAAAGTCCTCTTCTGATGAGTTTGCAAGTTCACACCCTAACAGCCACGACCCAGCGGAAACACTTTTCAGCTTTCACACTTTACTAGTTAACTTAACAACCTCCTACTATTGTTTTCTAATTTACACATTCCGAAGTTAACATGGGTTTTTTCTTAAACGGGAAAGGCAGCGATAGAAATTATGTAGTGGGTTTGATTAGTTTAGTTAAGTGGTAATGAAGAGGGTTAAATAAAGTTAAGGAAGGAGAAACTTTGTTTTTTATTTTTTGGGGTGTCCAAGTTGGAATCGTGGACTAGACTTGTGGAGGGAAATGCAAAATGGGTAGAAGAGTGGAGGAAGATTGTTTAATGGCACGTTTGTCGTTTAGTGGTGGGAGTCTTGTAATCCGTATTCTGTAGAAACCGACAGATACAGACAGATAGACAGAGCAGAAGCGCGGAACAATGAATATTGGTAACAAAACAATTTTCTCAAACAAATACACAAAGTCAAAGAACCCACGATGGCCTTCCACTGTTTTGCACCACTGTCCATTTGCCACGTTTACTTTTTCTTCTTCTTCTTCTTATTGTTGTTTTACATTCGGTTGGATTTCTTTGTGATCTTTTCTTGCACTGGTATACTAACTCCACGGTTAATAAGAGTCCTAAGTTATTTTACATAAGAGTACTTATGTTTGGATTTGATTCGATTTTAAAAAAAAAAAACTCATTGGAATCAATCTTATAAAATATATGCAATTTTGTTTGATTCGATTTTTATTTAAAATAAAATTTAAAACTAAATCAAATTATTATTTTATTGGATTTTGATTTTTGTGATTTTTATTGACATATTTTTTTTATTAAAATTTATATACTTTTTCATCTTTTAAATTAAATTATACTTGAAAATTGTTAAAATAATCTATAAAATTTATTAATACGTTAAATTTTTTACAAATTTTTTATCTATTTTAAATCAAATAATCTTGAAAAAATTATATGAAAAAGAAAGTAATACACATTATATAAGTTTCATATTAAGAAATACAAACCATAAATCAAATAAAATTAACCAATTAGAGGGGAAAAAAATCATTCAAACAAATCCAAAAAGAAATGATTTTTAAAATATTAGTTAACATGATTTAAGTTATATGCTTACATATTTAGTTTCACCTTGAAGAATTAGTTATAAGGTGAGACTTCATTTTTATGCTAAAATAAACATTTAAACATAATAACATTACTTCAAATCAATTTTAACAAAAAATATTATTATAAAATTGATTTTATCAATATTAATTCAAATACAATATAATATGATTTAAGCTCGGTAGATTTAAGCCATATTGTATAAACTTTGTTATACAAAATGGGAATACAAAAGTCATAAAAAATGAGCTTGAAGAATGAAAAAAGTAATTTTATATTATAAAAAGACAATTGATTATAAAATTGTCTATTAAAATAATACTAACAAAGAACTATCATTAAAAAAAGTGCATGAATTGCACGAAATAGAGTATAATGCTAGGACTATTTTAAACAAAATTTAATCAGTAAAAGTTATAAAAAAACAGTATAGTGTACTTTGATAAAAATAATCCTTCATCTCTTTTTTTTTTATATAAAAAAAAGGTTTTATCACATTTATTATTTTCATAACAAAAAAATACTAAAAATGACTTTCAATTAAAATGTTGTCTTTTATTGATGTTAGATGAATTAAGCATTTGTTTTTTTAATATATAATAAGAACGGAGTTAATATAAAAAATAAACAAATAAAATGTTAACTAATGTTTTAAAAATATTAGTTAAGAAATTTAATAGTAGAAATATTGTTATTAAAATGCAAAAAATATATTATTTATGATTCTTTTTATACTCTTTTATAATTTGTATAATAAATATATTTTTTTTAATTTCTTAATCATTATCTTATGGACATTCAAATCGTTACCCATAAACGAAAGCTTAAAGTAAAAAATAAAAAAAATCGGCATTTATAAATGCTTCTTTCTTAGTCAAAGGCCGTACATGGATCTGCCGGCAGATGCACCTCTTTATGTTGGGTATCGTATCGAGTGGCCTAGTACACACACCCCTTACAGTTGAATGCTACTTTATTTTGATAAATTTCTACAACCATTGTGTATGTCCATATTGAGCCACCTCATTAAATTTTGGAGAGTAATATATATTTTTGGTTTTTCATTTTATATTGATTTTTATTTTTAGTTTTTCATAAATTATTTATTTTATTTTTAGTTCTTGAATTTAACCTCAATAATTAAGTGATGATATGACAAACATAAATTATAAAAAAAAATTGTTTAAGTTTCTAGAAACTTTTAGTTTTACAAATTTTTCGGTGGACTAAAATGTTTATTAATGATAATACTAATTTATCACATTTTTTCATATTTGGGGATTATATTTGATTTTTTTTTTATCTTTTAGGGAATATTTTTGTCATTGTATCGCGCATTCAAGGACTAAAATAGTTATTTATCTAACTTTAAATTTGTTAAAATCTATTTATTTAATATCAGTTCTTTCATATATTTTTTAAAAAAAGAGTGTATGTTCGCCTGAAAATTAATTAAATATGATGAAAAGTTAGAGAGGTGAGGAGAGATCGATATACAAAATTACATGGGTGGAAGTAGGCACGAGTTGCATGGGCTTAGCAATTAAAAAAGGCCCAAATAAGGAAGTATGTATATTAAATTCAGGCACTGTTTATTTACAGCCTCCATTTTTTCTAGGTACACCTCCAATTCCCCTTTTTACATCCTAATTACCCATTATACACTTTTTCCTTAAAGGAGTACACCCCTGAATACCCATTTTCTTTTCTGAAAATGTCTTTTTAGAGTACCATATATCTATTTTGAAAATATATTTTTGGAACTATATATCATGACTCCGAAAATATATTTTTATAATAGGTATATGTTATTTCAAAAAGACTTTTTTTTATAGTAATAAACTTAAGATCATTGACATTGTAAATGTTTATCTTACACTTCATGTTTATTAGTCTTATTTTTATCTTATCATAAGTGTTCTTTAAACCATATCTAAAATCACATTTTTATTCTATCTTATATTGTTCTTTAAACCCTATTTTTGAACTCATCTTCATTATATAAATTTCAGTTATCCTTCACAAACTCTTGTATGAGTTGTTCATCGCCTTTGATGTAGTATTTGACTATGAACTTTATTATGTATCCTCCATCAAGGCTTGCCATCAATTTGAACTCATAACACACCTTCTTCAATGTGTCCAACTATATATTGCCTTCATCTAATGTATAGTGGTACACCTAGTTTTCTTCGTCATCACATTTATCTTTTTGTTGATTCTCATATCATATTCCAATTCAATGATTCATAAAAGGATAATATTTACAATTAATTATAAAAAAGATACCAAGAAAAAATTGTATTTTTTTTATACAAAAAATGCTCCATGTGCTATATAATTGCTTCATAAATTTTAATTTTAATATACTAGCTATTAAAAAAAATTTACAAAATGAATCAATATATATATATATATATATATATATATATATATATATATATATACATGAAATCATTTAAATGTAACTCTTAAAATAGTCATTACAAAAGTTAATTACTTTCAGTTATAAAACAATTTACTATAGGATGACAAAAAAAAAAATATGCATATTGTCAATATATATTCTAATTAAAATATTATTTAATTTTAAAACATGATGAAAAAATTATAAGAAACATATTATAAATTAAAATTTAAAGTTAAACTTAATTTACCATCAACAAGAACGAGCTTCTTAATGAATCCTGACACTCCATCTCCATAGATTTTAACACTCCTAACAAAGTTTGGTATAACTTTTGGCATAACATATTGCCAAAATCATATTTTTTTTCTCTATACCATGAGGTGAAGATGGAGTTCAAAATAAGGGTTTAAAGAATAATAAAGATAAAATAAAAATAAGATTTTAGATAGAGTTTGAAAAACACTAATGATAGGATAAAAATAAGACAAACAAGCATAGGATCTAAGATAAGCATTTACAACTTCAAAGATCTTAACTTTATTACTACCAAAAGTATCTTTCTAGAAGTATATATATATATATATATATATATATATATATATATATATATATATTGAAAATGTATTTATGAAACTATAATATATAATTTCGAAAATATATGATATTCTGAAAAGATATTTCTGAAAAGAAAAATGGGTTCCAGGAGTGTACTCCTTTAAGTAAAAAGGATATAATGAAAAAAGGGGGGTTGGGGTGTACTTAGCGAAAACGGGGAATGTAAATAGCAAGTGTCTTAAGTGGGTGGTAAGGTGGCTGGGTATCCCCGGGTCTGCTATAGGATTTCCTTCTTATATTTCATTGATGGGCACCGGCTAAGAATTCTTATTTTTTTATATTATTTAAAATTATTTGATATTTCATCAATTAAATTTGTTTTGACGTATAATATGTTTTTCAAAATATAAGTAAATATTGACAACAAGATTACATACCTATAAATACTTAATTTAATCAAAACTTTACATGGATAATCATCAAAATGATATCACATAATGCAATGACTGGATTTGCAAACTTTACCTTTTATAAGTAAATATTAAGGAGAATAAATGTAAACAAAACTTACTCCCTGCCCATAATTTTATACGTGTTATGATTTTAACTCTTATTTGAAATTGACTTGTTTATAAGTTAGTATATTATAAATTAAGTGCATATAGAGCTCATCTAAGTTCGTTTTCTTTTTAGTTGTTTCTATTAAGGTTCATGAACTTAAAAATTGTGGGGCAGGAGTAATTTCTCTAATTTTTCATTATCATTGTCTCTTTATTTCTTCATTGCTGTGTTCCTCACTATGCAAACCTTCATTGTTTTTAAAGGGGTATTTAAATAAAGCCAGCACCATTGTGGTTTTTACTATCTATGCTTGTTAATATTCGATTGTGTGCATATTTTTCTTAAAAGATTCCCTATTCCTGATCCATTTTTTCTGTTTCCATACTCGGTATATATATCTTAGTAGTAACAAATAGAGTATTGGCACCTGGTGTGCATGTGCCTGTTCATAAACACAGAATTTAACTGTTTTCAGCTTTCAACCCTACTACAAACTAGAGCTGATTTTTTTTCTAACAAGTGAAACAAAAAAATTATGAACAATGTAGATTCTAATATTTTCAAGGAGTAGGTACTAGCTACTCAACGCTTAAGCTCTGATCTATTCTCCATGCATCCAAATATTAACTGTGTCTCTGACTTAACAACAATACCAACACTTTGCGAGCATACTGATTTAACTATGTGTGTGTTTGTACAGGAACATAAAGGTCGCTACATAATTAATCCCCATGAAATTTCATGTTGGGTCTCACTATTGGGTCTCACTATTGCTTTTCCAACTGGGTCAAGATATATTGTTGATTGGGTGTTTAAAATTTTTTGTTGTCAAAATATAATTATTCAAACTAAATAGAGGCCACTTTATTTTATTAGATAGAGCCTAGCATATCACAGTATATATTACATTAAATAAGATATATGATTATTGAACATGTTAATAATATGATGTAAAATTATTTTAATTTAATTAGAAATTTTGAGTTCAACTTTTAAATATAACAACCACATTAGATAATTAGAAGAGAATTTTACGGTGCATTATAGTCTTATTTGACTTGACCACACTCTAGACAAAAAATAACGACATATGACATTGAGTTTCATTCAAAGTGGAAGACATGTAAACCAAACCAGCTAGGACATTAGAAAAATTAAAATCACACTAAAAATATTAATCATGAAAGACAACAAGGGAATCCACTAAATGCTTAAGGATCTAAACTCCATAACTACTTAGGTACAAACCTAGAACTAACATAGAAATAGTTTGATTTGATTTCAATCTTGCACAAAACGAAGTGCGACATGGACCGTATATATATTTTGATATTATTAGCATTGCTATTGGGAGCTATCACTATGCTGCATGGCGCTGATATAGTGTCACTGTCCTGATGAGTCCTTCCAAAAACTATATCATAATACTATCATTAAGAAGCAAGAGGTTTGCAAAGGTTTGGAACAAAGGGTATCTGCTTATGCTTTGAATGTTGGGAAATATAAACCTGGTAAAAATGCTGTATCAAATCTTGTGAACAGTGAAAACTGGTAAATAGGGGAATTTTGTTCAAAATGCAACACGTATAAGGAGAGCACATTCTGGTGCGATGACCTTGTCAAATGAAACTAGAAAAGCTTTACATATAAGGAGAACACGTATAAGAATGACTAACCTATAAGGCTGCACCTTTGCCGGACAACCCCAAATATATAAATGCTTAATGTTTGACTTTTTGTCAGTCCAAAGTTCATAAGGGATTTTATTAACTACTTTACTTGACACTCTGTTAAGGATATAAGCTGCGGTCTTTAAGGCTTCTTCTCAAAGTGACTCTGGCAAAGAAGAATGACTAACCATACTTCTCACCATATCCTTAAGAGTTCGATTTCTTCGTTCTGCAACACCAATCATGCTAAGTTTGCCTAGCATAGTGTATTGCAAAATAATTCCACACTCTTTGAGAAAAAGCGCAAAAGGTTCTAGACGTTGTTCTCCTGATCCATCATATCTAACATAGTACTCACCACCACGATCAGATTTGACAGCCTTAATTTTCTTTCCAAGTTGAAGTTCAACTTCAGCCTTGAAACTCTTAAAAACGACTAGGGATTGAGACTTCTCATGTATCAAATAAAGGTAACCATATCTAGAGTAGTCATCTATGAACGAGATAAAATATTGTTGCCCATTCCAATAAGGTGTTGGAAAAGGACCACAAATGTCCGTATGTACCCGTTCTAAGATATCTTTAGCTCTTTCGGCACCTAATTTCCTTATGTTTGTTTGTTTTTCCTTTATGCATTCAACATAGACTTCAAAGTTTGATAAATCTAAAGGTTCAAGAATTTCATCCGACACAAGTCTCTGAATTCTCTGTTTAGAGATATGACATAAGCGTTTGTGCCATAAAGTGGCTGAATTCTCTTTTAATTTCCTTTTTGTACCGCATGAATTTGTTTGCAGTATTTCATTATAGGAACAATTAACATCCAACATATATAGATTATCAATTAAGGAACCGGAACCAATCAAATTCGAATTTTGGTAGAGACTAACTTTATTATTTCCAAATGAACAAGAAAAACCAAATTTGTCCAAACTAGAAATAGAAATTAAATTCTGTCTAAAAGACAGTACAATAAAAGTCTCAAACAAATCCAAATAAAATTCAGTCTTTAAATGCAATCTAAAAGTTTCTATATGAATCTTTCATCATCACTTGACAGTCGGCTCCACAGGCAACCCTGCATGGTTACACTTATGTGAGTAGTAGCACCAGAATCTACCCACCAAGTATCTTTAGGTACAAAAGTTAAATTAACTTTAGAACAAACAAGAGCAAGAGATTTACCTTTCTTTACACGCCATGTGGTGTACTTGGGACAATCTTTCTTCATGTGTCCAGACTTCTTGCAGAAGTAGCAAGGTAAATTCTTCATCCTTGTTTGGTTTCTTTTGCTGAGAAGACCCTTCAGCAGCACCCTTAGTTTTCTATTTTTTTTATTCTGAGAGGTGGAGCTTAAATGAGCACTTTCATATCTGTCTCTCTGCAGCCTCTCTTCCTCTTCAACACAGTGAGATATAAGCTCATTAAGAGATCATTTGTCCTTCTTAGTGTTATAACTCACTTTGAATTGCCCAAAGTGTGTAGGAAGTGAGACATTTCCATTATGTACTCCCTTATATTACTAAATGCACGAGCAAGTCTTCACCAAGCTCTAACTTAAGTGCTTTCAGTTTAGATGCCAAGTTAGACATTTCCATTATGTACTCCCTTATATTACTTTTGCTCTTATACTTCATGGAGATGAGTATAGCAAAAAGGTTACTGGTCTTCGCCTTCTTATTTTTTGGCAAAGTACTGTTCAATTTCATCAATAAATTTCTTTTCATTTTTACCCTCAGAAATAGAGCCTCGAAACGCTTCTGGAATAGAACGCTTTATGATCATAATGCACATTCGATTGGAATGATCCCATTTTTCAATTTTTACCCCATTGGAGGCTTCCGGAGTGGAAGTGGGTCGTTCCGTTCTCAGTGCCAAATCTAAATACATACAGCCGAGAACAATTTCTACGACTTTCTTCTAGACCTTAAAATTTGTCTCATTCAACATAGGGATATTGTTCACTTGAGCATATACATTTGCAGCACTAGCAATAGAAACTGAATAATACTAAAAATAAAAATAAAAATAATTACAAGCTCACAAATAAACCAATAAGTTATATAAAACATATACATAACAAGACATGTACAAAATAGTTCACATAACAAACCCATCACAAGATACCCAACACAAAATTAATTCATAATCTTTGGACAGAGAAATTAATTTTGTAATTCGTACTCTCAACGCAATGATCAAATATTGACAATATATTCTGTCAAATCATAATCTTTCTTTGAACCGACTATAATTCACATAAAAATACCTTATAATTGTCATACATTTATCATCACAAGTACAAAATTATTTGACCAAATTGCGTCTTTCTTTGGGCTGAGCACAATTCGCATAAATAATTTTATACTAATTGTAACACCCTGAAATATTATTAGTAATTATAATTGATGTTTAATTTTATTTATTGTGTTGTTTTATCCATGTTTTATTTCAAGGAGGTGAATTTAGTTATTAGAAGGGTGTGGGCAGTTAAAACTCTAACTTGTCAAAGAAGCCTCTCAAGGAAGCTTCTCAAAAAAGCTGCCTGAAGCTATCTTGGTAAAAATGTCCTCCTGTATTCGTTAACCGTTGGATCATCTCGAAATTTGGTCTGGAGGTTCATAGGACAGGTGTCCACGATCAGACCGTTGCGATCTGCAATATGACTTCTGATGTGTTCGAGACGCTTCCTTTCCTGAGAGCAGAAACACTTGAGTGTTGCAAGCCTTATTTTTCGTGTAGCCTTGGAAAAACAGCCTTTCCTTTCTCTTCCTCTTCCCCAAAACCATTTCCAACGTCCCAAGCTTCTTCTCCACCACCCACAACCACCTGTGGCCGCCACAAGCTGCCATAGTTGTCCATTGAAACCCCACACCGAGAGGAACCCTTTAATCGAAGTGAAATCTTCCAAGCTTGTCTCGAGGTTTCAGTAGAGAACGAAGCCCAATCTGACCTTCATGGTTTTCTTCTAGGTAACCATGATTTTAAGCTTGTTCCTTGGTAGTTTAAGCTTATCTTTGCATCTTTTCTGACTTTGGAACCATCATTGTATGTTTTACGCTTCCTTCAAAAAACCTTAGAGAAAGAGACTTTGTAAAAGTTATCTTTTTATGAAATGGGTGTTATTTTCATGATCTTCACTAAACCTCGGTCACATTGGCGTGATCGAAATTTCAAAATGATGTTCCTTTCGTAAAATCTGAAACAACCCTCAGCCCTTTCATGTAGTGACATGAGTATTTGACTTAGAGTATTGTTGTTAACTTTATTTATGAAATCCATAGTAATTTCCTTCGTTTTGGCGTAATAGAGACTTGCGTTGGACCGACAAGCGTGAATGAGAGAGAGACCTCTAAGTGACGCAAAGAGGAACCGACGGGAAGCTCACGATAGGTGATGTGAGTATATTATAAATTTACCATTTTTACACCATGGTTAGGGTCAGGGAACCTAGCTATGAGAATATATGTCTATTCCTGTTGCATGCTGAAATTTTTTCTAAAAAAAAACCATGTTTTTGACGAATGGGATGCGATATATATATTGTTGATGAATAAAATTATTATCCTTATTTGACTTGTGTTATTTGAAGACCTGGGGAGTGTGAATCTCAGGCATGAAAGATATATGTACATGCGGAATGTGACTTACTGTTGATGTTGCTATTAATGACTTTAAATGATACGTGGTGAGGTTGATATTTATGATGATATTGATTTGAGATGGTGTTGCTAATGATGATCATGTCAACATGAATTGATGTTATTATTGATGATTATGTTAATATGAAATGAGATTGTTGTTGTTGTTGATAATGTCATTGAGATGAGATGAAGTTTATGTTGAGAATGATATTGAAATGAAATGTTGATGATGTTGGAAATGCATTGAGATGATGCATGTTGTGTATGTTCATGGGGGGTGCATTGACCTTATCGGATATCCCTTGTATGGGAAAATAGAGTGGTTAAAGAGTTTAAACATCTATAAGGGGATGTTTAGGATCTTTAATTCATCCATGGTCATTGTACTTGATGACGCCCATGTTTCATACGTTGGATGTTATGTATGTTCGTGGGGGGTGCATTGACCTTGTCGGATGTCCCTTGTGTGGGAAAATAGAGTGGTTAAAGAGTTTAAACATCTCTGAGGGGATGTTTAGGATCTTTAATTCATCCATGGTCATTGTACTTGATGACGCCCACATTCATATGTTGTATGTTGTGTATGTTCATGGGGGGTGCATTGACCTTGTCGGATGTCCCTGGTAGGGGAAAATAAAGTGGTTAAAGAGTTTAAGCATTTCTGAGGGGATGTTTAGGATCTTTAATTCATCCATGGTCATTGTACTTGATGACGCCCATGTTTCATGCCTCATATGACATACGAAATAGTATAAACTATGGCACTATGTACTTGTAGTTCCTTATGAGGAGGACTACTTGTACTAGGGGGTGCGTCTCTTGGTTTGGGAACTCCCTTGTGGCCCAGGCTGATTACCGAGGGGGGGGGGGGGGAGTTACGGTTCACGACTGGGTGGCCTCGACAATTACTGCATAGTTTCCTTAAGTGAGGTGTCGTGTGGACACGCTTAGGCTATTTCCTTGGGGATGGTACGTACCACATTGCATCTGAGAGTTGAGGTCAGGTGCATGCATCATCCTGAGCATAATTGATTGGATCCATGGATGGATGATGAATAATTGTTGGATGTGTGATGATTAACAAATGATGTTGTGTAAGCTCATGATGTTTGTCTATGTTCTCTTACTAATTGTGGTTATTTGGATTTAGTATTGGTTCTTTTTATAATGAACTCACCCTTACAATTTTGCATCGTGTGGTTGATACCTGTAATGATCGCGAACCTTGTTCGTGGGAGCAAGATGATAGCAGTAGGGTGTAGGAAGTGAGATTCTATTGAGGAGCCACCGAGCCGACGTGATAACGTTGGGATTATTTTGGGAGAAAATTGTGTTTTGTTAATCAACTCCTGCATAGTTAGTTCATGATTCATTTTGTTAAACTAGAGATGTAAAGCTAAGATTTTTAATTATATGTATGAACAAATTTAATTTCCATTATGTGTATGACGTGTACTAAGTTACTATTCATATATATATATATATATATATATATATATATATATATATATATATATATATATATATATATATATATATATTCACTCAAGTGATGGTGTGTTGTTTGGTGAATGTATGTCAAGACAAAAATTACTTCTATTTTCATAAGCAAAGTAAGGGAGTTTTTAAAAAAATTGAATTTCTCAAGGTATTTAGTGGTGATATTGTAGCGTCGAGACGGGTCATTACACAAATATCTATGCAATTTTAATTAAATTAATTTACGCATTAGAGATTGCTTTTCAATCAACTCAATCAAAATTACCAAACATAAAAAAGGAATAACTTTGAGGGTTTGTAATTTCTGAATTTACACCAAAACATAATGGGAATCACTAATTAATACACATAATTCACAAATAAAAACAAGCCAAATTGCATTTAACGGTATGCAACAGGGATTTTCTTATGATGATATAATAAAGTCAAAGATTATGTATCACATGTATATCATGTCATGGCATGTATGACATGGATTCATGACATGCAAAAGGAAACAAAACCAACAGCCATAAAAAAAAAAACAAACACATGAACGAGAAACAAAAATTGGATGACTATTCTGGAGCGAAAAAAATAGTTTTTCTCATGGATTCCGAACACAAAACATGAACGCGCATATGATGATTATTATATCGTGATCGAAAAGAAAAAAAAATTATAAACTCACAATCATATTTATAATTGCAAAGATAAAATCCTAAAATAAAACTAGGGTTCATGTAACAGAATAATTCAGGTATAACACAAATCAAATAACTTTAATTCCCAATAATCTAACAATAATGGTGGCTCTGATACCACCTGTTTGAATTTTATGGATCTTAATAAAATATCAATAATCACCGGAAATACATTATGTTAGATTATCAAGAGAGATTATGAAAAAAATACCTGGATCCATGATAAGTAGGCAAATTGATGAGTCTGAGAAACGGTTGGTTTTGTGTTCTTCCTCAACCAAATCACCGTTTTCCTTCTGGGACCTTAGGTTTCTCGTTAGATGGGGAGAAAAGAATACAATTTATGATTTGGTGTGTTGGGGATCACAACCTTACTTTAGGTTTTAATCTGTTAAAGTTTTCATTATTTCCTAACGGACTAAACTGGTTTTCACTTATCAAATTCATATTAATTTCTGAAGATAGTCCAATAAGTTCATCAAATTAGATCAACCCATAAATATAAATAATTAATATAAATGATAAATATAATATGTAGCCCACACTAATTAATTAATTAGAAATGATAAAATTCCTAACAACTAGTGCTTCCAAAAACTATATCATAATACTATCATTAAGAAGCAAGAGGTTTGCAAAGGTTTGGAACAAAGGGTATCTGGTTCTGCTTTGAATGTTGGGAAATGTAAACCTGGTAAAAATGCTGTGTATCAAATCTTGTGAACAGTGAAAACTGGTAAATAGGGAAATTCTGTTCAAAATGCAACACGTATAAGGAGAGCACATTCTGGTGTGATGACCTTGTCAAATGAAACCAGAAAAGCTTTACGAATAATTGCCTTCAAGGAACTTTTTTTCAGACTAACAAAGTTGTCGGGTTTGGTTTTAGAGACATTTGCCTTTTGGTGATATATTATTTCTTCCACGTTGACATGATACCTTGCTTAAAAAGATTAATTTCTTTGAACACATTTTACTTCGGTCGATAATAATTTCTCTGTAAATATCCATTAACAACGTTATCCTACTAACAAAATTCACAATCAAATATGCCTAAAACTAATCAGCATCGTCATGCTACATACAACAAACTATTCATCGTTCACAAATCTCTTCCTTCTCCACCCTAAGGCAAGGTAATTCAATCTCCCTTCAAAAACAAACAGACCAACCTTCATTGCATAATTTGACCGTTAATGAAAAAATAAAAAGAAAACCCAATCAACTGTTTAAGAAACAAAGCAATCTACAGTACACATGTTATGAGCTGAATATTTTCCTAGTATTCGAGGTCCAGGATTCCTCCAGAAAAGCTAAGATAAGAGGGAATGAGACTTTAATTTTCTACTTGCCATTTGAATACATGTTTTCAGTATATATAGAGTTTCAGCCTATTACAATATTCTAACAGCTTTTGGCATTATATGCCTTGGAGGAAATCAAAATAAACATTTCTAATAGAATTTGGATAATGGCTGACAACAATCATGGAAGAGCACTAATATGCTGCCAGCTCAGCCTCCTATACGAAGCATCTGAGGTACTGAGGTTTGTAGATTTCCCTCCTTGCCCTTTCTTCCTTTTTTGGTTCTGGTTCTTGCTCTGCGTCCTGCTGTTTTCTGCTCTTATTCATAACAACACATCACCGTCAACCAACACAAGAAACCATTCTTCGTCACACCAAATACCACCACCCTTCTTCCTCCATCCATGGAATCAACAACCATTTCCCTAAACCTTCTTCCTTCACCTATGAAGTTTCCTTTAACCGCGCTATTAAAAATAACCACATTACTTGGCAAATTGAGTAACATATAATTAAGAAAGAACATATTAATGCTTTAAGATTTTGGGTTAAGTGTAACATCTTATCAGTGTGCAAGTGTGAAAATGAAGGCTATGTTTGATATTTCGTTTGGGGTCTTCCAAATACAGGTTCATGACACGTTTAATTACCCTTAAAAATATGTTTGCCCATTAAAATTTTCTCTAAAAACTTAGTTATGTAGAAGTAAGACTTAGTTACTTTTGCAAACTTAATTTTATTTTAACTAGAACTTATTTTGGCAAACTATAATCACAACCACACATCTTTTTAAATATCAAATATAACTCTAATACTCATGCCCACCGGTAGATCAAAACTTTGTAGGACCATTCCAATGAAATCCGAATCTTAGTGGAATACAACCCAGAAACCAAACAATTTGGGAGAGATAAACGGCCTAAAAGCCCAACTAGAGTTTGTTCGTCACCGCATCGACAAGAAAACCAATGTGGATGTGATATTGATAACGGTGTTTTAATCAAACTTTTCACCAAACTTATAGTCAAAATAAAGTTGCCAAATTTTATCAGCTTCTTCTGCCAACATAGGTTATCATATAGCGTAGAAAAGAAAAGAAATGTTTATTTAGCTCCCACTCACCCTGCCGAAGTTGGGTTTGATTTTTCATGCGAAATTGGGGATTGAGGTGTGAACTATATAAAGAAAGAAAGCAAAATTCGAATTGTTGTGCCAGCCACGAGCATAAAAGTCATAAATCAAATCAAGTTGACTAAGCAGATACGTCTACTATCACTTTCTTATTCTTTATTCCTATCTTTTATTGTGCATATAAAATATGATCAACGTAGCACTATAACTGATGCACAAGCCAAACGAGCTATAAACTTATTACCACTGGAACATAAGTACTTTTTAAAATAAATAAATAAATATTAATACATGAGCAAAGCAATCCGATGACAAACAAATTATGAGTAACAAACTGAACATTCAAGACAGAGCAAGGTTCGAATTCAAAAAACGTCCCTTAGGAAGTACTCTTAGCACTGCTTCGTGCTCCAATCTCCATAGATAATTAAGGATTTAATTTAAACGTGTAAAGATTTTTTATAGTATACTGTCATTTAATTATATATCGTCATACTATATAATAAAGTTGTTGTTGACTTTTGTATACTAATAATTACTTTAAAGTTATATCATTGTATTTTTAGTGTAAAAACCTTTGCACTGGTCGTAAAAATGGAAATTAAACTGATAAATTAATCTCAAACCATTTGATTAACATGATGATTTGAAAAAACTCAAATTTTATCAAATTCTAATAGGCTCTTTTTTGTTCATCAGTTAGTGCTGCGTCGATCACATTTTACATGCATCATAAAAGAAAGTATTAGTTGCATATCTTTGCGCTATTCTTTTAAGTTACGTGTGTGTGTGTATATATATATATATATATAAAAGAATTTTCTAAACAAATAAAATCCTCTTCAATTAATCTTTTACATTTAAAAAATGATTAATATCAAATAGTTAGTTAAAATATATCTTAAAAATTTTGAACTCATGATAAAGTTGTCATTAGCAGAAGGTTAACTAAATAAACCATTCTTAACATCTGAGTAGATTTTTATACTTATACACAACTAAGATTTAAACTAAAAATTAAGGTCAAATTAACTACTACATTTTATAAACCTTAAACAAATAATTTTGTTATAAATTAAAATTATTACCGACTTATATACTATGATGGTCAATCTCAGTGTTCCTAATCAAACTGACTTAATTGATATGACGAGTTGATATCTAACAGATTGATTATGTAGTCAATTTGATGTAATCAAATACAAATCATTTTAACCTAACCAATTCTATGATTAAACCGGTCAGCTGGTCCAATTAAATCAAAATTTATTATTTTTTTTTAAATGTAAAATTTAATTAAAAATACAAAAAATGGTACACTAAAAATTGAATCATGAATCTAAAATTTATTTAATGAACTAACTTACCATTAAACTATCAACATTAACTATTAAACTTATAACACAATTAATACATATATTTATATTTTATGTTACTTATATTAATTTATACAGTTTAATAACTGGTCACATTTAGAGTGTGAAATACCTTAGAACTGTCCAAAAAATTGTTGATTGTAGTTTGCTGCTTACAGTTATATGATGTGATAAATATCTGGTGCCGTGTGAGATATTACATTTCAAAGTATAATTATTAATCTATAACAAATTATTGTGTAAGGTCTCTTTCACTATTACCTCAGTAGAGTACTAGTTGCGCACAAACAAAGGTGTAGCCTAATTCCGTGTGGCCTTTAAAACATTGTGGTACGCTCCATCTGAGGTAGGTTCTTATAATTCGCTAAAAACACCACGATGAACCGCAAGATTTTTATTTGGAAACAATTTTTTTTTTCTTCTAGAATGAGTTCTTGAATATAGGTCCAATATATGTTATAAGCATGATTTCCCAAAGGAAGAAGAATATTACTGTTCTGACGACGAAATAATTTCACCAAGACGTTTCGGGTCCTCAAAAGGTTTTGCGGCTGGCCCATAAGTCACCTCGAGCCTTTGACAGATATGTGTGATCACTAAAGGAACAAAGAAAGCAAAAAAGTGAAAAATAAGTTCATGGCTAGCTCTGTCTCTTAAGTTTTTGCAATAAAAGAATGTGATTTCTATGGGTTTTTTATGTTCTTTGTGTTTGTAAGTTCAACAATGCTAAACTATTAAGGGGTGTTTGGTTTGTCGATTTTTTGTTTTCATTTTCACTGAAAATAAAAAATGATAATAAAAATGTGTTTGGTTAGATTTTTGAAAATATTTTCAGTAAAAATGAAAACAGAAAATAATCAGAAAATGAAAACAATAAAATTTCATTTTTAGTGTTTTTAGTTGAAAACCGAAACATGTTGAATAAAATGAAAATGAGATGATAATGAATGTAATTTTAAATAAATTTAAAAATATAAAAAAGATAAGAAGTCTGTATATTATAAATTTTCAGTGTTTTTATTTCCTAAAAATAGAAAATAAAAAATCAAACCGAACATATTTTTAGAATTTTAATCTTTTGAAAATGAAAACAATTTCCAAAAAATAAAAATAAGAAATGAAAGAAAAAAAATAAAAATACAAATCCTTACTTCGTAAGTTTCTAATCTGTCAGCGTTAATAATGTACACTGTTATAACACTCTGTTTAGCTTTTATATGCTTTGTAAGTGTTGATGGACTTTTTCTATGAATGATCTCTTCATCTATCAAAAAAAATAAAAACTCAACAAAAAGTCTCCTCACATTAATATACACTACAAGAAACGTGTAGTTAAACTTAAGAAATAAAATTTTAGAAATACTTAAACACTTTATTTGTCACGTGAACATACATAATTTTATTCAAACTTAGGACTATCATAAATAAATAAGAATTATTTAAGAATTTATGATAGCCTCCTCACACTATTTTTTTATTTGATGAAATTATATATCTAAAATTCAAACTCCTTATTACCGATTAAACTTGAATAATGATTAATACTATATTGGTCTTTTATTTAAGAAAAAAATTATAATATCTTATTATTTTTGTTTGGAGCCTCACCTAGTGGCAATATATATTTTATGCCTTTTGCTTTTAGCTCGTGTCATCGCTTTCCACCCTCCACCCATCATCCACTATAGTCCTCATTCATGAACATAAGCTATCACGCATATTCTTTTCTTGTTACATTCGATCGAGTTCAAACGTATTTTGATGACAACGATGGCCACATAATAAGCCAATATCCCAAAACAAAGAAAAATATAAATTTTCAAAGGAAAAAATACCAACTTATAATTTCAGAAAGAGAGTTCACTCATTTTAAAGGAATCTGACTTTGGAGGTAAATTAAAGAAAAATATTGCAACAAAGGAGAAACGGCCAGGAGAAGTTTTTTTTTTGTTGTTCACCAAACCCCAAGGAGAAGTTATATTTGCCCTAAACAAGAGAAGTTATATATTTGAAGAAAAAGTTCTAAGAAAAACTGTTATTTTAAACTTTAATAATCACAAAATAGTTGAACTACATATGACCTCCATCAATTTCTTATATGTCAGTCACGTTATCCCTAACACTTTTTTTAGGAAAGAGATATTAATTTTGAAAAAAAAATATCAATGAGAACACATTATTCTCAAACCTAAAATAAACTCTTGCTAACTGAATTTGATGCTTATGATAAAAAAGTAAGTAATGGAAAATTTTAAAAGTTATTTTTTTATATTATAAATTTAAGTTTTTATTATTAAATGGGAGATTTTTAAAAAATTATTCTTAACTTCACTAAGTTACATAACTTATCCTTCTTTAAATATTTATTTTGTTTTTATTTATAATTATGTCAAATTATATTACTTATATTTAATTTCAATTTAGTTTAATATTTAAATCTCGATTCTTTATATTAAATTGAAAATATCTTTTTTAATTTATTAGATAAACTAAATATCAATAAAGATTATTTGTCTTAATAATTATTTTTCATATTTTTCTTCAATTTTAAAAATCTTACTTAGTTTATTCCTTTTAATTTATTAAAATACCCATTATTAATAATAAAATATCTATATAATATTTTTATTTATAAATTTTAATGCAATTTTCAAGAAAGTTACTAATAAACATACACTTTTTGTCCCAAAAAACTTTAGTTAAATAGATTATTTTTTTCACGTCTAAACGTAACAAAATGTTAACATATATATTATTAGTTAAAATTTCTTCAAAACTAAAAAAAAATTATTAAATAAGAAGTGGAATTCATAAAAATTTATTATTTTTAATAAATATCAGTTAATAATAAAGAATGTATTAAAAAAAACACATATTAAAGGGTGTATTAGACTATTAGTAACATTTATCATACAAACTCTAGATTTAAATAGCGATTCCAAATTTGTGGAAAACTAATCACTTCTACAGTTCTACTGGACTCCATCATGTTGATATCATGCATATGTTTAATGTCTTTTTAAAAATTATATCTCTCTTGATTCTTTACAATGTTATCATATTCCTCCACAAGTGCTACTCAGAAAAGAAAAGAAAATTCCATAAGTGCTAAAATCTCATTTAATTTTTTTCTGTCTCCGTAGAACTGGTCCTTTTAATTTATCGCTCCCAATTTAATCATGTCCATCGAAGTTGGAAAATTACTTTGTACCGAGCTATCCCTTTTTCTTTTTTGAAATTTTCCAGCTTCAGTCCCCTGAATTCCTTCCATATTGGTATTAATCTTTAATAAGGAACACATCATAATTAAGGATTTGGCTGTACAGGAGAGTTCTATCCATTTTAAATTAACGTTACAATTTATTCACTTCAGACTCAGAATTAATACAATTAAGAGAATTATTATGATATCCAGAAAAATAAACATTTACATTGTTGGGTTAATAGTTGAATGAGTTTAAAGCTAAAATAAGAAGAAGAAAAGGAAAGATCGAAGAACAAGTTTCTCAACGAGCAATGTTATACATTACAATACGAAACGCAGGAATGCTTACTTGGACCAATGTGTTTTTTTTTTAAATAAACTAATTAAAAGAAAATTAAAAACATGAGAATCTATATGTTTTCTAAGATATAACAGTTCGTATGATAACACGAAATACTATTTTTCTTTCTCAATTAGGTACCAAAATCTTCTCCCTCAAAGAAAAAGAATTAGGTACCAAAATCTTTAAATTTCAGGTACCACTGAATTTCTTTTAATGCAAGTCTATGTTTATCATGATGATTTTCAACTATGTTAAGTTTAAAACAGCTACATCCACGCCACTGTAAATCTGTACATTAGTGGACAATTTATAAATATCCATTCAGTCTCAAGATTTGTCTTTATCATATACTGAGCTTCCAAGAATCAATTCAACTAAATTTTCTTCGATAAAAAAGAAAAAAAAAACAGCTAAGTCCTAGTTCAGTCAGCAAAATGTCTTAATTAAATTAGGTGTGTATTATAATCAATTCTTATCCAAAAGTAATTATAATTAATTAGTCTTAATTAAATTTCCGGAGGCAGGTGATAAATTCATATATATAGATTACGACAAAATTGAGGAATTCTAAACCCAACCCTGCTCATTGATTTTCGTTCATTAGCCAACCGTGTCCACTTAGATGAACTAATTCAAGCCCAACTTTATCTCTTGTGTTTTTTCACTTTCTTTCTTTTCCCTATTTTTGTTAGACTTGTAGGGGTTAGGAGTGTTTAGTTTGACTGTTTTCTATTTTCATTTTTACTGAAAACAGAAAATGGTGATGAAAATTTGTTTGGTTGAATTTTTGAAAACATTTTCAGTGAAAATGAAAATAGAAAATAACCAGAAAATGAGAAAAATAAAATTTTGTTTTCAAATATTTTTAATTACAAACAGGAACCACATTTTGGATAAAATAAAAATGTGATAACAATGAATGTAATTTTAAACAAATCTAAAAATACAAAAAAGATAATAAGTCAATATTTCATAAATTTTCAATGTTTTTATTTCCTAAAACCAGAAAATAAAAAATGAAACCAAACATATTTTCATAATTCTAATCTTTTAAAAATAAAAATAATTTTTAAAAAATAAAAATACAAATCAAACATACTCTTAAATTCTCATTGTGATATGTGTGATATTTAGTAATATATTATAACATGTCGAAACCAAACAGCGACCAGCAAGTTTCTCTGACTATTACACAGTTAGTCGAAACCATATCACATCAACGATTCCTGGTCCACACTTCGTCTCCTATATAAACATGTGTTTGGAATTCAAGAAAATTGGACTCAAAATCAAATCAAATCACCTTAAGTAGTCTTTTACTCCTAGAGAAATTTTGTAGATACTAGATAGAGAGGAAGCCAAAGACACCTTGATAAGTATTATTATAATGGAGCATGGTGGCAAAGAAGACCAGACGACGACGTTCAACAAATATGCCTTTGCTTGTGCTGTTGTTGCTTCAATGGTATCCATCATATCTGGCTATGGTAATATTGCATTCTCTCTCGCTCTTGTTTCTATTATTACTTTTTTCATTGCTATAATTATTTCTCGTATATTTTATTATTCTCCACCATTTTGTAATCTCTCCACGATAACACACTACTCCCTCCATTTTACTGTTTTAGAATAAAAAAAAACTGTTCTGAATTAATTGTTGTTTTACAAAACTAATATGACGTAGTAGTATTAATTTTTTTTTCTTATGTAAGTAGTTACTAAGTACGTAATTAATTAGAAAGACAAATAATACTCTATATTAGGAAGTCATATCACATTTTTTGTTTTTGTAATTTAACATTTAACATTTTTTTGGTCTGATCCTTAGAACACTTTCAACATTGAAAAAAACGTTATCTTAAGGATAACAAAAATATAATTTACACGGACTAAAAATAAATAAAAAACATAAAATTGTAAAAATTAAAAAAATATTTAAGTTTAATTATATTTCTTAATATCATGTCCCTTAAATATGTGATTAAGTTTAATTTTTAGGTCTATGTATATATAAAAAAATATTTATTGGAACATTTCAGCACCTTAGTTAAATATTTGATAGTTCAAGAAATTAATTTTTTGGTTTTTAGTTGAGGATGTTCTGGACAAAAACAAAAAAAAACACATAATTGTAACTTGTACATTAGTTTTGTTAGCCAAAATATCTTAATTATATACTTGCATGAAGACATTTAGACAGTGTTTTTAGTATTATTCTCTAATCAAAACTAGAATTTTATCTGAATAATAGTAAAAAAACAAATGTAAAAACTCAATATAAACTATCAACACGAAGTGAAACTTCAATTCTAATTTGAAACCATAACAAAAGCATCTAAAAAACTAAGTCTAATTTTGATGATTATGTTTTATTTATAGATGGATTTGATGCACGAGCTTAAATTTATTTATTTTTAACTCTATCTACTCACATGCATAATTTCATCAGACACTGGCGTTATGAGTGGAGCAATGATATTCATCAAGGATGACATTGGAATCAGCGACACCCAACAAGAGGTTCTAGCAGGAATCTTGAACCTATGCGCATTGGTGGGGTCTTTGGCCGCAGGAAGAACCTCCGATTACATTGGTCGCCGCTACACAATCTTGTTGGCCTCACTCCTCTTCATGGTTGGTGCAATTCTCATGGGGTATGGTCCAAACTACGCAATTCTAATGCTTGGAAGGTGTGTTGGTGGTGTTGGTGTAGGCTTTGCTCTCATGATAGCACCGGTTTATTCAGCAGAGATCTCCTCTGCATCGTCAAGGGGGTTTCTAACCTCGTTACCCGAGCTTTGCATCGGCATTGGGATCTTACTTGGGTACATATCAAACTACTTCTTGGGGAAATTGACTTTGAGGCTAGGATGGAGATTGATGCTTGGTGTAGCAGCACTTCCCTCGCTCGCTTTGGCCTTGGGGATTCTGGCAATGCCAGAGTCCCCAAGGTGGTTGGCGATGCAGGGAAGGCTTGCGGACGCAAAGAACGTGTTCTTGCGTGTCTCCAACACCGAACAGGAGGCCGAACTCCGATTCGGTGAAATAAAAGTTGTGATGGGGTTTAATGATTGTGAAGTCGAGGAGAAAAATGTGAAGCCCTCTTACAAGTCTCAAGGGGAAGGGGTTTGGAAAGAGTTGCTGGTGAGACCGACGCCAAAAGTGCGTTGGATGCTGATTGCAGCCGTGGGGATTCATTTCTTCGAGCATGCAACGGGCATTGAGGCTGTGATGTTGTATAGTCCAAGAATCTTCAAGAAAGCTGGTGTCACTAGTAAAGATAAGCTTCTTCTTGCAACGGTTGGTATTGGCCTCACAAAGATCATTTTCTTGGTCTTGGCTTTGTTTTTGCTTGACAAAGTTGGTAGAAGGCGTCTTTTGCAAATCAGCACTGGGGGAATGGTTTGTGGGCTCACACTTTTGGGTTTTAGTTTGACTATGGTGGATAGTTCTAGTGAAAAGCTCTTGTGGGCTTTGAGCCTTAGCATTGGGGCCACTTATGGTTATGTTGCTTTCTTTAATGTTGGGCTTGGGCCTGTTACTTGGGTCTATGCGTCGGAGATATTTCCTTTGAAGTTGAGGGCGCAAGGGGCTAGTATAGGAGTTGCAGTGAATAGAACCATGAATGCAGTGGTTTCCATGAGTTTTATTTCGGTGTACAAAGCGATCACTATAGGTGGGAGCTTTTTCATGTTTGCTGGAATATCTATAGTGGCTTGGGTGTTCTTCTACTTTTTCCTTCCTGAAACCAAAGGCGTGCCCTTGGAAGAGATGGAGATGGTTTTCAGCAAAAAATCCAGTGGGAAAAATGTAGCAATAGAAAATGGTCCAAGATAGAAAGTGTAGTGTGTTATAGTGTTACAGTGAGAAAAACCATTTGAGAGAATAGGTGTGATTATGTAGCATTCTGGGCTACATGCTGTAAAATTCAACACACTAGATTTTATGTATTGTTCAACCAAGATCCATGAGCCTGACATCATTTTCTTTGCATCGCTAAGTCAAAAATTCAACAAAATGAATGGGCATAAAAAAACATGAAAGTCCAAATCATTAGATTCCCTATATTTTCTAGTTTAATATATATATACCCACAATAAAAAAATTATAATTATTTTTATTTAATAATAATTTCTTAATATATGAAAATTTAATTCATTTAATATACATATAATCATTATATTTATTAAATTCAATAAATATAATAATTAATACTATATAAAAAATTCAATATATTTATATAAATATTATATTAATAAAATTAGCATAGAGGTATCAGACGTAATTCACAGTAAATAGAGAGGGTGGGAGTGTTATTATAGGTCCTTTTTTGTTTACTAAAATCTAAAAATAGTTAATGTTATTAAGAGTAAAACAATAAATAAAAATATTGAGTGAAATATAAAATTAATTCGTATAAGTATTATTATTGAACGAAATCCAACAAATAACCAACATATTTGGAATAAAAACAAATCCTTAATAACAAAGAAAGTTTTTTGTAGAGGAATTTTTTTATTATTATGCAAGACACATAAAATTCCAATATATGTGATATTAGTGATAATAATTTTTGTGGTAAAAAAAAGTGATAATAATTTTTGACAAACTATCAAACTTGTGTATTACTTCCTTTTGTCTCAAATATAAGAAAAAAAAATTGTCTTAAATATAAGAAAATTTTATCTAACTTTATCTTATTTATGTTTTAATGAAAAGTAAGTTAAAAAAAATTATCTTTTAAATAAAATTGGTGTAATTAATTGTGATTAACTAACATTAATCAATATTTAAGACTAGGAAAGTATAACGATAAATGAAACAATAGTTATATATTAATACCTTTAGCACTATTAATAAAAACATATTAATATTTTTTTGTTATTTTTATTTTATTTTTAAATATGGTATTTTATTTTTAAAAAAACTCATAAATATAATAAATAAATACATAATAGTCAATTAATGAATACATGAATTTAAATACTCATTAATAATACTATTAAATTCATTTAAAACCCACTTTCTATTAATTATCTCTCTAATTAATATTATTATGTATTAAATAAGTAAAAATTAAATAACGGAAAAAGAAATGTTTAAAGTTGGTGGAAAAAAGTGCTTATTTTATATTATAAAAGATATTATATAACATGTGTATTATATATAACTATGTATATAAATAGGTTTGCATATCAAGCTAAATAAGTTGTAAGGCCCAAGGCCTAGTCTTTTTATTCATATATGTTTTTTTAAGTGATTCTTGAGTGAGACATTAAAATATTCATATAAACTTCAATTCTTTGAGATGAATATAAAATTAATATTTGATTTCAAATTTATTATCTTTAAAAAATATTTGCAAAAATTAAACACATATTATCTCTCACAAACTTAGCATATAATGCAAACTAAAACCCATTCATTGAGTCAAAGCTTAATTTTTTAACTTAGCAATGACCAACCTAACTTTAAATAACAACCGAGAAAGAACTTGGCCATTCATTCGTTTCCTCACTTAAGAAAATGAGGAGGAGCTCATTCTTAGTGTCCTATTTTCTACTCCATATTCTTCTTCTATCTTGTATTCTTTTCACACCAACTCAATCCTCTAAAGATTTGGTAGACCAAATATGCATAAAAATACCCTTTAAATGACCTTTGCAACTCTGTCTTACGGTCAAATCTGTTAGCCCCCAAAAGTGATACAAAAGGTTTGGCCCTCATAATGGTCAATGCCATTCTAGCAAATGCTACTGACACATTGAATTACATTAAAAAGCATATCAAGATAACTCCAGACTTAGAATTGGAGCATAAATTGGCTTTATGTGCTGACTCTTACTCCCCAGTTGTGATGTACATTCTCCCACAAGCAGCTGATGCCATAAGCCAAGGACAATTTGGGTTTGACAATTTGGGCATATTTTATGTTAAAAAAAAAGGAAGTAAATGCTTGCGACAAGAAATTCTCTGGCTCAACTCAATCACCCATAGGTGATAGAGATGACATTTTGCAGAAGCTATCGGATGTGGCTGCAGCCATACTGAAACTATTATTAAATAACTTATTTGAATATGATAAGATTTACATTTACGTATAAATGTATAATTTCTATATTGGTCATACTTTTTATTATAAATAAAATATAATATTTAATAAAATAGGACAGGTCATTCGAGAGTAAGCTAGAAAAAGTACACTAGATAAAAATTATTATAACAAAAAATTAAAAAACTATAATTATTATACTTTTTATGCATGTGACAAAGCATTATTTTTATAGTTGACATATGTTAATTGATTAAATTTCTTGGATCTATGAGTGCTTAAAAATAAAAAATATTGGCAGATAGGGATAGGGATATAAGTAAGATAATAATAATAATAATTGATGTCATCTTCAAGATTTACATAGAAAATAAATAAAAATAAAAAATTTGTTTTAAAAGTAATATTAATGGAAAGCAGTTGATTCTTTTTGCCAAAAAAAAGTATACTGATTAAGAAAGAAAAAAATAAGAATATATTTTCACAATACTAACTACATGAAAGATCATTTAAATTTTTTGGAGGGGAGGGGGGACGTTATCATCAATTTTTTACATCTTGTTAATTAATATTATTAAAGTATAATTTAAAAAATTAACAAATAAAAGTTTAAAATTCAAATAATTATATCATTGTATTTGTAGGATGATTGCTCGGGTATAATTTCATAATTTAAAAAATAAAAATTAATAATGTATTCTTAGCTATAGTATTTTTTTGCTATAATTGTTTTAAATGTTCAAAATGGTTTTTATTTTCGAATTTCTTGCTATAATAATGTTTTCCTTGTCACAATTTTCTCTCTAAAATAATCATTTTCTTTTTCCAAAAATTTACTATTTGTTTTCAAATTACTTTTATTTACTATTTGTTGGTCAGAAAACTCACTAAAAACAAATGGTCAAATTCTCTGAAAAAAATTAGTTACCAATATAATTGGTGGATACTCACACAATATAATGACATAATTTTTTTTCATTTTCAAAATACGTCCTATAATAATCCTTTTCTTTTTGTAATTCTTTGCTATAATAATTCTTTACTTTAATTTGTTAATACTTTTTAAATTTGCTTTAAATTAATTTAGCGTAATTTTGATTGATGAAAAATATTCGGATTATTATCTTTTTACTATCATGTTGAATATTTGACTCATATATCTCTACATTTGAAAAGATTGGACTAGTTGAGTATAATTTTATAACTTAAGTAAATCAAAAAGTAAAAAATAGCAAAATAACAAAAAATATTATGTTACTACATTGTATCACATTACTAATTTAATTAATTAATTTTCTGTATGATTTTTTTTTTTACAAAGAGAAAAAAAAACAAAGAAAATAAAAAATTATAATATCAATGAATCCCAGTTACATCAGAAAGTAAGTAGGGGGGATCTAAACCCAACTTTATTGCAAGAAAATCAGCACAAAGTTTCCTTCTTGAAGCATATGGATAATCTAGCAATCTCAATCATGTTGAACTAGCTCCTAGATCAACTTAATTATATTCCCATATTTGTTAAACTAGGAAACATCTCCCTGCACAAAATGTATTTATCGACATGTTAAATGAAAATATTTTTTTTTTCTATTATGACATTAGTACAGAGTATTTATCATTTTCGGTGATGATTAATCTTTTTTGGTGACTAACTATCTTTAATGTGATATTTCACTACAATTATTTTTTTTCATCCACATAACTCGAATCTAAGATCTTATTTAAGGAAATCAAATCTAGTATCATTTGGACCAACGACTTATTGAAAAATGAAAATGTTAAGGGAAGAAATAAGAAATATGTCTTGCTAAAAAGTACCCAATTAAGAAAATAAAGATTTTATTTTTAATCATATGAGAGCACATTTAAAAATCCTAGCAAAGAAGATTTTAATACATTCGAATAAAATTCTTTTCTCTTTTACTTCGTTAACTAATGCCCTTAAAGCTAACAAAGATTGATCCAGTTGGTAAGGATCGGACTTGTATCCCACAAGGACGCTGGTTTAAATCCATTGCTAATGTGAGGACCTTGTTGGTAAGTGATCAATAAGTATTTTTGTAAGTGTTCAGTGAATCTTGAGACATATCGTAACCCTGGTGAATCCTCAAAATCCAACTACCTAAACATTTTATTTATCGAAGAAAAAACTAATGCCTTTAAAACACAGGTTGAGATCTTTTGTAGTAACATTTTAGATAAATGAGATCTTAACCATTAAAATTATTTAATTTATTTCATAAAAATTATTATGAAGTTGTGTTTAAAATGTATGAATGGACGGGATGAAAGCACTTTACTCCCTCATGTTAATTCAATGGAGAAAATCCTTTCCCCTTGAAATATTGGACAACATTTGTTATATATATAAAAAAAAGAAGTAAAGTATCTAATAAGAGAATAAAAATAAGATGAAGAAATAATTTAAAAAAATAAAAGAAAGACATAAACAATTTAATATATATATTTTTTATTTGTAAGAATTGAAGACAAATATCAGAGAGTTTACAATAATTCACACACCTTACTCAACCAACTTAATTATAGCATTTTAGTACAATTTAACATATCTATAACATCTTTCCTATTTTCTTGTAAATAAAACATCATTCATATTTTCATTATTTATGGCAAACTTTTTCAAAAGAACTAGTAATAGGCATCAAAATGCACACAAGAATAGGATGTGTGAGGGGGTGGCAGAAAAAGAAGAATATATATTAGTTGCAATTATATTAATTAATATTAATTTGATTATTTTCATTTAAAATAGTCTTAATTATCCTAATTAATATATATTAGTCAAAATTATCTTAATTGATATAACACACTACACTTTCTATCTTGGACCATGTTCTATTGCTACATTTTTCCCACTGGATTTTTTTTGTTGAAAACCATCTCAATCTCTTCCAAGGGCATGCCTTTGGTTTATTTGGACAAGGCAATTACAAATTCAAGGCGCTAGTTGGCCATGTTGCTCCTCGCATTCTGGTCCATGTTCACTGGCACAGTTTCTCTTTGCTAGTCCAACACACTTAACATTTTCTCCCACAACCTCCACGTGCCCCTTGAAGACCACCTCAACATCCTCGTAAGTTTTTCCTTATAGAATTTAGGCTTGGGCCTAATTCAATCATATAAAACCGACTCATAAGACGAGGACTATGGTTGTTTTCATTTATCTACTTTAATTTGGTCATATCATTAGTTGACGTGGGATCTTAAGTGCAAGAAATGTAGGAGAGAGAGAAGGTGGTGAGGCACATGGGGGACATGTACACAAATAATTGTGGGATCAGGTTGCCACGGTTTTGGAAGAAAGCCTTCAAGGCTGCCTATAAGGATTTGACCAGCTATGTCATGGAGGTTAGAGATATTACCATTGTTGAGATCGCTAACACATTTCTGCACTTCTTCGATCTTCAATTGCCTTCTGTTACACATTCTACAATTGTTACATCTTCTCCTTCTAATTAAAATTTCCACTATACTATACAATTCGAATAATAGATTGGATTTATTTGTGTTTCTTGTTTATTAAGTGTGATCTTGTAATGTAAAACTTGGATTGAGTTTAAGGCCATTGTTTCGGTGGATCAATATCATAAGTTGTCCAAAATGGACCAAGATTTTTAACCATTAGATTAGCTTTATTAGTATAGGTCCTTTGGCACTAGATCCCTAACCCCACTAGTAACCTCTCTAAAGACAACCGTCGTTATTGCCAGAGGAGATTTCCGATAGCGACGTATTTTTTCTTCATCTCTTCACCACCTTCACTTTCTCCAACACCAACAACCCCATCGACTTCATGGACTAACAACTCGAAGGCAAACCAATACTATGAGATCAGAATCCCTTTCTCTTCCCTTCTTCAACCATCGTTCCAACTCATAGTGTTCTTTGACGAGGTCTCTTTTGTCCAGGGTCGAGCCCCAACAAATCCACCTTCCATTCATGGAGTGAAAAATGCAATGCATGTGATCTATGTTTGGGAGAAAAAACAAAATTGAGTTTATTTGCAGATTATTGTTGACATGCATTGTGCCGAATCGTGGGTTTGGCTTCGGGTTCCATTTTATGGTGAGGTTGTTGTCGGAGATAGTGACATGGTGGCAATGACGGAGGAGGAACCTGGGTGTGGGATCAGGCTGTTTGGCTTCAGGTTCCGCTTCTGAGTACTTTACTACTTGAGACAAATTGGTACACTTGTCAAACCATTAACAAGTTTTTGCAAAACGGTTTGACAAGTGTACCAATTTGTCTCAAGTAGTAAAATACTCGAAAGTTCAATTGTCAATTTCCATAGGTACTTTATTTTGTATTTGTGTTGGATAATTTTCAAATTATAAGAGAAAAAGATAAGATGATGTATAAAAGATAAATTTAAAAGAATAGGGTATAAAATAATAACTATTAATATAAAACAAAAGAAATAGTAGGGAATTCAATGAGATGGGAATGTTAAGACCTAGCATGCCTTATTTACCTAAGAGGTATTATTTGTGATTTTTCTCTATCAATCAGGTGAATTTATCCTAGCCACATTTATTAGAATACTTGTCCCTGATGTCTCAAATATTTTTGTAAAGAGTCAATAGATAAAATGCATGAAGTTCTAATTCTAGATGCTTACTTTGATGCATGGACATAATGCAATCACTCTATGTCTAACAATGATTTTATTAAGATACCCCTTTCTTTTAGTTTTATTAGAAATTACCCTTTGTTGAGTGACTAATTCCTAAAACAGATGTATACAAGACCTTCCTTGTATTTCTATTAAGGATTACCTCTGTCGAGCATCTAACCCCCAAAGATGATGCAATGATGAATGATGCATGAAATTAAAAGTAAGAAAGGATAATAGGAAAGAAAACACTTGTTTGCATTGATAAATATGAAGTGTACAATACATCTTTTGGCTTTTTAGACCTGTTAGACCCAACTAAGGGTTTAGCCTCTCATAGCCATAATGGGCTTTATACTAGAAAAGGGGTATAAGAATTGACGAAGGAGAAAAGATGGAAAAAAGGAATAGAAAATGATGAAAGAGAAGAAAGAATTTCCTAAGGAGAAGTTTTTAGGCTTTAGGTGTATATTAGAGTGCTCTGAGACTCGGTGTGGTTTCTTTTCTCCTTGGCTTGACTCCCTTCATATAGTTGTTGGAGTGGACTTGGACTTGATGCCTAAAATATTTCTTATTCATATTTTTTATATTTTTTAAATCTTTTTTGCTTTTAATGCCCCTTTTTGATATCTGCAAGTCATAAATAAGAAAATATCAATTCCTAACATTTAAGCCAAAAATAACTATTAAATAAATATTTTTAAAGATATTTTCAATATATTTTTATTATAAAAAATAGCTCATATTTTACGGTTATCAAAAACTTTTTGGCTTGGTTACAAATTTTGTTCCTTGTCTTGCAAAAATTCAATTCTAATATGATTTGTGCCATTTTCAATTATCTTCCACTCTTGGCTTTGCAAAGATGCAAATTGAATGTCCATATGTGGCCCTGTTGTTTTAACAAAGATATTGCTATGTTTGCAAAATTGGCTACTACAACGATATGCTTGCTAATGGGTTTGAAAAAATTGAGCATGACATTGTTGAAAATTGAAATAGGAACTAGGAGGCAAATGTGTAGGCCTTCCCTTTCCCACTCATATAAGGATTGAATCCCATTCAGTATAGCAGGAAGAAGTAAAATTGGATAGTGTGGATTATAGACTTGGGTGATACAATTAAGATAATGTGGAAATGATGTGTGGTTAGGAGGTTAGATTGTTTGGAAAAAGAATTGACAAGAGAAAGAATATTGATAATTGTTGAGATTGAATTCTTGTTATTGAGCAACTAATTATTAAATTGGCATTGTAGAACTAGATTTTCCACTTTTGTCATTTTATATTATTTACTTGTTGAAGTTAAAGGGGATCCTTGGTGCAACACTTAGAGTAGCTGCCATGTGACTAGGAAGGTGACAGGTTCAAGGTTGAGGAATCAAGCTCTTGTAAATGCAAAGTAAGGTTGCCTATACAATATACCCGTAGTAGTAGGAGCTTTATAGTACTTGATTCAATTGACTCTTTTTTCTATTATCATTGGTTAATTTAGGTAGTGTGATCATCATGATTCTCAAGGTTGAAAGTGTTTATAGAAAACAAACTATAAATTGTAATTGTAAATTAGGGTAGTCTGCATAATCTTGGTGATATATTATAATGTGAATTAACTGTCTTCCTTGCCTGAACATCTTAAGGACATTCAACAATAGAGTATTTTTCAATTTTTTCTTTCAAGTAATGAGTTTTAGGTCTAAACTTGTTTGTATGAACAATATGGGGATCATAAGTACATGGAAGTTTGGGTATGGTTGATAAATTAGAAATAAATTCACTTGTAAAGTTTTAATGATCTTGGTACGTTGGTTTAGTGTTTTTCTCTGTTTAAATATTTTGGGTGATGAGGAAAGGTAAGTTATTTGATATTGTAGATTTCAAAGCTTGTTTCTGTTTATCAAGATTTTGTGAAAGGAATGGTGAAAACAATATTTTGTTATGATTAAACATATTTTATATTTCTTTAACAAAATTGTGAAAGCAAGAAAAGAATACAAAATAACATAGCATTTTAGTAATCATTAGTAAAAATTTTATAGATTGAAAAAAAAAATAGAAAACAAAACCAAGACACTTATCCTTACTAGTTTCTTTAACTTTTCAGAAGTTGAGGCGTAGGGAACATAAATTGTTATCTATTAATGCTTTCATACTAGTTAGTGTTCGAGCTTTTAATGCTTCTACCAGTGGTAGACCTATTTATTAAAGAAGGTGGACAATGTACCCTTCATTTTAATAAATTTGCATATATATATTTTAAAGTTTTATATTTTGCATCCTCTTATGTCTGAACCCCTTGACCTATTTTCAAATGAGGATAAACAAATGCACCTCTTATTTCAATAAAATCCCAAATATTTATCTTACAATTTGTTGGAGTACAAATATGAGATAAAGTCCCACATCTAATAGGAATGAGAAGGTTGAACACTATATAAGTGAGGATAAGACCTATAAACTTGAGTCTTAAGGTTTTGGGTTAAAATATGATGTCAAGCTCACTTATGTGGTTGCTCATGGCCCATTGGTGTATATCTCCCTGGTGTTTACCCCTACGATTGCACAACAATTGGTATCAAAGTTAATGGTTTAACTTAGTGACTGAGTCAAATGAGTAAATGACAGTGGTGGATCCATGGGCATGGAGATCCCTTGTATTGAAAATCTTCATAATGGATGAGCCCATGCATGAATGCTAGGCATTGGATCCCATAGGAGTAGTGGCAGTGCAATGTATTAGAGCATGTTCGAGGGAGAGACTACCATGTGAAAAAGACTCACTCTTGAGGGAGAGATGGTTGGAGTACAAGTGTGAGGTGAAATTCCACATAAACAAGTATATACCCATAAATCTAAATTTTAAGGTTTTGGGTTAAAGTATAATGTCAAACTCACTTATGTGATTGCTCATTGTCTCGCCCCACCATTGGTTCGTTGGGCTAACAGGTTAGGCGGGACGGGCCACAACAGACTGATGAGTTGGGTTCTTCACCCTCCCCCCCCCGCCCCCCGCCAAACATCCATATTCAAAGTCATATTTAGGGTAAATTTATTTTAGGTATTCTAAATTTAAAATTTATCTTTTTAGTCCTTATAATTTGAAAAAAAAAGGTTTATTTTAGCTCCTTTGCCCAAGCTATGGGTGTTCATGAGTACAAATAACTCGAAACTTGATTTGACCTAGATCAACCTAATCACTTTTGATTTTATTTTTTTAGTATTTGAGTCAAACCTAACCTAACTTGTTCAAACATGTTCATGTATAAGTTAGGTTACACATTTTATTTTTTAAACTTGCAAACCCAATTTGTTGACATATGATTGAAATTATCATCTATTTATTTATTCATATATGTATTTTTAAATTACAAAATTAAATGTATTTTATAACAGTTCACTCACTCATTTAGATGCTTAAATGAAATCAAGTGCTAAACTCTATTTTATTAATATGTAAAATATCAAATCTCAATCCTAAAATTTTCAATTGTTCATTTTGATTTTTTATTGTGATTTTATAAATAACAAGAATCATATCAATATCAAAGTAATTAGTTTCAAGATAATTTTAACTATTTTCTTATCTCTTATTTCTATTTCGCCTTTAGAAAATTTAAAATTAATTATAATGATCAGACTTGATTGATGAACCCAAATTAACTCATTTATGATCAAGTTGATTTGAGTTGGATTTTTACAAAAATAATTTTTTTTGTTTTCTTATAAACAAATTTTAATTACTTTTGATTCATTTAATGAGACTATGTTTAAAATACTTTTATTTAATAGATAATTTATGTTTAATATCAAATTCTAATGAAGGGTAGTTTAGTAAAAATATTTATTTTTTAATTAAAAATAACATAATTTAATGAAATTAAATAATTTTCTTAATAAGTATGAAATTATTATTTTTAACTTAGAAAAGAGAATAGAAGAGTATGTTTGAGTAGGAGGATTAAAAACATCAAATTTAAATTTAAGAAACTAAATCCAAACTTATACCAATTTTAAAATATTAAAATATATTACACCTTATTAAATATATAAGTCTCATTCCATATTTAATACAACAATATTTTTCTTATAATTTTTTTTAAGTTAGATTTTGAATGATTATCGATGTACTAATAGATTATTCACGGACAAAATTTTCATATTCACAATAAAAATTCAATTTACATGTTTTTGAAACATGAATCTGTTTCTTCCCTTTAATAGAATAATATTACACTCATAATTTTCCGCCTTTTTAATAAAATGTAGTACTAATAATAAATCCACCCCCCTAAAATTACTCTAATATGAAATTGGGAAATGGAATTTGGAAAGTCATGAATATTATTGATTTCGTCCATATCCGGTTCACGCAGTTCACACTCCGCATGCGTGGCATTTCGGTAAATCCCGTCTCAAAAAGATGCAAATATCAAGCCTTTTTCCGATATTTACATAATCCATGACGTGTTCGAAAATGGCCAGTCCAATACGCGCTTCACCCTTGTCGAAAACAAACACAGAAACCCCAATCTGAACCGTCCATTTCCTCCACGTCACCGATCCCCGTCGCACCCAATCCAACGGTTCCATTCGCTACAAGACAAAACGCCCCGAACCACAAAGGCTCGACCCACCTGAACCCTAGGTCAGACCCAAACCCCGAGCCCGTTTGCCCAGTCACAAGGAGAAAGAAAGAAAAGAAAAGAGGTTTATCCTCCCATTCGCCTTGCCGAGAGAGAGAGAGAGAGAGAAATTTATAAAACAACACTTTAGAGAGAGAAACACAAACCTAAAAAACTCTCCAAAAACCATCGTCACCAGAACTCACTCGGGTTTTCTGTTTTTCAATTCAATCCAATTTCGAAACAAAAAACGCGTTTGGTGTGTGTGTTCGCTCGCACCACTCTCATGCCACTGGTTAACGGAGGCGATACTTAAAACAAGCGTTGGGGGGGCTTTAAGACGGTGTCGTTTTGTATGAGACATAGGATATCGTATTTGATGGACGAGATCTGGGAGAGAGCTATGGAAACGGCGTTGGACGGCGAGAAGGACCACGCGGCGGCGCGGACGCTAACCCTAGACGGCGCCGTTAAGTGCGTGCAGGGGCGGTTACCTCCGCCGAGCCTTCTGGAGCGGTTCCAGAACCTGCAGCACCTATCGATAGCGAACGTCGGCGTTTCGTCGCTGGAGCAGTTTCCGCGGCTGAGGAATTTGCAGAAGCTGAACCTCTCCGACAACCGGATCGCCGGCGGGCTGGAGTTTCTCGTGCAGGCGGGGCTGGATTCGCTGCGCGACCTCGATTTGTCGAACAATCGGATTCAGTACATTGAGGATCTCGCGCCCCTCGCGCAGGTGAAGCTGGTCTCGCTGGATCTGTACGAGTGCCCCGTGACGCGCGTGAAGGACTATCGATCTAGGGTTTTCGGGTTGATCAAGTCGTTGAAGTACTTGGACAAGATGGATGCGGAGGAGAACGAGAGGCCCGAGAGTGACGACGAGGACGAGGATGAGGACGAGGAGGAGGAGGAGGAGTTAGAAGAGGATGACCCCGGGAGCGGCGAGATTGACGGAGGTGAGGAGGATCGTCCGTTTGGGATTAACAATGGGCACAGTGAGGGCGCTGATGGTGTTGTTGATGCTGATGATGAGGAGGAGAGTGACGCGGATGAGGAGGAGACGGAGTCGTCGAGGCGGATGGTTGTTAATGGGGAGGGCCACCGGGAGAACGGTTTTCGGGTTGCGCCCGTCGAGGGTGACGACGTGGAGGAGGAGGATGACGAGGATGATTCCGGGGAGGAGATTGATGAGGAGGAGGGGGATGACGATGATGTGGTGGAGGTTCATGAGATTGAAGATAGTGATGATGAGGATGGAGTGGAGGAGTACGATGACGAGGACGATGACGAGGATGATGATGAGGAGGAGGAAGAGGTGGATAACGACGAGGGTGATTTTGCGGAACCCGAGAGTACCGGGAGGCTGACGAGTACTGAGGGGGAGATTGATGGGCATGAGCAGGGGGAGGAGGATGGGGATGAGGATGATAATGGGGAGACTGGGGAGGATGAGATGGGGGTCGAAGATGATGGGGAGTTTGAAGATGACGATGAAGTGAGATAACCCTTCTGATTTGTGACTTTTGTTTATTGCATGCTTGTTTACTTATGCATGTTTTGTTGATGTCTGTCCTTCCTGATTTTTGTATATTTTTGTGCTAATGGCTTCTATTTGGTGTCATGTTTTGATGTTGTCAGATTGCTGAAGAAGAGATGGTTTTGGTTGCTCTTGATATTTATGAAATTTTTGTTGACTGATGCTTTTTGCTAAATGGATTTGAACTTTTGTTTGTTTGATTTAATTTATTTGCATCATGTGTTTTTATATCTTTTGTGTGGTATTTGGACGACTTGTGTCTTGCATGTTCTGTACTTGAACTAAATGAGTAGTCTTGGTTTTTCCTTGCCAATTTTGCATGGATGGATGGGCTTTGTGATATTTTGTGTTCTACACCCAACTAGTGGCAACTGTCCGTGATTTTGAATGCGCTAATTCAGCTATTTGTCACCGTCTTATCTGATGAACAGTATGTATTATTATTGTGTGTTGTTGTTTTGATATCCTGTAGTTGTTTTGTATCTAAATCTAAATGTAAGCACTTTTTGTGCATATTTGTCTAGTTACCAGTGCCTTTTTCATCCTTGAAGCATTTATCTGATGCAGGAATTGAGATTAAAATGATTTCTTTTGCAGATACCAGAAACAGCATAGCTGTATAAGCTGCAATTTCAGTTTTGAATGTCAATAGCTTTGATATTTTTAATTTGTCTGCAAGAAAACTCTAGAGTTTGTGTATTTTTTTTTTGGTAATTCCATGTATTTTTATTCTGTGGAATTCTTCTTTTTGATTATAGGAAATTTGTTGTGTCTTTTTTAGTATTATTCTCTTCAATGACATGTGTTTGGCAGTCCCGATTTGTTTGAATGTTGATTTTGATTACTTCAGGATTGTAATGTTTGTCTTTTTAGGGGTCTTAACATGTTTTGTTGTAATATGTTTGTTGTACCAAAGTTATTTTTTTAGGATCAGGATTTTGATGTGCTACGTTGGGGACATGTATCATTTGGTCGAAAACTGTTTCCTGAGATTTTGTTGTTCCATGTGCTACTTCTGCTCTGATGCTTCTGTAAGCTTATTTTGGTTGTAGACTATACTAAATAATAATATATCAAAACTAAGATACTATATAATATATTGTTATGATCTGCTTATTTTTTTGTGCTATGATTCTCTAGACAAGAGTCCAGAATGATTGATGATCATTTTAGTTTTTGAATTTCCCTGCTTTGGTTTTTTTGTCCTAAACTGTTATAATACATGGATTTTGCAAGAAAATTTTGAATGATTTGGCTGGTAATAAAATGTTAAAGGATAGAATATAGAATGTCCATGTGCTGTGAGTGAGTTGGTTTACTAAAACATAAGAAATAAGAAACTACGATTGGTGATTTGGTTAAGCTGGTGATTTCCTGATTTTTATTTTTATTGTCTTTTGACTTTTTGTTTTATTTTGTTGTTTTTTTCCTGATTTTTATTCATGAGTATGTCTCAGTTTTTTAATCAAACTATGGAATTTTTGCTGTAATGACAGGAAGAAGACTATGGTGCTGGGTATCTTGTTCAGCCAGTTGGACAGTCTGATGCTCTCAATGCTGGAGGAGCTGATGTGGATGGTGGAAATGATGACGATGGTGAAGAGGAGGATGAAGTTGATGACGACGACGATGATCAGGTGTTGCCTCCTCCTGACTCTTCCCACAAGAGGAAGAGGGATGATGAAGAGGACGTGGACGACGATGACGATGTGGTAGCATTCACGAAGTCACCCAAGAAGCATCATTGACTTCTATTATATATATCAATGTTCTTGTTCTGTTTCAGGCTTCCATGTGTTGGAAGCAGGGAAACCTCAGTTTTAGATAGAAGAACGATTGATTAGTTTTTAGGAATTTAGCTCTCTCATGAACAGAGGACATATTAGGGGAAAAAAAAAAGAATTGTATGTTGGGTGGAAATGTGTTTAGTTCAAAAAGTCGTTAGTGTTTTTTCCCTCTTGCCTTTCACATAGAGCCGTTACTCTATTAAATATTCAAATGGCAGTTATCAGAGGTTTACCGCTCGGTCATGTGCTCGATGCTGGTGTTGTTGGCTTGTAAAGGAACTGGCTGGTGCTTGGAGGGAAAGGGTGGGAACCTTTTCAATTTTTTTTTGTTTTTCAAAATCCTCTAGTTTATTGAGAGTACTTTTTTGGTGGGAGAAAAAGGAAAAAGCTTGTAAAAACACCTGTAGATAGTTCTTTCTTTCTTATGATGAAAATGATTCCTATCGATCAAATTTGGTGCCTATTGTAGTAATGACGTGGCTAGGTCATAAATTATTGCTGTTACGTGGAATTATTCCAATTTCTGCCTCACATTTATTTTGATGATAACAATGCGCAAAACTTGGTCCTGTAAGACTAGTCAACTGCCATGCAATGTGCCAATGGGGGGGCCCTCGGTTTATGCTTGCAATTGTTTTTATCTAACAAAAAATTGACGGAATTTTGATGGTTTTATCTCTCCAATACACATGAATTTTACAACTTGCCACGTGGTCCTGATCTTCAAATTGGACGGTGAGATGAGTATTGTTTATGGCATTGAGTTTGTTTTCCCTCATTGGAACCAAGCTAATTGGAATAGAATCCAATAAGCTCACCATTTTTACTTGTGACTTCTCAGACAAACCTAAATTCTCGCGTGAGGCACACGCAATGTAATGTTGAGCGAGCGAGGGAGCGGTGTAGGCTCAATATGCCATGGTTCAGCTTTCACGCGATTGTTGTTGCTCATATCATGTCTTTTGATTTGGTGGGAGCTTATTATGCTGGTGAGTCGTGAAGCATCTTAGGTGGCACAACAATACAAACAGCTGCCTTTGGTCCTGTGCTAGCCATAGAGCAATAAAGTGACTAAGTTTTATTTTTTATTTTTTATTTTTTATACAGAAGACGTTTTAATTACAAAAATAAATCAGCTAATTTGGTCCGGGCCCACTGGCCAACAGGTTAGGCTAACCTGTGTTGCTCATTTGACAACTCTAGATAATATATAGAGATTCAGAGAAGATGAGAAAAAGAGAAAAAAATATTTAAATATTTATTCTAATTTTGTGTTATAATAAATAATGTTATCCTGAAAGATTTAATAATATATTTACTGAAATTAAGATAGAAAATAAGGATATTTTAATAAAATTGTCTCTTAATAAATATTAGTTTTCTTGGAATACTTATTATATGGGTCTCTTTGAAAATCTTAAACATCAATAATTTTGAAATAAGAGAGAATAATAATAATACCAACAATGAATTTTTATTTATGATTTTTTAAACACTTAAATATGTTTAATGTTTATGATAAATGATTGAATTTTGTTGAGTTTCTAATAATTTTTTTATTATTTTGGGTCCATGATGTATGAAAACTTTTATTTTGAATTTCTGTCTTCAGTTAAATGATAATGTGATACCATAATAATCATTGATAACATGAGAAAAATCAATTTATAGAATGACATGTCATCATTTAACTGATGTCATAAACTCAAAATAAAAATTTTAATATATCATAAACTCAAAACAAAAAAAAATCTTATTAAAAACTCAACAAAATTCGATCATTTAGAATGTGATCTTAAATATATCTAAACATTTTTTAAATAAGCAAGTATGGTAGGTCTATAAAACTTTTTGAATGATTTAAGGATTTGACGTATTTAATTAAATACAATTTACTAAAAATCTTGATTTGACCTATTTTGTGAAAATATATGGTGTGATGTGTGCCTGTGGAAAGCTAGGTCATATGTCTAGCTGTTTGAGATATTTTTATCCCTAGCTATTCCTCTGCTATGAAATTAATTACATTAAGTTATATTAAATTTTGCTCTCGTTTCCTTTTACCAAAAAATTATTTGATAGATATTAATTAAATTCTTAAACAATTTAGATCTAGTAGATAAATAAAGAACTCCCCAAATTAATTATCAAAATGTGTTTGGATTTATAATGTCATTTCTCTATGACCAATGACGAAAAATGTATTAAGTACATCTTTTACAAAGGCAAATTAATAAGAATGATTTAAATTACTTGTTTTTGAGCCAATGCTAAAATAAAATCCTGAAGAATTGACATTTTTTCCAATTGATTTTTAACTTTTCAAACAAAGAATAAAAATGGTAATTAGCTCAAGTTACGCTGCTGCGTTATCTCATTTTAATATGTCCAACATGAAAACATCAACAAATTTCATTGAGGTTATGTGGTGGGAATCAAAACTACACGGTAGAGTCAATAGAGTGAATAGTGAATAGTAAATACCACAAAAAATAATTTAAACGTTACCTATTTTGGGATGAGTTAGAACAGAGAAAAAAAGATAAATAAGAAAAAAAAATAAAAAAATGATAAAATAATTGAAAGAAGATGGAAATGAAATGAAAGAGAAAATAAATATAGATTTATAATAAATCATAAAATTGAGAGCAAATATATAATACTCGTCAAGGGAACAATGACAAGTGACAACTACATGATGGGTACATTAGGAATTCGAAAATTTGAGTAGTGGGTAAAGACTAACAAAAACTTTGAAAAATATAAAGTCAATATAAAAAAACACATAATGCTTCACAAAAAAAAAGTCTCTTCACTAAAAAGAAAATACATAATGATGAGGAAATTTTACCTTGTATGGGCACGGGGAAATTAAGCAAAACCTCAGGTTGAATAGCATTTTTTTTTCATTAACCACTCATTTTTTGTGGAAGTTAATAATGTTCATAACTATATGATATGCTAATAGGTAAAATAATTTTCCATTATGTTTGTTAATTTATCCAAACAAAATATCTAAAATACGTAGTGAAGAAAATGTTATAAAACATTTATATATAAATGGATATATTTCGAGGTTAGAAGCTATTTCTGGTTAATATTTGTTCTGTTAAATGAGTCCTCAAAGCAAATAATGGTTGTTGATGATAAAAAAAACACCAACCAGAAAATGGTATGGTCTATAAATGACTTAAACTAAGTAAAAGGTGGCAGAAGCCCTCCTTTGTTGGAGGTGCATTGAGAGGATTCTTAGGAACGGTTGGTTCCTTTTGTATTACAATATTTCTTTTCCTATGCAATAGTTTCTTCCCTTTCCTTCTTTCGAGAATTCTTATTGGCCTCCTTCCAGGTAATATTTTATTTTTTTCTGCAAAACTGTTCTTCCCAAACCCCACAATCTAACTGGGAATAAACCATTCGTTTTTATGGATCGAAAATTTTGATTTTTAACCGTATTGAGAATCACATCATGTGATTCATGTATTCGACGTCATCTAATAGGGATAAGATTAATATGTTTAGGAATCTGTTACAAAATTGTGTTTGAAGCGAAAGTAATTTTACCAACGGATCATACATCTTGTTTTTATGTTCATTTTGTTTTTATCCTTTAGATTTACATTAAAACGCATGTCACAACATTTCAAATTGCAAACAAAATTAATATCTACTTTGTTGTTGATAATTTTTTTTATATCATCGGCAGGGCTCAACTATTGTGAGAAGAAAGAGATAGGGGAAAAACTGGTGTTCCGGCGATATTGCAGTAATTTTTAACATATAAAATATTTCGCCGGAACCCAGAGAAATCAATAATGTCTTCCCCTCATAACTCTGCTCCCCATAATTCCACTCCCGATAACTCCTCCCCTGATGATGCCACTCCCGATAATTCCATTCCCGATAACTCCACCCCTGATGATGCCACTCCTGATAATTCCATTCCCGACAATTTCACACCTGATAATTCTACGCCTGATAACTCCACGCCCGATAACTCCAATGGGTCACACAAAAGTTCCTCAATGTCCCCTCCTTCAATGGAGAGACACAATACTCCAACATCGGGAAAAGATTCGCCAAATAAATCATTGAATGCGAAATCATCGGGTTCAAACAATGACAGTGGTGATAAAGCAGCAATGGGAGCTGGGATTGGAGTAGGGTTTGTTCTTCTTGTGCTAGTCATTGTGTGTTTCATTTGGAGGTGCAAGAAGAAAAAACGAAAGCAAAAGTATTATTATCCAGATCCTTCTCAAGGAAAAGGTAACAATTGTCTAAAACATTATTTTTTATAAGGACCATGTTAATTAGTGCGTTTAAGATATTGATTAAAGAATTAAAATAAAAAAATGTTTATTATGAAAGTTATAAAAGAGTATAATAAAAATCATAAAAAATATAATTTTGCTCATTCTATTTTTAATTTCTTAATCAATCAATGCATTAAAGATATTGGTTATCAATATGCCTTTTAATAATTCTACTTATCTATTGGAAACATACGAGCATTGACAACCTAAGCACTTAGAGGAGTTAATTTTTGTCACTTAACTATACATACAGATGATCAATATTGCTTTAGTTAATAAATATAATATGATTAAAAGAAATGTTTGTCTAAACTTAATATATAGAGGTGGAATATATTATGCTAAATAGTTATAAAGAAATATTAGTAATACACTTTTAAAACATTTTTTAACATATTTTTTATTATTAACGAAATTCATTAAAAATTATAATTTTTTTAGTGCTATTTTTTATTTCTTTCATAATTTGATAATTTCAATTAATAGTGAAGTTTGTGTCTAATTAGTGCTCTTCTTAGTCATATTTAATGAACAATTAACAAATATAAAAGCTATAGTATAGTACACGAAAACTATAATGCTCATCATATATATTTGACATTATACACTCTTACATGACATTACGAATGACTGTTTTGTCATTTATTAAAAGAAAATCGTTTTGGAAGAACTTAGAACAATGAACTTTGATAGTTAATCCTTAAACTTGTTTGTACTTCGGAACAAGAACTTTCTTTATTAACACTATAATATTGTTTCAAAGAATTTTGGATTTTTTCCCCTTTAGCTAACTGGCTACAAAATAATTTGCACAGCGAGTAACTATTACAACAGTGGGCAACACCCTCTCCCTAGTTGGCAAGCAGGTTCAGGTCCTCATGGGGGTGACCATGTTATGAGGGTACAACAACAACAAGGAATGGGAATGGGAATGGGAATGGGGATGGGTATGGGAATGGGTCCTCATAGTGGTGGCTGGGGTGCACCACCACATCCTATGATGAGCAGTGGTGAAATGAGCTCCAATTACTCATTGGGAATGAGTTCTTCCTCACCAGGCCTTTCTCTTGCACTCAACGCCAATGGTGGCACATTCACTTATGAGGAACTTGCAGCTGCCACCAAAGGTTTTGCCAATGAGAACATCATAGGACAAGGTGGCTTTGGTTATGTCCACAAGGGAATTTTGCCTAATGGAAAGGAAGTGGCTGTTAAGAGTCTTAAAGCGGGTAGTGGCCAAGGAGAGCGTGAGTTCCAAGCTGAGATTGAAATCATTAGCCGTGTTCATCATCGCCATCTTGTGTCACTTGTTGGATATTGCATTTGTGGGGGGCAAAGAATGTTGGTCTATGAATTTGTTCCCAATTCGACTTTGGAACATCACCTTCATGGTAAGTATATTGCTTATGTATGGTTTTGATTGATGTATGATTATTTTTAATTGACTTGGTTCTGATTCTTTTTTAAGAAAATCAAGTTGGATTCTTTTTCTACCCATACGGAATAAAACATGCTGATGCAAATATTTTTTACGAAAAATCTGCTTGATTTAGATCGGGAAAATATGTATGATTTTATGAAATCATGTGTAAAGTGTAGGACAAGTAGAAAATAACTAAAGGTCACACACTTGTGAAACCAATAAGTTGCATAGTATAGTTTCCAACATTTAATTCTTATTTTGTCTAGTTAAGTATTGGCTAATGTATTTGATGGTCACATGCAGGAAAGGGCA